>NC_088890.1:12147115-12453846 GCF_037157495.1 Lathamus discolor | reverse complement strand
TCTGGGTCTTTCCAGGTAGGACATTCAGAGGGAGAATCTCTGCCAGAGAGATCAGCCTTACCAACCTTCAGCTTCAGGACAGTGCTGTGTACCAATGTGAGGCCAGCAACAAGCATGGCACCATCCTTGCCAGTGCCAATGTGAATGTCCTCAGTGAGTACCCTCCCAGCCTTTCATGCTGATAAAAGATCTAACTGAAGTGTCCCATTCTGCTGAATGAATCTTCAGAACAGCTTGGGGTTTGTAACCATTGTTCTTTTGCATTGCCCCCATATGCCCAAACTAATGCAACAAGCCTTATCGTGGACAATGCTATATTCTTGATACAATTGCTTATGAGCTTTGATATATACTTTTTTTTTTTTAAATACGGTTGTGGTTGGGTTCAAAACTTTTTGAATTCAAATATACTGAAACCACTGGGGTGTGAATCGTGACCACAACTCTGGTTTTGAAGTGTATTGTTAATTTGAAGTGTATTGTTAATCTTGAATTTCAGCTGCAATGCTCAGCTGTGAAGAGAGTGATGGGCATTTATTTAATAAAGGAAGTCCCTAGAGGAAGCAGAACCAGGTCTGTTTTCTCTCCTGGATCATGTTGATGATTCATGTTCTGACATGTCCAGCAGTCAACCACTGCTATCTTTGTCAGTGGAGCTTATAAGAGCTCAATTGCTCTGTGCAACTGGTTCCAAAAAGCAGTGAAATGCCCATTAAGTGGCTAAGTCTTTGACCTTTGCTGGAAAAGGAGACGATGCAGGGACGGTGTTTATATTGCCAGTTCTGAAATGAAGTGCTGCTCATTTTGCATTCTCTTCTGCAGATATTGCTCCCTTAATACTGACCTCAGACGGTGAAAACTATGCTGCAGTTGTGGGTTACAGTGCTTTCCTGCACTGTGAAATTTTTGCCTCGCCTCCAGCAGATATTAAATGGTAAGCCACTGAGAACTGATGTTTTAATGTGAAACAAGTTCATACAGTCTACTTAAACACACACACACAGACACACACACATACACAAAAGGTAGTTATTATTTCTATGGAGTTAAAATTAAAAGTTTCTAACAAAACTGTATATAAGTATTCTGTGTTAATAATACTTAAGTATTTTTATATGTTAATTAAAGTCGATACCTATGTGAGACAAGTGCTGTGATATTCATTAAATCAAGGCATGCTGTATATAGCTAAATCCTGCTACAGCTTCATTGGTCTTAGTTTGATATTGGCAACTTTCTAAGTTCGGACACATTATTGAGGTGGAAACGCAATGACTTACAAAGCATATTTACCTGGAAATGGTTCCACACATTTGGAAATCACAGGATTGTCATAACCCTTGACAGGTGCAATAAAATTGCAGATGACAGCTATAGATTAAGGACTCAGCCAGACTAGCTTAAAGACTTTGCTAGAGGCTGTCAGTGCATTTTTGGCTTGCAAGAAGCTTATGCCCCTTTTATGATTTGCTGCACGTGGGTAAAAGGACCTGCTAATCTTGAATTGATTCCTCAGTGGCAGAGCTGAGACCAGCTCCCAGAACCACTGTCCCTCCCCTGCAATATCTGCTAACCATGAAATAACAGTTTCTGCAGCCTTAGAAATAAGCCATAACTGTTGTTATCACCTTTAGGACTAAGGATGACAGCATAGAGCCACTTTCAACATTGCGCTATGAGTTAAATAAGAATGGCACACTAGAGATCAAAGAAACAAAGAAAGAAGACGCAGGATCTTATGCCTGCTGGGCTGCAAACTCTGTGGGAAAAAGAGCAATCACTGCCAACCTGGATATAAGAGGTAATGTCCCACTTCTCTATAGAAAGACCTTTCACATCTGCCAAGTTTCTTTATTTAAAAGATTCCAGTAAATAAGTAATTAGTAAACATTCACACCAAGATACAGATTTATTCTACGAGGCTATAAATATTCTGCATACTAAGAACTGAAATTGCCACTCATATATATGTAACAGTTAGTACTGTCACCGTTTTTCATCATATGTGATTTCTCCATGCTCATACAGGATGTTTATTTTCTCCTGGACATTTGCAAAAGCTGCATAAGCCACCAAAACCGTTTAGTTTACTTTCCAGATCCATTAACTTTATTTTCATGAAAGGATTTTCCTTCCCTCTTGCCATCAGCCCTGTTAGAGTAGGTTCTTGGCTGACCCTGGAGAACCTGTGCTCGTGGGCTTGATGGGGTCCTTGCTGAGCCAGGCAGGGTCCCACAGATGTGGGTTTCCTCCTTCCTAAAATCACATCCCATCTGTTGATCAGAAGGTACATCCCAAACTGAATTAATGTCTACAGCAAACACCAAGCACATTGTAGCAGGATGAGTTAGGGAATGCTGCTGGCTTAAGGGCTCTGTGTTGGGCTTTTGCCTGATTATTAACTTGGCAAATATTTGTAAATAGGGGAAAATAATTACTGAAGTGTGTTTGCTTATAAATCAGATACTTACCTTGTGCTTCAGCTCTGTTTTAAAGGGATTTATGTGGTTGGCTGGGCAGGAGGGGTTTTCCCCTGGAGAGTGTGATGGCAGAGCACAGCTTCTGTTGAGCACACAGATTAAATTTAGTGCATTGCATACAAATTTACTTAGGATTTAGGGCTTGCCAATAAAAACAAACCTTAAATGCTCAATTAGCAAAGTCCTCAAAAGGACTCTCAGTTACAGGTTTGCTGTGATAAACTTGAGGAAAAATCCCGACTCTTTTTCTGTTCTGTTTGCACCCACTCCCTTTGCTTTGTAAGTTTTACAGCAATAATAAACATGAAATGCACAATGAAATTCTCACAGAGCCACATTTCACTGTAGAAATAAATTCAGCCAAGTGCTTTCTTCTCACTTATTCATCTGTTTCTGTATTCAGATTAGAGTCAATTAAAAGAACAAACTTGATTGCGATATTTTTTTCTCACTTGACTTTAATAAGCTTGTAATTTTTCTTGGAGCATTGCCAAAGCTTATTTCAAATGGCAATTGGACATAAAAATCATATTCAAGCCTTTTTTTTTCCTCATCCATTTCATGAGTCCGCTAACAAAGATTTTCACCTGTGACTTTTTTGGGGGGTTTTGTTGTTCGTTTCTTTTTGTGGAGCTCTTTGTTTTGGCATGACCTAAAAAAGATATTTTTCAAGATAAAAAATTAAATCCTGGCAAATACCTATTTCAAAACCAACCATCCTTCTCTTGAAATGTTTGCACATACAACAAAAAAGACCTGATCCTTTCTCCTAAGGTTGATTTTGGTATATGAATTGTGTGGTGAAAATATGATGTAATAGTCTCTCTCTCCTAATCAAAGTGTTTTCCTGTGGTCAATCAGATGCTACAAAACTTGTTGTTACTCCGAAGAACCCCCGAGTGCTGAAATCACATTCAATTTTATTGAAATGTCAGGCTGAGTATGATTCACACTTGAAACACAGTTTTAAATTATCCTGGAGGAAAGATGGAGATGAGCTGCCAGTCAACAGCACAGAAGGTGGCAGGTAAGCAGGGAAGAAACAAGAGTGTTCTTGATCTCAGCTGAATAAAGCTGTATGGTGCTGGAGCATGAGTTTCAATAAACAAGAGATTTAATAGCTTGAAATGCAAATTTGTGTCTGCAAGAATTTTTCATGTGGAATGTGAATAGATCTGCATTTTTTATATACATATAAATATAAATATATATATATGAGGTTTGAGCCATGGCTGCCAAATGATTTTGGGTTTTATTAACTTTATCACTATCCCAGCAGAATGTTGCATAAATGTTGGTTCAACCCAAAAATACAACCCTAGCTCTATAGCAGTCATCTGGGTGGGGTTTTTTTCTCCTCTGCAGTGGAACTAGTTTTTTCCTTTGGTTTACACCTGTTTGGCCAAAGCAGACGCCTTGTAATGTTGAAGTGGATGGTTAATAGCTATCTGGGATTCTGCCTGAAATTGTACACATTAAAAGCAATGAGTTTTTCTTACATATAAGTGCATACTTGCAAGTCCAGGCCATATTTTGCCCTACTCCTGTGTTTCCATTGACCCCAACGGGACGGAGATAAGCCTTTATTTCATATGAAGAGTCCCACAGTGGGTAATCAGATGTCTTTATTAAATACCCCAGAAGAGAGATGTTTTCCTAAATACTGCAGTGCTGGGGAGATTGAAGGTCCTGCTGAGACCACATAGCATGGGGAGATAGCGCCAAGCAAATGCGATGTCTGCAAGAGAGCCCATGTGCCTATTTTAATGCCAGCTTCCCCTGGTGCATTGGACACTGCACAAGTGGGTTGAGAATGCTTAGTTTTACAGAGCCCTTTCAAAAATTCAATATAAAGCCCATGTATTTGCCTCATTAATTATGTGCCAAAATCCTATGTTCCAGACACTCGGCTGATGCATATCAATGTGGCTCTTTTCAGACCAAGAGAGACATGCCAGCTTCCAGCCATGGAGGCTAAATCGCTACAAAATACAAATAATAGTCTACAGCACAAGATATAATACAACTACAATTATGTTTTATAGTAGTTGGCCCAATGTGCAATTATGTTATTCAAAATGTTGTGTTACGAATTTTTTTTATGAACAGTATCTTGGAGATCAGTGGTGTCTGTCATATGCTCGTCTTGCAGATCTCTGTCTTCCTTATCTGTATGTTCCTTTTTTCCTTTGCCCCATAGGATAATTCTGAACAGGGATACACTGTTCATATCAAGCGTGACACAGGAGGATCAAGGAGTTTACATGTGTGTGGCCAGGACTTCTCTGGACAGTGTCACGGCTGAATCATGGTTAATTGTTCTTGGTAAGATGACATTTCCCGGTGTGCCAAGAGCTCCATACAGCACATAATGCCATTGCAGCAGTTTTGCTTATTTGCTTTTTTTATCCAATTCGGTTACAGAGCCTTGATAACCCAGTTTCACAGAGGTGCAATGTACCTCTCCCTCATTAACCTCGGTTGTGCTGTCCTTGTATCTCCTGCAGTGAGGATGCTGATGCAAACTTTTCATTTATATTTAATCTTTGTTATACTTAAGATGAGGCAGCCTTTTTTCTCAGTTCAGGAGTCATCCACTGTGGCTGTAAGAGGTTGCTGAGGCTGGAAGGTGTAACAGCATATTAAGAATGTCTCTGCTTCTGCTTTGAAGTCCTTGATCAGTCCTTCACCCCACTTTACTAGAGATTTGCACACAAATTACCACTTGGACTATTTTTTGAAGAAGAAGGACATAAGGCCAGTATTTAGATCTCCAGTTCCTCTGAAGATCAGTGGAAGCTGAGCACGTAAAAGGATTAATTATCTCTGTGAATCTGGGCATAAATTATTGTCCAGTGGAAAAGAGCAAGTACACATCAGAGAAAAGCCTTGACCCAGAGAGTCTGACGCTTGACCTTGTGTGATCATCCATACAACTTGCCTCCCTTCCTGAAGGGCCACTTGAAATTAAGGGATTGAACTTGTGGAGTGATGTGCAGTCCCTTGCACATGTACGTAAGGGCATCAGCCAACAGCTAAAATTCTGTGGATATATTTGGAATTACATAGATGGTTTTGCATCATTTGATTTCATTAAGTTTTCTTCATTTTACATTTTTATATATTTCTGACAGTGATTGAAGCAAGAGCTAAGATAATCTGAACTTCAAGATGTGTTCTCACTTTAAATTAATGGCATTTTTCAGTAAACAGTAAATGAAGATGATGCTGTACACATTATTTATGGTATTGAGTTCTTTAATGCTGTATATTTCCAAATGTTTGTAGACTATTAGTACTTACGAAAATTTCATGAAACACTTTATTCCATTTTGAAAAGGCGACTTGCAGAAGAGGAGACACAGTCTTCTTTTTTCCCTTTGTTTATTGTATATAAGAAAGGTCTTGGTGGATTAACAATATCTGTTACTTTCTGAATTAAAAGTTCAGACTGCTTTTGCAATGGAAGACCTGTGAAATAGCTAAAGAACCAAATACGCACAGATGGAGATATCAGAATATGGGCAGCTAAAAACAAAAGAAATGTTCATTTAGAATACTTCTAAGTATCTGTTTTACGATTAATGGAGTGGTGAGTATCTTTAGAATGTACCATCACTGTTTTCAAAGTAAAATATATTAATATAATGAATTTTAACACTAGATATGCTCCTAGAACAGAGCATTAATTTGCCTATAGATTAAACTGGTTTATCATGATTTTACCAAGTAGTACAGAATTAGGGAAAAGAAATCTAAACAAAAAAAAAAAAACAACCCAAATATAGAATCATAGAATCATAGAATCATAGAATAGTTAGGGTTGGAAAGGACCTCAAGATCATCTAGCTCCAACCCCCCTGCCATGGACAGGGACACCTCACACTAAACCATCCCACCCAAGGCTTCATCCAACCTGGCCTTGAACACTGCCGGGGATGGAGCACTCACAACCTCCCTGGGCAACCCATTCCAGTGCCTCACCACCCTCACAGGAAAGAATTTCCTCCTTATATCCAATCTAAACTTCCCCTCTTTAAGTTTTAACCCGTTACCCCTTGTCCTGTCACTACAGTCCCTGATGAAGAGTCCCTCCCCAGCATCCCTATAGGCCCCCTTCAGGTACTGGAAGGCTGCTCTGAGGTCTCCACGCAGCCTTCATATATATATATATATATATATATATATATAATATATATTCTATATAACCTTTTAAACCTTTAGATATACCCTGAGATAAAAAAGAAGACTCAATATTCTTATTTTAAAATCTGAGTACAAACATGATTAATCTGTTTCACAATGACAGAGGCAGTCTTGGTGGCTGAGGTAGCTGCTTTTCCTGTAAGAAATGGCATTGTCAGCCAAAAAATACAGTTGAAATGTTGGGGCAGGAGGAGGTCAAAGGCCTGAAGTTGTGCAATCTCATTTGCTTGGTCTGTAATTTTTCTAGATTTTGAAACGCCAGCCTTATGTTTGAGGAGGGGAGCATGTGTGTGTCACTTTGGAAGGATGAAATCAGGACAAGGCGTTGTTCCTCCTGCAGTGAGAAATTACACTTTTATATCAGCGTTTTTACATTGCAGTTACCAAACTAATCTACTACAGTCAGACTGCAAACTGTCAAAGCAAGCCATAAGGAAGATAAACATCTTTGAGTTTGAAAACACTACGTTTAACAGTATTCACTCAGTTGCAGACAATTGGGCAAATGATCACCTCATTTCAGATCACTTCTTCTGCATCTGATGCTGTTGAGAAGCCAGGTCGTGTTGCAGACATGTTCCCCCCATGCGATCTCCCAGGACTGTGAGGGGGAGCAGCCTGTTTCAGCGATGCTGCTGACCTCAGCCCTGATTAGTACCACATCCCTGAAAAGTGAGCTCTGACAGGAACAGGGTAGTCCTGTACTTGGTCTTGTGTAGTGTAGTGCAGTGCGGTTATACCAGCCACCACGAACTCTTGACATATTATCTGGACAGCATTAGTTGAGCTGGCAGGTAATGAATTTTCTTGTTTTCTTTTAATATAGATCCCCATAGCTGGGATAATGAATGTTATCCTTTCACTCATTCTCTAAAAGGCTAAGTTCAATAACTGTTAGAGTTGAGTCATCTTCTACCACCCTGGTTTGCACCAGAGTAAATCCAAGTGATGCTAATATAACTTTCTGCTAAGAGCAGTGTCAATATCTATTAACAATTAAACAGATCTTAATGTTGATTTGAAAAGAAAAATCTGTTTCTGCAAGCACAGTAATGAGAGCGGATGGAAATGAACTCGAGAAGGGATATTGCTTTTATAAGAGAGAAAGCAGGACCAGAAAATTCAGCCTGGTTTTCTGTAATAAAAAGGATCTTTAAAAGCAATTCTCGCTTTCCTAATTTTATCCATTTTGCAATCAAAAGGTATTTTACCACCATCCTCCCTGACCTTGCTGTTCCTGTCCCTTGGAAAATGGCAATCCAGACAGAAGTAACTTGCCACGCTCCTGACACTTCTTCATTATTTTTTCAGATGTTCCTGATCCACCAGAAGATCTTCAGCTCTCAGAAAATCAAAACAGAAGCATTCGACTATCCTGGAAAGCTGGGGCCAGTCATAACAGCCCTGTTAATGGTATGAAGCATCTTAGGGGCAAACTGTGCTCACAACCACACTTACTTTGTTTTACTAAGACAGTTAATTTGCTGTAAGTTCATTTCCAACCTTGCTGTTTATAAGCTGCTTATACAAGCTTTGTCTTTTTCCTTTTGTTTTGTTTCTTTTCCTCCCCAGAGTCAATTATAGAGTTTGAAGAGAACCGGTGGGAGCCGGAGAGGTGGCAGGAGCTAACCCGAGTCCTGGGGAATGATACTACAGCCCTTTTGTCACTGGCCCCGTATATGAATTACCAGTTTCGTGTCCTATCTGTGAATGCTGTGGGAAGGAGCCAGCCCAGTAAACCATCCCTGCGCTATGCAACACCTCCGGCTGGTAAACACTGCCATCTAGTTTTCGGAATATTATTGGTTTTAGTGTTTTGCTGGGAATAACAGTGCCCTCCTGTGCTTCAGAGGGATGTAAAGGAGTCAGAGTCACTCATGCTGCTTTCGCTGCTTAGTAGCAGTCCAGGGATGCCAAAGGAGGACTCTGCACTGCTGTGTTTAGCAGGGTGTTTCCTGCCAGGGCACCCCTCGCATCCTGCTTTCCTGATTTTGCACCTTTAAAGGCCATTGCAGCCCTCTATGGACAAGAAGTTGTCATAGATGAGGGTTTATGGAAGCCTTCAGCAGTGCTAAGCTTGTAGAAAATCTCCATTCATAGTGCGTTTCTTGCTGTGACAGAAAATCACAGTGAAATGTTGTGTCCCTGAAAGTCATTTTGGAGGCCAACTGTTCAGAACAGCATTTGCATTCCTTGGCATTTTTCTCTAGGCTTCTTTTTTTCCTGTTTACTTCAATTTCAGGTCCTTCCTCAGCTGTGTGTGTCCCACTAATGATACACCTTCTGTTTACTATTCCCATAGGGAGAAAAATCTTTTCCTCATAATCCCCCTACATCTGGTGCTTTGAAATCCAAAAGTCACAGTTTCATGTTAGCTGGCGGCTCCAACCAACAAGGGCACTTAGGAATCAAAACTGCATAAACAGTGTGTTTTGGTCATAGCAGCTTTGCTGATCCAAGTAATTAATCTCCTGAACATTTTTTGTTAAGGTGTCTTTCACTGTCAGGAATGTGGAAACAAGAAAAGTTTTTCCCATCTCTTTTTTTTTTTTTTTTTTTTTGGATTTAAATTATAAGTGCTATTAAAACCCAGGGTATGCAAACTAACCTTATCATCTGTGTGGTTCCAGCTCCAGACAAGAACCCAGAAAACATCAGAGTTGAAGCTTCAGAGCCAAATGAGATGGTGATGAAATGGGAGGTAAGGAGATATGTCTGTCAGTGCTACAATACTGGAAACAGGTTCTCCCTTCGAGCAGCAGTTTCTAAAGATCCTAAATTTATCAGGAAGTTGTTTCAATATGATTGCATTAAAAAAGAAATAAAAGAAATAATGGATTGCTTGACTTTATCTCCCCTTCCCCTATCCCTGTTTTTTAGGTAATGCTAGCAAATTCTATAGGTAGCATCCTTGATGCTCCTGAAGTCAAAGGTAAAGTTCTTATTGACTTGAATGTGTTCTGGATTTCCTTCCCTGGTTTCATTTTTGTTTCAAAAGACAATTTCTTACATCTAACTTTGCAGGTTATTAAGAAGTATGAAAGTCTTACAAAGCACAGTGAGAGTTCCCCAGAGAACGCTCTTCTTCTGTGGATCTTGCATACAAGAAAGTGCTTAAAATAATTGTGGTCTTACCCTGCTCCGCAGATGAAGCAGCCAGGCCCATGGAGGGTATGATTTGCACATAGTTTCTGCCCTTCCAGCCTTGAGGTTTGAAAATGACACAGATCACTTGGCCAAGAGAACGTGAGCTTGAATTTTTACATCAAGAAGTAGTGTAGATAAAGCTCTTTTACATATGTGTGTCAAAGGAATTGTGTAAAAGTCTTGAGGATGGTTTCCAGTCTTCAAATTCCCTAGCTTTTAAGATTACAGCTTCTGTGCCAGCAGTTTTGGGAGATATATATTCTTTCATTTAGCGCAAATATCCACAACTGTGGAAGGAAGCATATTTTTTGGCTGGAATTAAACACAATTTATATGAGATTTATTTCTCAATCTGCTGCTCACAGCAAAGAACAATAAATGTTCCCCCAGTATGAACTCATGGCTTAGACTATAATTACAAAAGGAGATAGCCCTCCAGATATACTGACTTGGATTCAAATGGGGATTTTTGCTGTACAACATAGCCCAGGGTCAGGGAAGAAAATTCTGCCTCTCAGAAGAAATGCAGAGTGGTAGTAACCAGCATGGCTAGGAAATGCTGCTATTACCAGTGTTCCGTTGAGCAGAGAAAAAGTGGTGCTCGCCGGGAAGCCTGTAATCCACTACTCAGACTGGGTAAAAGTAGAAGTGAAAATTGAGATTGAAGAGAGAGAATGAGATGGTCAGGCTTTGTTAAATCTTGTTGAATCATTTAAATGTTGTAAACAGGATATTTATTATTTTTTGGTGTTTTCTGTACGCTTTTCAGAGGAAATGATAGGCACTGAACATGCTATTTCTGGCAGACAAAGGCTGCAAAATGATGTTAGTCTGCCTACTTTGGATTAAGAGACCAGATGAGTCTTAGACAGTAGCTTTCCTGCCAAGGATTTGCAGCACTAAGGAAGATCAAAATAAGAGTCAAGCAGTGCTGCAATTTAACTCTAAAAGAGAAGTTATTTTTTGGTAGGAATTTTTGACTTCTTCAGCTTCTATTGCAAATCCCATTCCCTGGGATCTTGCCATGGACGTGATTCTCCCAGCAGTGCCTGTTGGAAATCTGCCCAGTCTACCATCTCCTTCATCACAGTCATCCCAAAGGTCCACATACTCTCAGAGCCAAGAAAGGGGAATTTTTGTAGATCCTTCAGACCTAAGTCCCCACACACATAAGGAGCATTAATGGGGCACTGCTTTCTGCTGGTACTTGCAGGTCGATACTCTTTCATTCCAGACCTCTGTGTGCAACTTGAATACATATCAGTTCTTATATATTTAATATGTACAATATATAATTAAATATTATTAAAAGTAGGCCAAGTGGTGGGAAACACCCACAGCTTGTTCAGTGGACTGCAATAACCCTCATCTTTTTTGGTAGTGCAGCTGAACCAGTTAACTTTATTAATTAAAGAAGTACATGTTCAAAGAAATAAATTAACTGGAGAATGTCTCATGACAAGCCATTGCTATGTGTCTTCTAATATTTTATAAATTAATCTTACATAGATGGGAACCATGCTGTGATGAATTCTTCAGCTGACTGGTAAAAAAGAGTAGCACAGCAGTTGCACATTAAATGTCCAGGCGTAGTTTCAAGCATTTGGTGCATATTTAGAACAAATCTAAATTTTAATGACCCAGCTTGCTGCGCTACATAAAATTCTCAGATAAACTGCAGATTTTAGCTGTACTAAAAGGCACACACAGCCTTATGCCAAAATCTGCATTTTAGATGTGCTGAAAGGCATGCAGTTATATCACATGAGAAAACAAAGAAAATCTGTGGCAAAACAAAAACTTATGTATGTAGTATGCAAAAATACATCTACTATGAGTTAATCTGTTTTTAATCCAACTGTTTCTCTTTCACCCACCTTTCTCTTGAAGTCATGAAATTTTTCTTCCAGTCATCCTAAAATTAATACGACAGTGAAAAGTTAAAGCTTTCTATTTTCCCTTTTCTCTGCCAATGTTGTAACACGGTCTCCAAAATTATTTCCCCATCCCCTCAGCTGCTGTTTCATGATTGCTAGAATAAAGGCAGACAAGATCTCTTTTAACTTCTTCTGCAGCCATTGAAACCCATGGAGAGAAATGGGCCGGGGTTGGAGTACAAAGTCAGCTGGCGACAGCAGGGAGTCGAGGCGGATTGGAATGAGGAGATGGTGAAGAAGCATTCCCTGACCCTGCGAAACACTCCCACCTTTGTGCCTTATGAGATCAAAGTCCAAGCAGTAAATAATTTAGGATCTGGTCCTGAACCAAACATTACCATCGGATATTCAGGAGAGGATGGTAAGTAGCGGAAACACTCATGTGAAAACATGCTGCGTGGGGGATTCTTGCAATGCAAAATGATCAGATATGGAGTGATGGATTAGGCAGCCCATGGCAAAAACTGCTTAAATGCCAGTGCTCAGGGTGATGGGCTAGCTGAGACACAGCCACAGCTGATGCTGGAATTTGAAGGGTTTTTTTGGAAACGTCACTTGTACTTTCACTAATCTCGGTTTCTGGCTTAATCCAGATACTTGTTTGAAAGCCACGGTCCATAAGAAGCCTATGAAGTGTAGCAGTCATTGTGTTGTGGTAGGGAAAAAGAGCCTTTAACTTGTCTGGGGCCCGATTCAACAGTTTAACACTGTCAGAAGTTGCATACTCTGGCAATTAAGTGCAAACAGGCAGTGCACACTGTAAATCAATGTATAGGTGATGCCACATTCCCCTGTATGCTGGGTGTTACCTTGTCCATTGATTCGTTGAAGGACAGGTCCTCTTCAGCCTGGGTTTCTGTCCAGTGGCTTTCCATGGCTCCTGGGTGGCACAGCACCCTCTCAGGCCTCCCTGTGTCTCTGGAGAATTCTTCTCCACTCTAATAAGACTTTGCTTTGGATCTGCTCCTGCAGCAGGAAGGATTGGTGGTGTCTCTTCTCTCCCCTGTATGGTGTATGGAAGAAGAGGTGGTGTATAGTGAGAACTGAGAGGAGGAAAACTCACAGCATGTTTATTTCCTTTGTGTGGTACATTTAATTTTTGTGTCTGTCAGTGGAAAATCTTTCTTGCAATTCAGTCATCCGTGGATCAAGGCCTCTTTTTTTCAGGCACTGTAATAGCTCTCTGTGTTGCATAGTGATTAAAATCCTACTGTTTAATGAGCTTAGTTGTAAAATGAAATTGATTATAAAAAAACTTCATGATTGCCTTCTTGAGTGCTATGTTAATCATTTTTTTATTCTTCTCACTGCTGTAAGCATTACTTGAAACAGGAAATCATAAATACTGGTTTAGAAATTCATATGTCCCAGTGCACTCGTATTCCAGCCTTCAGCAGAAAGCCCTGATAATGCAAAATAATGTTTCCTGGCCCCTTTCACCCACTGGATGCTTTTTTTTTGCCTGCAGTAGGACTACATGAACTGCCACAGCCTGAGCTGGAAAGCCAAGCCCTGGAGGTGTGATCAGTGTGAAACTGAGTTCTTGCATGTGTCTTTAACATGTAGCGCTTTTGTTTTTACAGTTCCAGATGCTGCTCCTTCCGGCGTGTCAGTGGATATTGTGAACAGCACACTGGTCAAAGTCTTCTGGTTTGGGATACCAAGGGACAGAGTTCGTGGACATTTAAGAGGCTATAAGGTTAAAAATTTCTCTTTAAATGTTTGTATACAGTTGAATAAACTACTACATGAATCTCAGATCAAAGATAGAGTACAGTCTTTCATTTCTGGGAAGAGAAGATAAATCAATATAGTTTTTAACCGCATACAATATAAATTGTTATAGATATGCCAATCCCATTGCAGGTCAGTTGGTGGAAAACAAAGAGCATGCTGGATGGAAAAAGGCATCACCCAGAGAAACACTTCCTAACATTTGTAGGAGACAGAAACTATGGGATGATTCCTGGTCTAGAGCCCTTCAGTGAATTCCGCTTAACTGTTTTGGCTTACAACTCCAAAGGAGATGGCCCAGAAAGCTCCCCTGTTGTGTTTGAAACTCCAGAAGGAGGTAAGACAAAATGAGAATATGAGGCAAAGGGACATAGATAGAAATTGTCCATGTAACAAGGCAAATTGGTTTCCTTGTTTAAGGATTGTAAAATCTCTAATATTTATAAAACCCTTCATAAGAAAGGGGAATTGTAGATGTTGAGCTAAACTTTATCCTCATTTAACAAGTATGTGGAGAAACAGACCAGTTCAGTCTTCTCTGTAAGCTAATCCCTATATCTTCCAGTCCCGGAACAACCACGTTTTCTCAGGATCCTGAACTTTGACAAGGACTCTGTCACTCTGTTATGGGGACTTCCCAAGAAAGCCAACGGCCACCTTACTGGCTACGTTTTGCAATACCAGATGAGTATGTGCTTGTTTTACTTTGATTTTAGAGTTTACACATTGTTAGTTAAAGAAAAATGAGATAAAAAAAAAAAAGGGTGGAGGAGGGATGGTGGTTGAGCGTTATATGTGCACAGTTACTTAAAACAGAGGCTGGTGTGAAGGGCTGTTTCTGAGATCACTACAGCCGCAGCATCAGAGCAGCGTGTTTTGAACTGCGATGCACACACAGCCTGCTAGAGGGCAAGCTAAAGTCGTCTTCCAGAGCAAAGAGTTTTCTATGCACTTCTCTGGTGTTAGCTCACGTTGCTACCATGCCCTATTCCGCATTTATAGACAAATTTAATTATTTCACATTTGCAAATTACGCCTAACATAGTAGTTATGAAGTGAAACTCATTCAGTGCAAAATAATGAGAGCACTTTAGCCACATCTGATCAGATCTTAACGTTCTGTCAGTGAGTACCTCCTCCCTGTAGAATGCCTCAGCAGAAATGCAGATCACTACTACCTGAGCCATGTTATTGAGCAATCACACTGAGAAACAACTAAATACCAAGGGTATTTCTTTTTTTCTTGAAGAAAGAACTGAGTGGCTGGGGAGAGACAGACTTCCACAGCTGTGAGGTGTGGTGGCAATTCAGGGTATTTTCAATGGGTTTTGAGGACTGAAGAGGATTAGACTGTGCCCTCGTTACAAAAAAACCCAAACATGTACTTTTCACTTACCTCTGCTGATAACAGAACTGCTCAGTTGCCTATGCAAGCAGGGACTGGAGGCTGGATCTTCCCTTTGTTTTTGATGACTATGGGCTGAGAGTGGATCTGGCTATTTAGGCAGTTTGGGAGGGAAAACCCCTCCTTCAATTGCCAGCTGTGCCAAGGCAGAGCGGAGCAAAGCAGAACAGCCATTAACTTGCTTGCAAAAGTTTGCAGATGTTTGGAAGCAAAGCAAGAAGCAGTTTATATATATTTAATGATCTAGTAGACAGTAATTTTTCCCTCCCACTCAGTATGTGCGTATCTAGAATCAGAGAGCTTTTTAAGAACAGCAATAGCTCACTGAGTAGTTGGGAGATTGACATGGAGGAGATAAATCCCATTTAAGTACTTGGCAGGAAGGTGAGATATGCTTATTCAGGCTGCATCCTTCCTACTTACTGCAGAGTGCCTCCCTTCCAGAACACGTTTCATGTTCATAGCCTTTAGCTGCTGGATGTGACTCAACTGCCTTTTCCCTTTCAGTAAACGAAACACACGAAATCGGACCCCTGAGCGACGTCAGCGTAACAAACCGCTCCACGCTCAGCTGGAAGCTTTCAGGTCTCAGCTCCAGTACCAAGTACAAATTCTATGTAAAGGCTTGTACAGTCAAAGGCTGTGGGAAGCCGGTCACAGAAGAAGGACTAACGATGGCTCAAGGGAGTAAGTTAATAGGCAATATGTTTTTATGTGGAGAAGCTCTAACAATAATGGAAAAATCTATTGAGAATATTCCAGGCTTGACATTTCCTTGGTAATTAGAGGAAATAAATTTGTTTCTCTTTCTATGAGAGCAATCAATGAACTTTTTAATGCAGCTGTGCAGTTCTTCAGGAAAGTAGAGCTTATCTGTTTCATTTTGTTGTAAAATGCTGTCTCTATTCTCACCGATCAACTCTTTAAGCCATACTAGAATATGTGAATTGCATTTAGTCATGAACGGAAAATTGAAGATCTAGATAATCTGTTCTCAGTAATATTATGAAAACAAATTCTGCCCTTTTGTGAAGATGGGGGACTGCCAGCAGCAGCATTAGGGGCAGGCGTTTGATGTGGGAAATCCAGACGAATATTAAGTTGACTGCAGTGCATTTGATATAGTATTTTAATATTATTTTATCAGACACTGTAAGTGAGCATTTGTGTGCCACTTATACCCTCTCCTAAAACACCAGTGATCAGTGATTTAAAGGAAAATCTCAAGCACTATATGGTAGTTCATCTTTCACATTCAGCTGAAATGAAATGAAATGTACTGTGCTCAGGAAGTCTGAAAAGTTTACAGTACCAAGGAACAAGTCCTTGCTGTAAATCAGAAACCATGGCTGTGCACTTAGCACAGGGAAGGAGAAAGAGGTTGTGATAAGCAAGAGCCCTGGCTTCATCATCTTTAAGCAATGACAATAGTCTGGAACAATGTTGATATAAAATAGAAAAATGGTAATTGTACAACATCTTACTGGACTTCTAAGTTGCAGAATCTCTTCAGCTACTGGTAAAACATATACTTTAAACTCATCATGTCCCAGTTCAGGATCCAGTCATGAACTATCACCCATTTTCTGAAGTAGTGAAACTTCTCAACTGTCTTGTAGGCTTCAGTCTCACTGTAGAATACAGGTACTCACACAGAAGTAACTATTAATCTATCAGTATAATTTAAAATGTATTTTTCATTAAGGAAAGTAAAAAATCCCATTTCTTTCCCAAGCTAAAAATACAAAATCTCACCTTATTTGTTGTCTTTTCTGGCCTTCATTGGGCAGCCAGAATAATGTTTTTTGGCCACTGTAAAATCTATATCTCCTCTGAATAACCTTGTCAGGTTTTATGAAATGCATCTCTGCCTGATATGCTTAAAAGGATGATAATGTTGCCATTAATTTTGTTCTCATTCTCTTCTTTCCTAATACTCTTTCAGCAGTGGCAACAGCTGATTCTTGTGAAATGCTTGTAGAATAGAGTAGTATAATTGATATATGCTTCAAGGGTCCAGTTCTGTGATTAATATGTGCTCCTTACTAGTTCTCAAGCCACCTTAAATTAAGACACTGCATCTGTCACTGAGATGCCATTAGTTTTGTGTTATTATTTGCTGGCTAAATTGTTCAGATATGTTTCAACTAAACATGGTAAGCTGAAAAAAAAAATAATCACACTATTCAGTGACCTTCTTGGGTTTTAAATTGCGGTATGGGAAGCAAGGCGATTGCTCAGAATTAAAACAATCACTCTTTTTGAAGAAAGGGAGTGATTGCAAAAGTCGAAGTTTATAATTTAAAATGACCCACATAAATGACAGATGTAAAATGTGGTGTCCTCTGAAATGAAACTCCGTGATAGAGCACTCCAAGTTTCTTTGGCTTTTGATTCAGTGATTCTATATCCACTCTGTTCTGGTTTTAGTAATAAAAACATAAAGCTCTCATTGTTCATTTTAAGACTTTGAATAGCTTCCACTGCTGTAATAAAGCCTTTGCAGGCTGTGCCATGGGTATTTCAGAATTTCACAATGCATTCTGCCAGGAAAGTGGAGATGTTGAGGTGGAAACTATGGATTCATTCAAATTTTATCACTGATACTTGATCTGCATCACTGCTATTGCTTTCCATTCATTTGCAGTTATGCCTCCTACTATAGTCTGGAATCAGAAAGAAAAGCCAGTCTTTTTTCGTATGTACATATGCAAGTATGCATGTATCACCACTAAAACCAAGTCTGTGTAAGGAAAATTGTTGTGCTCTAAATGATAATTTTGCCAGCCTGTAATTTATGTGCAACCCGTTTCCTGATGATGAGATTGCAGTGGCATGAATGACTGAATTTAGTAAAAAAAGGTTTTCCTCAATTAAATAAATATAACTCCCTGTACAAATAAATGGGTAGATCATCCTTTTTTTCTACAACTGCAGCTTCTTCCTCTGTGAATGAACCATTCAGATTTTTGTCAGGAGTAGCACATTGCTTTGAGTTAGCAACACTTTAGCAAAAGGTCAATGAGTGAATACTGTCATATGCTCACATCTCTATCTCTTCACTCTTCGGTGGAACATTGCTGCAGTCTGTGCTTCTCTGGCAGTGGTGATCAAACCCTCTGCTCTCCAGTTGCCTCCATCAGGAGGGACCCAAGACTTCTGACATTGGCAGCTTGTACTGTCGATGAAATAAAAGGCCTCTTTCTTATGAAAGATGTTAAACATACCCAAAAAATCTCAGATACAAAACGCAGATAGTCAACCACACATTTTTATCATTTGTTGATAAAATACTGTGGACATGAAGAACCTGGGCCAAAGGATACTCGTGTTGTACCACAAAATAAATAATAGTTCAATACTCCATCTCGGTTTCATCCCACAGAAGAAGGTATGCAGTCCTTAGAAAATTAGCTTTATCTCCAACTTTTCATTTTCAGGCAGTATTTCTTAAATGACCTACAAACTAATTAGTTTTCCCCTTGAAAATGTCAATTTCCTAATGATCATTAGCCCTGAGAAACAGCACAAAATAATGTTCTTACATAAGTGAAAAAAATTAATTTAATTTAGCAGTCCTTATGAACACAAAGCTTCTTTTCATCTAGTTACCACTGTTTCTTGAGGATTATCAAACATGTATTACATGTTGAGAATTATTCCTGTGTGTCTAGAAATTCAAGCCTTAATGAAAAATTCATCCAGAGGAAGCCATACTGCTGTAGTTTTATTTTTCAGAGAAGCCAGAAAATAGAAGTTCACCAGTTTCATTATATTTCAGTGGCACTTGGCACGTAACTCCTAAGGCTTTTTGAAAATCTTACCCAGAGGGTACTAATCTTCATCACCCACCATAAGATGAGGACAGTAACCATTTGTAACAAAATACACGGTTTTAGTTCTCTTTTGCCACAGGCACAGAGAGAAAGGAAAAATACAACTGCCTTAGCCATATGTAACCACTGATACTGTTACCAGCAAACCCCCAAAATATACCCTACTTGCTCACAATCAAGAGAACCTGATGAAATCTTGATGAGAAGTTTCTTGTTTCTATCATTTATGCCACTCCAATCTACTGCCTCTTCTTTGGCCGGGGGATCTGCAGCCCGTGGAACCCTGGTGCTCATTGTAGCAACAAACTGTCCCACCAGCCCAAGTGCTGCATACGGGCTGTACCAGGAAAAGAACATCTGCTATACCACTGTTTCACATACCTGTCATCCTGAGCAAGAAATATAGGCATGTTAAGCATAATATATTATACATATCAGTCTTGGAGTACTTCATGTTATTATTCACAAAATTGAAGCAAATCTGTGATTGTTTGTCTTCGGTATATTTCTTTTTTCCTTTTTCTTCTTCTATCAGCCTGCCCCAGTGTAGCCAACTCTGAGAGCTAAAGAGAAGCAGCAAGAGATGAACAGTCTATAACCTGTTGTCTTATGTGAGCTCAGTTTTCTTCTACAAATACGATCAGTACAAATAGATGGTCACTAACTCACCTATAAATTCTTCTCAATAGACTTTACATACAACAGGTTTACTAATCTCTATGTTTTAAAACATTCCAAATTTAGCATGAATTTCCTTCTGCACTAAAAAAGAAGAAAGATACTTGTGATGTGTATTTATACACTTTCAATAGCCAGTCAGTAAGGGAAAATTAATAAAAGTTCATCTTTCCATTTATCACAGCATATGCTTTTAGACAGGTATGGTTATAAATTAAGATGTTGCCCACAATTAGTGTTTCACTATTAGAATGCCAGCTTTTTTATGTAAGTATGTTTTATAACGGATGTGCTAACTTTCGGAGAACTAGCACTCTTGTAAGTCTTTGGGGGCAGTTTCTGTTGTTTTTTCCTTTATACCATAAGCTTCTATAAAAAATGTGTGTTCTGTTGTTCTCATAAATCTTGAAGCCCGGTAGGAATACTGTAAAATTGCTGTTCAGTGTTTAATGTTCATGTGAGTCCCATGGTATGGCTGATAAATAGTGGAGGAAGATGAGAAGTGCTGGTGATATGCCTTTATTACTAATGCTGCTTCTCCCTTATTGTAGATTAAAAACTTAGCCCAACTGCTTTCAATTTTCTGAAGCTAATTTCTGTAGCTCACTGACCTTTCAGTATGTTGAGACTTTCCTTATCTGTCTGTCTTTGCTTTTATTTTTCAGGATTCTACACTGCTTTTTCTATTCCAGCCACCAAACCTGCCCCAATTAACAATGCTTTCTCCTCTGTAGATACTATATTGAGTGTGTAACACAGACCAGAAAGAAATCACATGTATAGAAACCTCATAATCACCCATCACTGGATACCTGTACTGAGTTTTAAAGAAAAAAATGTGTTTAGTAAATTGGGATAGATTATGTTAAACAGCCTGGAGAGCCAATGGTAGATCCCCAGTCCCAGGTCAGGTTGTGCTCGAACCTTCATTCCAGTACATACATCCTAGCCCTACTTGGTGTGCCAGGGCTGTGGCACAGCCAAACGGGCTGGTACAGCTGAGCAGTAACCTGGCGCTATATGGTTCTTTCTTCAGCCATATCAGTTACCCCTTTCTGCTTCTGTAAAGAGCTGACCATTCAAAACGAAGAGGCTGGCACAAGCCGGAAATAAATGTATGATAGATGGGTTTTGGTTAAATTGGTTTAAGAAAATGCAGAACAAAACCACAGCTGCTGGCCACCACTGAGTTCAGGGTTGGAGCATTATGCTTACTGGGAGAAATCCTTCCTAAGGGAGTTGTGTTGTGTACAAATTGGACCATGTGGTTATCCTGTTGTGCATAAGTGTTATGTGGTATTTAATACACAATAGGTTGTAGGTTCATATTCATTCTTGTTACTTTATGGATAGTGTTTCCTTTGCTATGTTTTTCTGATGTCTTGATTTTAGGACATGTAATTAAAATATACCTGTCATATCCTGTTGCTTAATTTGCAGTTTGATTAAAAATTATAGCTCAGTTTCTCATACTTCATTTAGCAAAAATTACCGATAGATGGATTAATTTATGCTAATAATCTGTGCTTCAGTATCAGCAGTATTTCAGCTGTATGTGTTCTCTCTGGGTCCCAGTGGTCTACTAATTTAACTGCTTATGATAATACATGTATAGTTGCCTTGGAAAGCTTATCTTAAACTATTGCTTTGATTGTGCTTGGATTCATTTTAATCTTTTTTTTTTTCCTTCAGCTGTCAGCTAAGCCTTAATCTCTGAAAACTTCTTGCTTTGCTTGTTTACTAGTTGAAATATTAATGAGCATTGTTTTACTGTCAGTGCTAATTGGTCAAGTAGTTTTCAAATTATACTTTCTGCTCAGTCCTTAATTTAGAAGACTTTGAATAAAGCAGGCAAATAAGTCAACTGAACACAATTAAAATGTTATATTACTAAGTGCAAACCCGACAAATCTCTTTGCTGCCATCAAGGGCAGGCACCCTCCTGTGTTGTACCTGTTGGTTGACTAAAGAGATCCTGCAGAGGTCCACACAGAGTTCTGAATTTTCTTGTATGAGCAGGCTTTTCATGTTCAGGCAGTGATTGCTAACCTCTGTACGTGTCCTTTTTTCTGTTATCCACAAATAGTATTTTAAAAAAGCTTATTCAATTCCCTGCAATCTTAATGCAGACAGAAATCACAATAGGTGTTTTGCAAGTAAGAAGGCTCTGAAACTAGGGGTGCTGGAATATCCCTTCTACCTCTTAATCAAATATTAAACTCATCAGGAATACCTAAATGCCTAAACATCAGTTTAAAGGCAAACTTCAGCTATATCTAAAACAGTGCTTTGTGAAGGCATTGTGGAAATTAAAAGGACATGGAAAATCACTGTCAGAAGAGAAATGTGTAGAAATCCCAATGTTATTTTTTTTCCATGAGACATATAAGAATCCATTTCTAGATAACAAGCTGTCTGTGCTTCCCTGCTGACTTCAGTTCAATGGAAGAAGCATCAAACCCCAGATTATCTACACAAAGCAAGCCCATTTTCAAGTTGTAAATTTTTAAGTGAGCATTAGTTAAAGCAGGTCCATAATCCCCCATCAATATTAACTTTCCTCCTGGGAAATGTACAAACCCCTTCATAAACATCAGGATTATTTTGGTCTGCTGTTTGTTTTATGGGATTGCATATTAAAATCAGATGGGGGAAATGTTTTTTTACTTCACTGCCTGCTTTTGAAAATCAGATTATCTGATGACAAATGTTGAAAATCCTTGTGTGTCATATGTCTGTTATTTACATTATCTGTAACTGTGCATTTTGCAGGCCTTTTGTTCAATGAATGCCATTAATCAATATGACTTGAATATGTACATTCCATAGGTAAAGGGATCGGCAAGATTTCAGAAGCAGTAAAGCCCACACAAAAGTTTCACTCCATTGAGGCACTTGAGCCTGGAACTGAATATACAGTTCGTCTAGTGACTAAGAATTGGGTTGATAACAATAGCATTTTTGAAGATGTAATTGAGACAAGGGGGAGAGGTGAGACATGCAACCTTTCAAGGTGATAAAGATTTATTTTGAATGTAAATAAATATTGAGGTTACATCTTGCATTGTGCAGTGAAAGTGTACCAAAATCATCATTTTGTTCTGTGGTTTTTGACCCTTGCAGTTGAATCCCATGGGAGTATAAAAGCAGCTGTGGTTCTCGGACGAGTCCTGTGCTGTACTTGATGCACAATAGCCTGGAACAATTACAAACCTTTACAAAACAGTTTTCCCTCCTATGCGATTTTGAAAGGGTAGTGCTGTGATATAACCCATTTTAAGTCCAGTGGTTTGCATGTATCAGGTGCACTTTTAACTCTATATTTCTTTTGCACAAACTGCTTTTGCATGAGAGGCTTAACAATTCTCTGTTCAGCTTTCCTATTTGGCATTAATCCTTTGAGTCAACTACTCTCTCAGAATTACCTTTACAAAATGCCTGTGTTGTGCCTTCTAGACTGCACATTCCTGTTAAATCTAAAAATGTCACGCTCTGGATATATTTCTCTCTTGCCTTTCTTTAAGTTGAACAAAATAATAGCGATAGACTGACATAATTAGGATCCAGTGAAGAACATTTTATGTGTTCATGTTATAATAGGGTGATGCCCTTTTCCTCTGATTAATTTTCTTCCATTCTTTTTTTTTTTTTTTTTTTTTACTCCTTTTCTGTTCCACAAAGCCTATGCTGGTATTTACGATGGAATTTCCACGCAGGGGTGGTTTATTGGACTGATGTGTGCCATCGCTTTGCTCACCCTACTGCTGCTAACTATTTGCTTTGTCAGAAGAAATAAAGGAGGAAAATATTCAGGTAAATGGAATTATTGTCCCTTCACTGTGTTCACACATAATAACAAGCATCCTTCAGCCTTTTTTCTCTGGAGGCTACAAAGCCACAAGCAGAAACATCCAATTAGGATTTGTAGCTTTTGATACATATCCGCAGAATGGATTCTAATGAATGTAAGTGAAGCTGTGCTCTCTGGGTGGAATAATGTTACGTGCTGGTCAGAGATTTTGCAAAGGCCCTTGATAGTGCTTGTTGAATCCTTCAACATTTAAACCAGCCGTAAAATCAAGGTTCTTCATTGGTTGCACCTCTGAGCCTCCGCTGGTAGGTCTACCTGCTCACTTTCCACCTAATAACAATTACTTGACATACTGGCCTAACTTCCGTAGGTAGCCAAACTGCCTAACAATAGAATGATTTGCTAAAAGTAATTCTGTAATTTTCAAAGCAATGGGTAAGGTTTTCAGTATAAATATTTAAGTATAAATCTGATTGCCCAGAGAAGCTGTGGCTGCCCCATCCCTGACAGTGTTCAATTCCAGGCTGGATGGGGCTTGGAGCAACTTGGTCTAGTCGAAGGTGTCCCTGCCCATGGCAGGGGGGTTGGAACTGGATAAGCTTTAAGGTCCCTTCTAACCCAAACCATTCTACAACTTTATAAACACTTCATAGATTTCTTAAAAATTAGAGGATGTCCCCATACTCTTTGCAGAAGAATGCCGGTTTTGTCCACATACAGTTAGAGCTGCTGCCCTCCAGGTTAAGCTGTATGTGATAACAGGTGCTTTTCCCATTGCACCAGCTAAAAGAAACATCCACAGCAGAACATGGCATACAGATCTGTACTTTATTTTATTTGTACAGTGAAAGAAAAGGAAGATTTGCATCCAGATCCCGAAGCTCAATCAATAAAAGATGAAATCTTTGGGGAATATAGGTAAATAGGACCTGCTTTAAAAAGCGTTTGTGTTTCTTGGGGTTTTGTTTGTTTTCAGATGTCATCGTTATTTAGGACATTTTTCTAGCATGCAGTTAACACTGTTTTTCATTTTCAAAGCAAACCTCATAGGAGTGGATAAAAGTAGAAATATAAAGGTATATCCAGTACGCTTAAATCCATCCAAGGTGGATATAAGTAAATGTTGATGTGCCAGTGGTTATTTTTCACTTGGTTTGGTTCTCTCTTTTTTTTTTTCTTTTTAATTATCATTGTATGAATAATGTAAATATATATGATAATTTGGGTTTCTGCTGTAATGTCCATTGAAGCTAAGAGAAAGACTTTTATGTCTTCAATGGGTTTCTGAAATCTGGTCAGGCCCAAATCGTGCAATATGGGGAATGTTCATTTTGTGGAAGAAAGCAAAAGTTTGAAATACAGTAATAGATGGCAAAAACCCAAACAAATGGCACTACAGAAGTTTCTGTAGGAGAACTGAAACAATCACTTTGGCTGCTTTAAAATAACTAAAGCTTATAATATTGCATAACCATGGTATGAAGGAAAATGCATCATTAAAAGAACCATGCTGGAAAACTGATGTTGCTGGCCTTAAAAGCATAAAATTTCTGGTGAAATCCTTCTTATATATACTACATTATTTGTACTGGAATAGGGTTTTATTTCTGCATAATTTCATCTTTATTTAATTTTTAATGCTTTCTAATGGGACAAATATTTAGAAAGGTAAGAAAGTCCTGAGGTTAATAACCTTGACCCTCTCTTTTCCCCCAAAAAACTCCAAACTTATCTTTTTTATAAGTAGAAATGCCACATGCAGAAAAGTAGCAATTTTTTTTACTGTATTGATTATGCACATTGTTGATTATATGCTGAAGAGGTAAATTTCAGGTGTATTTTTCTGTCCTTCCTTAGATAACATTCCCAAAGCTTTGAAACTGAGTTGGCATCAGCAAGGACCATAATTGAGTAATTATCTGCCTAGTTCAGAGGCATAGTTTGTTTGAGGGTTTTTTTGATTATCTTTTAATCTGTGTTCAAATACCTCCCAGTATAGTGTTCAGTCCAGAGGAGTCAGGCTGCTTTGGTTCTTCTCCAGTGCCATAGGGAAAATGGACTTTTTTCCTTCTTTTCCTGAATTTTTTGTGGAGGGTTTGTTCTTTTTTATGAAATTGCTATTGAACATAGACCCCATATGAGCAGCTACAGACACTTGATTCTGTTTTTGTCTTTCCCTATTCCTCCCCTTTAACAGAGAGAAACTCTGTCAATTATAGTAAGTAACAGCAGAATAAATGAAAAAAAAGGAAAAAAGCCCCTTTGTTACTCATCCCAAATCAAACAAATGCTCACAAAGTAGAAAGTTATAGCCTGCAGCTGATGCCTCACCCCACGCATATACATCAGTTCCCACACCCACCTTAAAAGAAAAATGAAATAAACAGGCCCTGAATATTGCCCACTGTTTTGTAAATTGAAATCATCTCTTTCTGTAAGATGCTGAAGACATGACATACATTTCTGGTATGGATCCCTCAGACCCTTTCCAGCATTCCCTTTCCTTTCCCTCTTCACTTTCTGCCCATTCTTCTGTCTGTCCAAGGCAAAAAAGGGAAAAAAAATCAAAGCACACATGTACTTTTCATTGATGTTTGCCTTTTTGAACAATTCTATTGTTAAAATAATCACAAAATCATGTATGTGGGGAATTTGGGTTGGTGTGCATGACCTTGTGTGAGGTGCACCAGACCAACTAGGACTCATAGGATCTGATCATTCCCAATATACAACCCACAAAGAAGTGTGTCCCTTTGTCTTCCCTCCTGCTGCTGTCTTTCACAATAAAAGAGTAGTTTCCATGCTTGCAATTAAAGGCTAGATTTTTGGAAAGGCATTTCTTTGTTTTGTAGTGACAGCGATGAAAAGCCGCTGAAAGGCAGCCTCCAGTCAATTAACGGGGACATTAAAGCCACTGAAAGTGCTGATAGTCTGGTAGATTATGGAGAAGGGGAGCATGGGATGTTCAATGAAGATGGTTCATTTATTGGAGCTTATTCTGGATCTAAGGAAAAAGGGTCAGTGGAAAGCACTGGGAGTTCTACAGCAACTTTTCCTCTCCACGCCTAAAATAATAGCAAGAATGATTTATGTTTAATTGTGGTATTTATCTCGATTAGTACTCCACAGTTACCACATGTGATTGGAAGCAGGTTGCCAATTGAGCCAGTCAGGAACCTGTCGTGCAGGTAATACAAAAATAAGTCACTGCCACTAAAAGATGATTTTCCATTCTAATTTCTAGGTGTTTTCTTCTAATTAAAACAAAATAAATCATTCTTTACTATAGAAAATGTCTTAGTCTTACCAAAATGGAATTTCTCAGTGTTACATCTGTATATTTAACTGCTATTCCATGTGTGTCTTAGGTTTGGAATATGTTTCTCTGTATAGTATTTTTTTTTCCTGTATGGCTGCTGTCACTTTGTACATATGTGTATACATAGTGTTTCCTCAAATGCCATGGCCTCAGCATTGTAGAGGTTATAACACACCAAGAAAATTGAACAAAAGCAACGGGTTACTCTGCAAAGTGACACCATGCATCCTACTGAGAAAAACGATAATTTAAAATACTGGAGAAATGTATTCTATATATTGTATAATTTTTCCATAAAGAAATAAACTCCTTTGCTTGTGATATTCTAAAATTATTTTAGTGGCTACAGCTGACTGCAATACACAATTCTTAGACATGCAACTATCCACAGAAAAATTGCTCTTAAAAGACAAAGCTCTGGTCTTGTAGATGAATCTTCTGCCCAGTAGCTGGCACTATTTCCTTAAATAAGTTAAGCTGCAGTATCTTTCCTGTGGCAAGGTAAAACAGGGTTCCCATCCACCATCATTAGAAAGAATTTTAGTTTCTTTTCCCAAGTCTCTGCGAGCTGCATTTCTAAGCAAAATGCTTGTTGTCTGTCTCATATCTGTATATTTGTGCACTAGCATACATTTCATAGAGATGTTGTACATATGATATTAATATTGACACAAGTAAAAATCAGCCTTGTTTTATTTTGAAATGAGACATGTTGCTAGCATGAGTCTGTGTAGGAATAAATAGAATTGCTTCTCAATATGAGTTTGGACCAGCAAAACTAGTTTTCAGAAGGAGTTGTGTGTATACCAGTCATATAAATCTCACATCTTTCTAGTATTACATAAAATAGACCTACCTGACTCTCATCATTTATTTTCAAGATATTCATTATTAAATAAGCAAAAGCAAATGCAAAGAGAAAATATTATGGTATAATTTCTTTTATATTTTGTTTATTGAATGCTGGTTTAAACCTGCCTCTTTGCCTCTCCAAGACTAACTCAGCAAGATGTACAGCACATTTTTTTGGTCTTTTTATATTGGAATCTCTTGAATTTCTTTAAAAGTATGTATTTTTTAATATGTTTATTTGAATAGAATATCAATATGGCTTCTTCTTGCACTTACAAATGACTGTCACTTCAATTACAATATTTTTTAAATAGTTACTACAGGAGGAATAGATCCTAAAAGCCATTTTGCATCATGCTACTAATTAGGCAAATATCCCCAATGGCTCCTTCACGATCTCCATTACTTCAATGGAAGGAAGAAAGGAATCAAGAATTACTTGCATGGTTATGAGTTTCCAGTAAAGGCTACAATTAAGGCATGTTAGTTGCCCACAGAAATGCAGGTTGTTACCATCAGAAAGGCCATGGTGTGCATACACAGATCACCTTAGCAGGGGTTCCTCCCCAGTATTCACCCATTTCTGAAAGCAGTAAGTAGCCTCTGGTCCTTGATGCTTCTGCATATCTGTTCTTCTTTATTTTAATTGTTAATCTATTTTTTTTTAATTTAGCTTGTAAGGGCCTTTCATATAGCCTCTGTTTGGAAAAAGCAAACCCCAAACAGACAGCTTGAAACCACCAGTGCTGCCATGTGTATGAGTATAAAAGGAGGAGTGAAAATCTGCCCTGATTCAAAAATCACTGCAATCTGTATTGAGTGAATCTGTATTTCACTTAATCCAAATGCTGAAAATGTCCAAAGTAATTTTTATTTACAAAAAAGGCAAACTAAAAACAAAAGAAAAAAATGTTCATTTTAAAAGAGAATGATTGGGTAATTGGACAAATGTGAAAATTGGCATCTCATCAACAGAGACATTTCCCACCACGATCTTTATCTGCTGACTCTTGTGGGCTGCAGCCCAAACCAGCTAAAGTCTAAGAGCTGATTAGGCTTGTGACAGCCTTTGTTGCAAGCTTCAGGCTGTTTTCATGATTTCCTTTAGGAATCATATGCACTAATGCATGACCACGGGTCTTTGAAATAGGAACAAAAATGAGGGAACAAAATTGGGCTTGACTCCCGTGAAACCTAGCTAACCTGTGCAGAGGAAAGGGCAGAGCTCTCGCAGCCACAGGGTCACTAACCAGGACAGAGGCCTGTGGTGAGGCTGGATGCCACCCACCCACAGCCCCAGTCATCCATTTCTTGTGTTGCTGCAGATCCACTAGACTCCTTGTCCCAGAAAATGCCTACATTAAACAGACACAAATTTCAGATCGTATTAGCAAGTGTCAAATTATCGAATAATGAATATAAATCCCCTGTGCTATCACTTGATCTGTTGCTGCTAAGAGATGTTTATGACATTCCTGTGATGTGCTACTCATCTGTGCCAGTATGAGTGCTTTTTCTATTAAAATTTTAATTCAGATCCTTAAATCTCAATGTTGGTGTTTTGTGATGCCTCAGGGCCTAAAAATGATACAGTGACAAAAAAATGTTCAATGGAATTTGTATAGTTTGCGCTGACTTTTGAGGAACATGCCCAATGAATGTTAAACAAATGGCTAAAACTGCTGGGGAATCTCACTCACCTGAGCTTTTTCCTCTTTCTCAATTATTTCTTGCCTTTCTTTTTTTTTTTTTTTTCAGCAATGGGGTTTTATTTTCTATTGTGAGGGTACCACTCATACAGTGTACCCCGGACAGTGCACGACCTTCATGGTTTTATCAGTGATTTTCTCTCAAAATTAAACTAACAGAGCAAGCTTAAATTTTCCTGAGCAGTCTTTTGTCCTTGCCAGGAGATGGGCTTCATTTTTTTCTAGGACGGTCTGTTACAGGTGAGAGGAAGTGTGGCCATGCAGGCTGAACAAAAAGTATCACCAACTGTGCTGCAGTTCTAAAGTGGTACATTAAATCCTTTGATGTGTTTTATTTTTATTTACTCTGGCCATGAGTGTTTATTAAAATCAGTTGATGGAAATATGTGGTGATTTCACTGATTACTGCTCAGCAGGGGATTTCAGACTGCCTGCTGAGAGGAGGGAGTCAGAAACTGCCAGTGTGTGAGCATGCAGACAATGCTGGATAGCAAACTATTAATTACTCAGTGCTGTGGCTATTAGTTTGGTTATGTTTGGTTACAAAGTGCCATTACATTTTGCTGGCAGTACAATTGTGAGAGGGGAAATGCCACTTTCAGATTTGATGTCTTAGTCCACCCAGGATGCAATTTCACCCAGCAAGGGGGAGGCATTTTCCTGGCCCCAGAAATTCTGGCTTCTGGATTTAAGCTGCCTCCCCTGGAACAAGAGAGGGCTGGATGTTTCTCAAAAAGTTGTGCAGCTTTCAGTGTGCATAAGATTAAGCAAAGAAAATCAGGTCTTCCTCACTAATGGGGAAAAAAAGCCCCATGTGCTAGCTCCTCTGCCAGTGAGCCATTTGCGTTCACAGAGCAGAGTACCATTGGTTTGGTGTGGATTGTAATCTCAGACAACATTTTCTTATAAAATATATATATATATAGTTAAATAGCACAACCAAGAACTTGTAGGAATGGCCCCAGCTTCATTCTCTGGCAAAATTTGGGGACAAAAATCTGGGGACTCAAGAAATCCTCACTTCTGCTTGACTCTGCTCTGCAGCAAGGATAATGGTACAGGACTGGGTATTGAAGCCCTTCTGGGGCTGCATGTTTAGGAAGAGCAGAATCAGGAACCAAATCAGAAAATGACTTTCCCCTCTGGATAAAATGTGTGTATGCATTCTAAACAAAAAACCTTTGTAACTCAAGTTTTAACTGTATCTAATTAGCATATCATTTAATGGTTTATGGTGATTCTATGGTATTTGTTCTGTTGCCTTCTTATTGCGCAAATTTGAATGAGTAGCTCTTTTTCTGGTAACTACTTCATTGACTGAATGGGTCAGATCCAGTGCATGGGAGGCTTTAATGAAAGTTACAATTTTTGAGATAAAAACAAATACTAGAACAATCTTTCTATATAAAAAGATAGGGGGTTTAACAGTAATTTCACATTCAGTTTGTAAACTGAAGTTAGAGTAATTCACTGATGCTTGTGTGCTTCTGAAAGGAAATCTTATAAAATTTTTTATAGCTGTCATTTGCAGATGAGTGGTGAATCTAGATTATTTTACATACCTGCAAGAACAGATATGATGAAAGGGAACTCTCGGTGGCAAGAGAATTTCCTTTATATAACAATGGATCAAGCCCTCAGCTGCATATCTGTTAATGTTTAATATTTCAAAATAAGGCCTATAAACTGTGTTGCATTACCAGCACATGTACATTGCAGCTCTGTATCTTTCATGTAAAAGTCTCAAGTGATCTGCACTGATTTATTCTGTTTTCAGGCAGGAGCCAGTAGGTGGGTTTGAGCCAAAGCACACTGTCTGTTTCGTTTTTTGTTATTGTTACTACTACTACTACTACTACTACTACTACTACTTTACATAAGATACTTTGTAATTTCATGAGAAAAGATCAAAGCAAATGTGGTGTCACTGTTACAATGTTACTTTTTGAGCTAAATGTTAGTGTGCATTTATTAAAGTTTAGAGAAGCGTGTTGTACTGTAGTTGCTGTTTGTATCATGCATATGTGCACGTATGGTTTTAAAGGATATTTTCATTTTACATGAAATACAACTTTGCTAATAAAAGTTTGACTTGATGTAATCTTCAAAAGCCTTAGCTGTAATCAGCAGGTTTCTCTTTTGTTGCAGTTTTTTTTCTCCTGAATACTATTTCTTTGCTGGGAATCTGTTTTAATTGTCATTCATAGTCCTCCCTAGCTTATGGTCTCTAATGGGATTTCTTGCCCTCACACCAAGGTTGAGCTGCCCTTGGCTTTCACTGGGACTGTTGGCCACCACAAACCATCTAGATATGATCTACACCAAAGTAGGGATGAACCTGAACTGCAAACACCTTGAATTCAAATGCGTCATTTATTTCATGGTATGATCATCTCCTGGATCAAATGATGATCCTATATAATGTTAACATCTATAACATGCTTTATATGCTCTGTGTTGGTTAATATCACATAACCTCCCAAGCACACAGAGCTTGAAGCTAAATGCCACATGAAATACCTGCAAAATAACATTATTCAGTATTAAAATACACTTAGCCATGAAATGGAAGACAAAAGCTGAACATTCCAGGCACGAGCAGACTTGAAAAGAGCTGATCCAGAAGACAGCTATAAAGATCAGCAGGGTGAATTTCTGCTCCTCTTTGTTAAAGACCAGCAGAGTAATGGTGGTCTTATAAATATCCAGCCACCTAGAAACCCAGTAATACTCATTCATCTTTTTTGTATCCCTTAGTTTGGAAAAGTTATGCTAAAAGTCAGAAATCTATGTGCACTTATTATATAGAAATATAACAAGTGTTCTTTGTTTGCCAACAAAGGTAGGAAAAGAGCAAAATACCTGAGTTCTTTTATTACCATTAAAATGGTCATCCTGTTGTCCTCCCTCCCACCCCCAATATTCAGTGTTACCTGATCTCTTTAATTATACTCTGCCTGTGGGTAGAGAAAGGTTAGCCAGGCAGGACCTATATGGTGAACACAGGTACACCCATCTTATATCTGAAACAGCAAAACTGCCACTACTGAGGACTCACTAGAAGTCAGTAGACAAACTCATAGCAGTTGATATTGCAAAATCAGTTGTTTGGGGTTATGTCTAAAAAAAGGTATTTAGCAGAAATTTGGAAGATCTAGGCAGTGCTCACAGAGAAAATAATCCCTGGCTCCCAACCCTGGCATCATTTCTGTGTGTATTTCACTCAGTGAAAGAAATGCTCTTGTATGTTTTTTTCCCTTCATGTTTTTAGCTACTTCGCTTCAGCAGGACTTTTTTTAATGCATCCTTCACCTGAAAAGACACCCTTAAATACATTCTCTGCAAATGCAGAAACAAGTAGGACTGTGCTAACTAGCATTCACCTTACAGGAAGGCATCAAGGGCATGCCAAGTTTTTTATTATTACTCGTATTGTGGAATAATGAGATTTACACTTTTCTCAGTAACATAATGGTCTAACAATCATGTGCTTCACTGGAGTGAGAATAAAGATGCTGCTGCCACTGCCAGGTGCACAGGCTGCAGATCCCAGTTCGCCACATCCCACAACATCTGCTGACACCCAGCTGACAAACCCTCAAGAAAAAGTTTAAGGAGCATGGAAGCAATATGCCTTTATTTCATATTTTGCTTTTAATACCACATTGGCACTATTTTGGGGGCAAAACATTACTTTTAATGTTCAGACATTTCACTCTCTTCTTCAGTGTTACAATAAAATGTCATCACTTCTGGACTTTTACCATCTGTTAATAAGCTTGAAATGCAGAGAAGTCAGTCAGTCACTCAGTGGGAAATACCAGTAGTCTCAGTCACAGGATGTGTGTAAGTTCTGCAGGTTTATAAGCCTTATTTAATGAGACGTGTGTGGTGTTTTTGCCATGTTTGCATCATTGCTGGCCTTACTGAGGTCACATCCCCACATCTGATGTGGCTAAACCTGCACAGAAGAACGGTCCCACCATGCTGCTGCCTGGAGAAATGGGTATTTCTGTAAAACACACGCTGCCCCACTGCCTGCTATGCTTCCCCTTTTGCAGAGCATCTCTGCAGGTGCAGGAGACATTCCTGACTGCTACAGGAACCTTTGACTGTAAAAAGAGAGAGTTTTTATTCATATACTGCAAATGCAGCCCAGCCTGAGTGTTGGAGCATGGTCCTCTTCAACACAGAATACAGGCAGCAGTACATTTTATTTGGGGTTTTTTTTGCTTTGGCAACCTGGTCTTGTTTTGGAGTTCCATGGCTTTGTGGTGGTGTGCTTTTTTCAGCATGCTTTCAATACTCCTATTGACTGAAACCTCTAAAATCAGTTAGCTTGGACGGCTGCTTTTCACCTGGGGCAGAGGGGAGAAGCAGTGGGTATAAGGAGGAGAGGGATGGTGTGAAGCAATGGGCAGCTGTGGCTCATTTTCTGTTGCTCCTCCTGAAGAAAAGGACATAGAGGTGGTACTTCACTAATTATCATGGTAACAAATCAGTAGCCTTTCCTCTCAATCTGGGATGCAGTTATCCTTATAGCTACAAAGTGCTTGCTTCTTGATGGATGAGAAAGTACAGCAGGGATATTATAGCTCATCACATGAGGGCAGGACTTGGAGGTGAGGCCATGTTTTGCTGGGCTGGAGCAGCAATAAGCCCAATGGCTTTGGGAAGATGATCCACACACCCAGGTAAGAGCATACCAGTGATGTGAAAATGGATTTGTCATTGCTTTTACCTGAAATAACAACTTGTGATGGTCAGGAGGCCCTGCTGTGGAGATTTACAGAGCTGTGATAGTTACCAAAGGGCCCCACCATGGCTGATTTACAGTGCGTGCTCTGAATATTTTTCCCTTTCTCCTGGATGGATGATGTGTTTGGTCCTCTGTGCTTCTGCTGGAACAAGTTTGTTGTCTTTGAGGCAGCAGGGTTGCCTCTCTTGTAAAGCCTTTGGCTTTGTTTTCCTCCTGACTCTCAAGATTTGTCTGTATTGATCTCTTGACTTCCCCCATCCCTGGGCTTGGAAAACTTCCAGGCTCTTTGCATCAGTTCTGTATTTATTTGTGTTTCTTCCTTATCATGTTTTTCTTTTTACTGCCTGTAATCTCCCTTATCCTTTCAGGGTGGAAGATGTGTTCCACCCTCAGATTCACCTGGGATTTTGAGATTTCTGTAGGTCAAGATATCTGAACTGTTCATGGTGGGTTTTGGTGTTTCCTTCCTTTTTTTTTTTTTTTTTTTTTTAAGTTTCATAAAAATCTTTAAAACTTTATTTTCTTCTGTTAAGAAAAAAAAGGAATAAAAGTGTGAGATTAATCTGCAGGTTTTAACACTCTCTGTAATAAACACTCATTTCTGGGAGAGTGTAAAGGGAGGATGACCTGTTTTCTTACTGGGGGGGGGGGGGGGGGCGGTGCTGAGTATTTAGCTGAAGACATGTTTGCCCCAGATGGCTGCTATGTGTTCTGCAGGGTGATGTGAAGAGGACTCTGTAGGTACTGAAGTCCTCACCACTGTGTTACTGGTGTGGAGACCTTCCTGAGTGGGCGCAGGATTTAACCTGCGAATGACTTGCATTGCTCTTTCCTTTGCCCTTCTGTCATGCTTCATGTCTGCAGGTGGCTGGGCTCATGGTAATGGAGATGGTTTATATTTTTAAGGGAGTTTTTTAATAATTATTTAATAATTAAATGCATAATTTAGTTTCTAATAAAAATAAGTCTACCATGTAAGAGGGTTGTTGTCCTTTATGACTTCAGGCAGTCACTTTTCTGAGCATTTCTTTTCCTCCAAGTGCCAATTTATGCAAAGCATGTATACAAAAAGAATTACTGGGTTATTTAGATTGACAGTGGAGTAGCAACTTCCAGTAGAGCGGGAGGTCTGGTCAATTATTTATAATTAAAAGAAGCGTATATTTTTTCCAAACTCAGCATGGAACTGAGAGGCCACTAAGTAAATAAATTTGTGTAAAGTGCAGCAAAATCAGATCATTTGACACACTAATTCCCCTAATGTAAAAAAAAAACTCACTAAGAAGTTCTGTAGGAAAAATATTTGTTGCAAAGAGTGGTGTCAGCAAAGAGATCTGAATGTAGCAATGACAAGTGGAGGGAGAATAGCTCTGAAACACAGGTTTTGAGTGGCGTTGTGAGCTTGTCAAGGGGGGAAGCATCAGGGGAACCATTGAAGCCACTTGTTTTCATTGTTTCTTCATCAGGAGTAACTTAACTGATTTTTGTCATAAGTTGATTTTTTTTGGGGGGGAGGAAATCATAGGCTTCAAAATGTTTTGCTTTGTTTTGTTTCCTAGAATCAATCGGTTGTTGAGGATTTTAAGTTTTCTTGATATGTTTCTTGAAAAACTTTTACTTAGGAAAAAAAATAAGCCCCAAACCACCCACAACCAACATCTGTTTACTTTTTCTATGATTGCATTTTTTTTTTTTAGCGACTCCAAGTGTGCAGACTATCTGATTCTTAGTGGTGTCCTGGTTGCATTCACAGTGCCTTTTAGCTGCCATGTTTTATGCATTTTTCTGGCTCTTCATGTAGTTAGTGCTGTGCTTGGTTAGGCTCAGCAGTGCTGCTGCTCTCCTGTGCAGGTCTTCTTCCTCCCAGGGCAGCAGGGTCTCTGCTTTCACCCAGGTATGACTTTTCTGAATCTCTTTAACTCCTGGCCTTTCAGGACTGAAGAATTACTAGTAATTGTAATTACTACTAGTAACTGTAGGAGAATTGTTCTGTTTTCAGATTGCATTTATATGTTTTTCCTTATTGAAGCGGTCTACCTCAAGAAAGAAAGCTCATCAAGCTCAGTCTGTGATTTATTGAGAATTTTACTTTTCAGATATTTTTTGAAGAAATGGTTACCAAACCCCCCCCTACTCAGCAACCTTGTGGAACCTTGAAAGTGTGAACCCATTAACTGAAGTGTTCATAAAGCCATGGTGACTAATGGAAGAAGAGCACACTAATTCTTTAAATATGCAGGATTGTGACTCTGTAGCTGACTCTAAATTCTGAGTTTAAATGTCTCTGAGAGAAGCCCATATTTTGACTGATTTTGGCAAACCTCATAAAAATATGCCTTTCTGAGTCCTATTATCTGCGAGTTCAAATTTGCCTACATCTGCCCTTGACAAATACTCTGAACATTAAATTTTTCTCACATCTGCAATTTAAGTTTCCAATTAAGGAAAGGAAACTTCAAACTTAACTGGGCTATTTCATCAGCCTGTTATCAGCACCCATTGTATTTTCAGGTTTCTGTCAGTTTGACAAGATGTAGCTGAATCAGTTTCTCCTTATAATCAAGATAATAACTACTAAAAATTGATGGATTTTGCTGCAGTTGAAAATGCAGACTAATTTTTGCCATAATTATAAAGTCTTTAAATGGTAATTGCATACTCTTACCATCTATCTGCTGTCAAATTTATTTCAGTAATTGACCTCCTAGTCCAGGAATTGGAGACAGCCTTTGATTATTGGTGCAATTACTCTTAAAGCATCATGTCTTTCTTTTCTTTAAAGGTATTTTTTAAGATATTTTAGTTGTCCAGCCAGTCAAGAAGTATTTAGTGACACTTCTGGTACTTTCTTTAGCTTTATCACTTTCTATCAGTACTTGCTGTGTCTCATTTTAACTGGTATGTATAGATATATTGGTGAGGTTTTTGATAAGAAAGTATTGACTGGCATTGTGCTTTTTCTGAGTTTCTACCTTTAGTGACACTTTTCTTGGACAAGGGAATGGCCTTACTGCTGTGGTGTAGCCCATATCTATTTTCTGACAGAAGAGGTCACGTTGGCTATTTCCAAGTGGTGTGGTTGGGCTGCTATAGCCTCAGCACTCCCCAGCTGAGCTGTTTCCATTGGAGCTGGGGCATTGCTCTGGGCAGTCTTTGATTTCCTTCCAAGGAAAAGAAAACAAAGGAATCAGGTATAGGTCCCACAAACTCTGTTGTACCCACACTTTCAAATATGAGGAAGGCAGAGAAAAGAATATGTGTTTTCCAAGACTGTTTTTTATAAGCGAGGCTTTCCACACAAAACAGGCTTGGTTTAGGAGAATGGAAGAAAAGAAATACTGTTTTCTTGACATCCACAGCCATGTGGAGATGGGGAATGTATGCAGCTTTTTGTTCCTTGCTTTGTATAAAACAAGAGTAGTGCCACGTATTTAAACAATAGTTTCTGGCCTGATTTTACTCATGGAAATCAAAGAGTGCAGGTCAACAAGGGCTAAAAAATAAGTGTGTTTTTACTCTTGTAATTTTTAGGTGCCATATTTTTTCCCCTTTATAGAAATGAATTAAAATCCTTTATTGAATCCCTGACCAGGGAGCATCATGCTGTTTTCTGTGGTAATGCTTAGTTTGAGCTGGGAGATGAGGAGGGAGAAGAATAAGGAGAATAAAACTTCTATCCAAGTGTCTATGCAAACACCATACAAGTCCAGCTGAGACTCTCCAGCTGAATTAATTACTGACTTTAAGTTGTACATGTAAAGGTGGATTTTGGACAAAGCCATGCCTGTTAAGTAGCTGAACGGGCAAAGAGATTTGAGGTGGAATTAAATCAGTTTTGGACCTGGTCTTGTCACAAAGGGAGGAGAAGAAAAAAATGCTCCACTGATCTTAAACTTGCTCTTTCCTTCCTCCCCCAAGATCCTTTTCCCCACATGTGCACAGGCTTTTTTTTCCCCACCCTTACACATTTTCCCCATGGAAATTCAGCATGTTTCATAAGTTTTTGTACATAAATGTTCATGCAGCAATGGAAGAAATTTAATGAAACAACAGAAACCTGTTTTCTTGTTTCCATTCCAAGATGAGCAGTAAAATAAAATTAAAAAAACCTTCCCCTGTGTGTAAGAGATACATGATCTAGGTGTTGAAATTATTTTTTTACAATGATATTTTATTCAGTTCCACCTTAATTTTAATCATGGTTGTGGGGCATCACTAAATTGCATTTTACAATCCACATCCCTCCTGGCTGGTAATGATAGCGGTGCAGCACAGCTGTCTTCAATGCAGCTCCCTTCTGCAGACCAAAACATCTACTGGGGATGCAAATGAAAGTCACGCTTGGCTTTTTAAATCCAGATGATCGCTACTTGATAACTCTTTTCATAAGAGCAAATGGCTGCTAAATATAAACAAAAGCAGACTGGAATTTCATCTTCTGCAGTATTCACCTGATGTTTCAGCTCCCTGCTATTATCCCAAATCCGCTCTGCTCTTTGCCACGCCGAGCAGACAAGAAAGTGTTGCTGTGATTACACTGGGGAAATAGGCAGATGCTGCAACATGCATGATGACTCTTCCAGGAAATGCTTCAAGATAATTACAAGTAGTGATTGTGCCAGGGATATTGCTTGTTCCTGCGTCTCTTCAGATAATGACTTTTATAACCTCCTTGGCTGTATCCTCTGGAAGGATTTGAGGACATAGTGATTGTAACAAATCACCTGAGATTGTTATTTTCCTGTGTCGTCTTCCTCCTGGACTGAATGACAGCCTTCCTTACACCTCCGTAACATGTGTTCAGATTCTCTTGCCTCCAGTTCTTGAGCTTTAGCTGTATTTCAGCATCTATTTTTTATTCTTGGAACTTTTGCTGCTGGAAAATTCAAGAACTTGAGAACAGCTAACACACCTGAGTCCAGTGCTTAGCTGTCTAACCTGCAAGTGCTTGACCATAAAGTGGTGTATGTAGGTACAGTTGTATTTTAATACTAATTTTTGCCACCTGCTTGTAGCTTCTTTCCTGGGTTTGTGTACCCCAAACTTGTCTCTAATGACACAAAGCACCTAGTACATGAGCTGGGGGAAGGATTTTCAGTGGAAAATGCTTTCATTTCTGCCGGTGTGACCAGGGCAGACCTAACTCAATATTAAGGCAGATGGATGTTGGTTTGTATTCCCCTTCAGCACACCTGCACTGGTGGGACTGGGCCTCTGGTGGGGCACCCAGTGAGTGAGGACCTGTGAGGTGTGACATAGACCCACCTGGGCTGGAGGATCCCTCTCCAAAGGCATGCTCCAACCAGGGAAGGTGTGCTGTAGAAGTGGGGTGCTTTAAACTAATACATCGATCCCATAGCAGAAAAAACATCCCTTAATCTTATTTCAGCGCTAGTTGCTGCTGTTACTAGTGGCAAAATGCAAAAGCTTCAGAAAGACACAATATTTAAGACATTTGAATGGCATCTTGGTCTTCTCTGTTCCCTGTTTACTGGGACCTGGCTCCTACCAAGGCTGGGAAGGGATGTGCCCGGATCTCACAACTGTTTATAAGGAGTCCAAGCGTCATACCAAAGCTTGAGGAAACAGTGGTGGAAGCAATTCAAGTCATCTCTGAGAACTGGCCTTCAGTCAATTCGTTCATTAGGTTATTAAAAAAGCATGAACAGTCAGGGAATACAGAATTCCCTCTCTCTGTAACTTAGCCATCGCAATCAGAGTTGCCAAATATGTAATTTTCTTCTTTTGCCCTGTACAAAACAACAAGCTTAGCTGCTTCTCTGAGACTATTCATTTTCACCACATCAGGAACTTATTAATTCTTGATGAGAATTCAAGCATTAATCAATTCTTGATTGAATTCTCCCCAGAGGGAAAGAGGAGAAACTGGGCCAGATTTGCCTTTTGGCTGCTTTGAGCTCAGTCTGCCTTAACACACATGGCAACAGTGGTATAATCAGTCTGCTCAGCTTCAACTCCATATCAAATGCATCTTCCCAGTTAATGGACGACTCTGAAGATGATCTCTCTGCTACAGGTACTATCTGATGAGAAGAAAGTGGCCGGAGACCCTGCAGTGGTTTACCTTTGCATTTCTCCTGTGGCAGCCATGGCAGGTAGCAGTCAGGGTAGCCTGAGGGTTGCTTTAGCATGCTTTAGCCTGAGGGTCAGGCATGCACAGAGCTGCCACAAGACAAAGGCAATTAAAGGGAGGAGATAAAATATATAGCTTCCTTCAGCTGGGATTTGAGTTGCAGCCGTACTTTGGGCCCTCACCCACAGTTAAGCATGCAGGAGGACTGAGCACTAAGGATTTAAATCACGTTTAGAGTCAAAGAGCCTGAGTCTTCCGCTGTTCTAAAGTTACAGGCAATGTAGATGTAAGGATGTCAGATTCTTGTCGTGGAGTCTGAAATCAGGTCCTTGCTTGCTGTTAAGAAGTTCATATACTGAAGCTATTTGCTTCTAGTGCAAATCTTGCAATTATACTGTCTGCGTTAAAAACAAATCAAGTCAGGTTTTTAAACAGAGATCTTATTGTGGTTTCATTTAGTCATGGTATACTCAGAAATTTACTTTTAGATTGATACAGCTGACCCACTTCACTGTAACCATATTTTACAGAAGAAGGAAATTTCCCTGTGAGATTTTTAGAGCTGTTTAGATGAATTTTACTTGACAGCTCCATGTCATTTATATTTTGAGTCTCCTGCAATGACTTGGAAATGATTCACCATTGTGTTAAAGATTTGCCTTATTTTCATAAGGAGCCAAGCTTCCTTTATTTTTCTTACGCTTCTCATGAAATATGATGACTTCAATTCCAAGGTGAATTAGACATGGCAAAAACTGTAAAGGGATGCCCACAATACACTTAATTTGAGCTGCACTTTCATTGTCAGCCTGTCTATATCTCAGCTCATGGATTTGTTTTGGGGTTTTTTCCAATAAGTTTACTATTGTTCTTTCTGAAAAGATTTTTCTCCTCTCTTTACCCCTACTCCCCCGCAAAGATAGAAGTCCAGTCAGCCTGCATTCATAGTCAATACACTTCCACATTCTGAAGTTTCTATTTGTTTTCTTAACTACCATACTCAGAAATGTGGCATGATGCATCAAGCAGAAGTTCTGCATGGATGATGTTGCATGCATTTCCATGACCAAGTGAATTTTCTGGTATGAGCTCTTACTAGAGGAGAATGTCAGATGAGATGAGAAAGATGGTTTTCTTTCTACATGTCTTCTTGTCCCTGACATGCCACTCTACTATCTGCAGATAGAGCTGGTGTTGATAGGATCACTGGAGTTGAGACCCAAAGCTGGTGGTGTTTTGCAGTTACTGCCTACTTCACTTGTACATAAGCCTACTTCTTTTTTTTGGTAATCTTTGCAAATTGCTTTGAAACCTACTGATAGATGATTTATAAGAACTGCTGCTGCTATTATTTTTTTTTCCATCATTCCAGAAAAAAAAAATTAAAACACAACCTTATGAACAATACATTTAAAACTACCCAAGAGATTTTTTTTTTTTTCCCCCCCACTAATTGCAAGAGAACCAGTTGCTGAGGTCCTCATTGGTGGCTGCCTTTCTCCTCAGGGAGTGTTGTGCAGCTAAGGCAGTGCACAGTGTAATTGGAAGGAACAGTGTGATGAGCCCCCTTAATATGTGTGAACTTCAAGGCAGCTCTCCACTTTTTCAGAGTGGACAAGCTGCTCTCTTACTGCCTGGTGTCTGCACTGGGGCTGTCTGGCAACATAGTGAGCACTGACTGATTTCTGAGCACAGGCCCTGAGGATGAACCTGTGATGCTCAGCCCTAGAAGCTTGTTCCTTCCTCCCTCCTTCATTCTCATGCAGTTGAAAACTGTGTTTCATTTTTATTCCTTCCAGACCTTCAAAGGCTACCTCTACTGCTTTGAAGTAATTTCAACTGGAAGCAGTAACCTCACCTGCATTAGATTAACCCCACTTTGAGCACTGAGTGGAGGATGTGAGGGCTGTAGGAGCTTTCCTGCCTGACCCACAGAAAAGACAGGTTCAGAAGGGAATTGGAGATTGGGACAAGGGCAAAGCATTTGAGCATTTCCTCTGGGCTTGGGCATAGAGCTGAGTTAACTTCAGAGAGAGCTACTGAGAAGCCACAGAACAGGAGTGGTTCTTAAACTGCTTTATTCAGATTTTCAGGTTTCTGAATTGCAATGGAAGCTTGGCCCTGGCTGTCTGGGAAAAATACATGGGAATGGGGTGAGCTTTAATCTCAGTGATGGCATAAAAGTGCTGGAGGAGCAGAGCCAGAGGACTCTCAGTGGAATAGAGAGGAGAAGGTGCCCATAGGTCAATTTGGTTTTGGGTTTAAAGTAACAGGACCACTTTCTCTTTGTAGAACACTGCAGTGCATTTGCTGTTATGTAGCATCACTTGTAATGCCTGTCTCAGGAGGCTTCAGATACCCACCGCAGTGGTGGGTGATGATGATCTTTTAAAGTTAATGGCATTGCAGCCTCTGGTTTCACCTGTGAATGGCTCTAGAGGATTTAAATGGATGAAATATTCAAATTTTCTTCTTAAAGAACCTTCATGCTGTAGACATGAAGGGAAATACCCTGGTGGTGGTATCTCATAATGGGTTTCGCGGTTTACAGGTTGCTCTCCTGCCTCCTCTGGAAGAAGCCCTCTATTTCAACCAGCCTCAGCTATGACACTGTGAAAAGCTGAACAGGAAGGGTAGAAAACAAAAGTCAGTAGGGGACTGAGGGAGCACTTCAAATGAAATGGAGATTTATCAATTCTAGTTGCTGTATAAATAGATGAGAGAAGTTGTAGCTGGTCAGTTATAACCATGTAAATTTAATTCAATTGGTATTGCTTGCAGGAAATAGAGAGTATTGAATGCAACAATTAGTGGTTCTTTCTGCTCCTTTGGAAGAAGCAAGTAGGCAGAATGTATAGGGAAATGGCACTTAGACCAGAGTGCATTACCCCTGTCAGTCACAGGCAATTAATACAAACGAGCCATCAGTGTTTGAGTTCAGTTTTCTAATAGCTAAAATACAAGATGGGGTACTTGGTCATGTCTTCTAGGAAAACAAATCAAAGAGGATCCGTTTCACTCTGTTTTGCAAGGGTAGAGAGGTGGTGGGCTCATGGGAGGAGCAGGAGGTGAACTTCAGCTTTGCTGCACCTTTTCCTCTGAGAAATTGATGCAAAAGGTCTCAAGCGGTCAGTATCAGATTGTCCTTGGTGTTTATTATAAACTGTTGTTGGTATTTCCCTAATTTAGGATGTGTTGCATCCAACAGAAGGGAGCTTTGTATTAGATCCTATCTCCATGGCAAGATTACTGAAAGAAAAATTAGTGGTTGCTTGGTTCAGGGAAGCATGGTTTGATTGTGTCTAGTATGCGCTAATTGGGAAGAAAAAAATCTCAGTTTATTTACTGTTTTTCAAAAGATCCAGTTTCACAAAGACTAAAACAATAAAAGTCCACTAATTGTTCCTCCCTTCTCATCCCTACACCTGGCAAAATACTCTGTAACAAATGGTGAGTGGGGTGATTAGGAGCACATAGCAGAGAATATAAATGAGTTGAACATGGTAAGATTGACAAGCAAAAGAGCATGAAAAAATGTATGGCCAGCAAGTTTAAGCCTATTTCATAATGTCCTTTAAATATGACAGGAGTGAAAAGAAGTTTAACAGTTGCACCAGTCAGTTTGCAGATGGAGGCAGTGCTGTCAGTGCGTATGTCTTCTCCCCGGCAGGGAGAGGGGTGATGCTGCTGCTTCTCCCTCACAGAGGGAATTTATATCCCAGCAGTGATTAAGAGGCAGTTAAATGGCAGCTACTATCATCTGGCTCTGTTAAATCAGTAAGTCTGGGTAACTGGCACCTAAAATTTTTAAGAGTCAGCTGAGCTACTCTTTGGATCATTAATGTTTATTTTTAATAAGTCCTGGATCACTAGGGAAGTTTCAATAGGCTGGAAGAAAGCTCATGTTCTGTCATTATTTTAAAAGGGTAAATGGGGTGACCTTAGTAATTACAAGCCTGTCAGATGAGCGTTCAATCAATACGTGTTTCATACCACCAAATGTAAGGTCATCTATCTAAGAATAATGAATGTAGCTGATACTTTCCAGATAGGAGATAGGAGATTTTTATCCTGAGAACTGGTGTACAATAGCTGAATCTGATTCAGGTCTTGGGAAAATCTTTCTCTCTGTCATGGGGTAGCTCCACATGGCAATGCTGCTGTCCTCTTTTGGCGTCCATGATTGATAAAGCTGCTTGGAAATTCAGAAGAAGCTAAGGGAAAATTCACCAGAATTGTTAAAGATTTTGCAATACAGTCTAAGGCACAGAGGAAAGGTGTAAAGGAGAGATGGAAATAAAAACGGTGGTTTGGGAATAAAGATGCTTTGGTAAATTTCCCCAGTAAAAAAAAAGAAAGTATTGTTTGGCTTTGGTTTTAAGTGAAGAATTGCTTTTCAGGGTTTAAATGGCATTGTGACAATATCCTATATTTTGGAAGATTAAACCTAAATGAAGTCCGTCAAATCATTCACTAGGGGAAAATTCCCAGTTTCTATTTTTGCAGTACACTTCCCCTCTCTATTTTACTGTTTTCCCCCAGGTTAAGTTTTTTTACCTTTCATTTAATTCCTAGTCTGGTAAAATTTCATATTGATATTTCTCACAAAATAGAGCGATATTTGTTTCCAAGACCTAGCTACTAGTAAAAAACACTTCAGGAGGTTGAAGTCCCTTGGTGCAACAGACAATCATATTGGTACATGACTGTTCTGAAAGTATGAATGGCTCATAACAGCTTTGACAACCCATTTGTCTCACACCTGCTGTGCTGAGGTTACATTTTTCTGCGGCATCTAGAATATATTTGTTTCCAGAAATTCACTTGCACAGACTCTCCTTTGGCTTCTCTTTCCATTTCCTCAAAATTCTACTTTATCTCCTCTTTCCTTAGGGAAGTAAGCCTTTGAGGTTTTCTCTCTTTATTTATAACATTTGTGAAATTATTATAATATTTACTGGATACCTTAATGTGCAAAAAGTCTGTGAGGGCTAGCAGAGTTAGGATGGATTTGGGAGTCTGATTTGGCTCTTCCTTGTGACTGCTAAATCAATTTCTGCTCCTCTTGAAGTTGATGAGCCTGATGATCAATGTTCCTCCAGCAAGTAAATGGAATTCTATTGATTTTGGTGAAACCATGTCAGTTTATAAGTTAACCTCAATCAACAGAATCCAGTTCAATGGAATATAACTAGTAGGATAACATCACTTTCAATCCAAACCTATTAACATATACCTGTTTTTCTCTGAGTACTCGGTGTTCTACAGATCTTACATTTCTTAATGTTCTCTATATATCTTTGGTCTTAAAAATAAGAAAATAAGTATTCTTTTAATTCTCTAACAATGTTGGTTTGCTGGTTTGGTTTTTTATAAAGTGCTTCTTTGTTTTTACCACTAAAGAAACTACTGACAAAAGACAGTGTCTTTGCAATTGCTGTGTTGTCCAGTGAGACCCGCAATGTTCAAACTATTACTGATTGATAGAGTTTTGTCAAATATTAGTTGGTTCAAGTGATGGCAGACAAAAGTTGGTTCTCTGATTAGCTGATATATTGTCAACTGTTTCCAAGTCCTAAAAAAGATAAAATATTTAACTATTTTATTGTTGTAAATGTGATTTCCTTAATTGAGCAAAAATGTAATCAATGAGCAGTTTAACATCCAATTTTTGTGAAACATGGAAGTCACTTTTTATAGTGTTTCTAATGAAGTCTTCACTATTGTAATATGTACATATATTCAGCGTTGTCAGGCTGTCTTTCATTGGTGTTAGTGCTAAAATACATCAATTGTCAAATGACAATGAATTTTATGGAGCTGTAATTTCATTTGGAAATTAAAATCTCTGCTGCTTGCTGGATTAGCTGGGGGTCTCATTTGTTGTGCTAAAATGATGTAACTTGTGGTGTTCTTCAAGCTGAGAAAGAAACCTGGCATTAGTAGAGAGAGAAAAGAGTCTTAGCCCTGGATTCTGACCCAGACAATGGGTCTAGACAATGTCCCCCATTCATGCATTAATGTATTCCTTATACCTTATTCTTTAGTAGTTTTGGGTTTTTTTATTCTCAATTTCCCCTGAAGGTGGTAATTATTTTATATTTGTGCTTTGGTAATTATTAATTGATGTGACCATTTCATGCTTATACAGTTGGGATGTGGCTGTTGTACAATACATATTTGTGGCCAGCATAACTGCGGTGAGAGGTATCGCACGTGTTTAGTATTTGTTTATTGCCCCGTGACTTATCTGTAGTGTGCTCTTAAGCATTTCATGACTACAGTTGTACAGATAAAATAACATTATATCCTGGTATTTCGTTGTGCATAGATTTGCTACACTTGCATGTTAAGAGAGACTTTAAACCCCAGGACACTGGGGCAGACTCTCACTCCATGTTTCCATGAAAAGGAAGGGCATTTTCTGGAGACCTTGCTTCTGTCTGACCAGTCAGGCTGAGGTGTGTGGGGGTTCTTTTTGCTGCCTGTGCATGTATGTGGTTGGGCTGATCCTTCAGTCTTGTCTTCTGGGTCATGAAATGTTTGAAGCTGATCTAAATCCTTTTGGGTTATCCTCAGTCTTATAAAATATCTAGTGAAGACTAACTCTTGGGTATTTTTTGCATTACAGAGAGGTGTCACTACAAGGCTGAGCAGTCATTTTAATATGGATTTAGTGCCCACAAATATAGAACAAGAAGAAAATACCAGTTACTTGTTTCTAGCCACTTGTTTCCAATAGTTAAGCTGAAGTATGCTAACAGAAATATTATTGATTAACTTTCAGGGTAAAAAATTAGGTATGTTTGCACAGATATGTTCAGCATCATTGTATATTGACTAAATGTATTAAAGATAGATAAGATAAACTGTGATAGGCACATCTTCTCGTCTGAAGCAATGGTTTTCATTAACTGTACTGTTAATGGAAGCATATTAACGCTGAAGTCCTAGAGCCTTTCTGCATACCTGCGTGCTCAGCATTTGAATCTTCTAGTTTAATGATATATAATTTAAGTTTTCCAACAATATGATCTTCAGTGTAAGTGTCATACTCTTCTGACAGCTCATTCAGGGAAACACAGAGCAAAGAAAGAATGCTACTACTTGCCTGAGCATTTTTGACTGAGCATGAGAAAAACATCTTTCTTTCACATTAGTAATCTATTAAGTTTATATTTTGACAATTATTTGAAAATGTGGAAATCACTTCATTTTCCAGATAGGAGATGAACTGGGTTATTTACTATGTATTGCTTGAGATCCAAAAAAGCAGAGGTGATTTCATCGCTGGAAGAAAATGAGGATGTGCTCAGCCTGTGATTGTATTTGTTGTACTACACTGGGGTTGCCTGGACCAGCTTCATTTATTCTAGACTTGATGTGCAGTGGAATTTGGCTAGTTACTGTGATGAGTTAACAGGCCAAGAAGATGAAGTGCTTTAATCATAATTGCTTGTTCATGAGCCAAATTTCAAAGCAAGGATTTAATATCTTTAAGTGCAAGAGATAATAATGGCAAAAGTTATATTGTAAGGAGTAATTTCAGTTTCAAGAATAATTCTGAAAAAGCAACCCCACTCAACCAAGTAATTTGTGTAGCTACATAAATATTCCCTGTGTTCCTTAAAGCATTTCCTTTTCTCCTCAAGTCTGCAAATTACACTTTTATGAGATGCTGTACAAACTAACTTCTATATCTATTCAGAATATGATAATATCTCCTCGCCTTTGAATGAAATATTTGGCCCTTGAGAATGTGGCAGTATATTTCCTCCTAAAATAACTGAAAATTGAATAAGATCTTAAGCTTTATTATGTACATATAATGCTGGCACCTGTGGGATTCTGTGTAGTAATCTTATTTACAGAACCTTAAGATGTATTTGCAGATTATATTTTAGGCTGAGAAAACTCTGTAACATGTGTTTGTAACCTCTTACGTGACTTGATCTTGAAAAAATCCCAGAGGTCTTATCTCAGAAAAAATATGTGTCCGCGGTACAATCTGAGTATAATTTTAAATTGCAACATTTCAGAGTAGCAGGAATAAAATATGTACCCGATGCTCAGGCTATATTGTTTCGAAGTCCTTTTTGCTCAGTTTCATTTGCGATGAAGTTATAAGGAAATGTGGCTTCTCTTGTACAAGAAAACGTACATCGCTGGTACTGTGTCCACAGAGATTTTTCTTTTGAAGCTGGAATAGGCCCATGAATTTTCAGGTACCAGAGAGATACATTAGAAACCTGATACTGATGAAAAATCTTAACTTTCTTCCCAGACTGCATTTCCCCTACTCTAGAAGGAGGAGTTTCTCTGGTAAAGTTCTAAGGTGAAGAAGCTGCTCTCCCAGATGTATGCAATTTCCCAAGACAAAATCCGCTCCTTTTGGAAAAAAGGAGTTAAAAAAAAAAAAAAAATTATCACCTACAAATGACAAGAGGGCCTGTTCTTTGAAACTGTGAGTGAATTTCAAGCCCTTGTTTTTTTTGGGAGGCAGCTGGGGAAACATAGAAACATTCGCTTGTCAGGAAAAGTATCCACGTTATCTGCTCTGTGTGTATGAAGTTTTTCCTGGGCAAAATATGTACATGTGTTAGGGTTTTGCAAAGCAGTGTTGTGGTATTATCTAGGAGGATACTGATATAAAAAGGCTTTATATAAACTTTTGAGAAACCAAAATACAGGACAAAACTTTTTATCTTGGATAAAGAAAACAGAGTTTCCAAACACTCTTTTCCCCCAATCCTTTTTAGCAGTTCCTTCACAGATAAATAATTCTGTTATGTTTCTGTTTGAAACACACAAGTGTGATCTCTTTGGTGGGTTTAGTTATTTTATTTTTCTTTACTAAGCTGTTCTTTACAGGCCTTTTAAGGAGCTGGAACTGAATCCATGTCCAATCAAACTGATCAGCATTTTTTGGGCATGACTTTTCAATCACAGCATGATGTGCAGTCATTTAATGTAACTGTATACAACAGAGCTGTTTGCATTATTCCCTGAAGATTATCTGCAGGATCTTAAAGAGCACTTTGGATAGCTCAGAAGTCTCAGCACTATATACATTTTTCATTACATTCCCACTGCTTTTGTAATGTTTCCAAAGTGTCAGTGTTGGGTATAGTAACAGAAGAGTGCTTGCAATTTACTTCACTGCGATAGCAATGCTGTCTAAGGTGAAATTAAAATGGACTTCACTTATTTGTGGAATTAATTATTAAAATGTGCTCAACAATCACTCATGTCAACCCTCTATGCTTACAGGGCTTTTTTCCCCTCCTGCAAGTACCACTAAAACAATGTTAGGTGGTGCTGATTTGCTTTGCATTAATGATGGCAGTCCCTTCTTGTGTCTGTTGCATTATAGAAGATGTGGCTTTCATTAGTTATTCAGTGTGGTATATTTGTGCTGGATGAAGTAAACCTTATTCATTTTCATCAGCATCTAAACCTTCAAATATGGGTAAAAATTAAGACTTTAATTTTTGGACTTTTAATTTTTATTTGCTTGTTGCCAGATGTCAACTTTTGAGTTAGGCTTTGTAAATTTTGTTCTTAGGCTCTGGACTGGTTTTCAGTATCTTCTTCTGTACGCATGGGGCAACTCTTGGTTTGTCCTGAACTGGGTAATTGAGGAAGAGCTCTATGGTGTCAGTGGGTAGCACCCCATGAAGGTGACAGGGAAAATCTCACCAGAGTTTCCAGTGAGGAAACCTCATTTAAGGACCACTGAAATGAATTATGCGTCAATGATTGTCAAAAATTGCACCTGCATTATTCAGTGGCTTCATTTAAAAGCATGTATCTGCGAGCACATCTGAAAATTAAAGAATTTGGGAGTGGATGTGAAGCTGGGACATTTAGAAGGTTCTCTACTGTGAAGGAGCAAGTTTAAAGGTCTGAAGGTGTGGGGTTTTTTTCAATAAAGATGGTCTTTGAAATCTTTTCCATCAGTTCTCTCCACATTCCAATTTCAGCTTTATAACACCCCTCACTGTGCAAGTCTTGGCAGGAAACTTGCCCATCTTGCAAAGCCTTGCATGAATAATTCATTTAAGTGTCATGCTGATTCTCAAAAGGTTGGAATATTTCTTTGGAGAAAGTGTTTAATAAGAATCTTCCAAACAACACAAAATATAGCTTTGTATGAATTTTATGGAGTAGTATCTCTTAAAAAGTTTTGCACAATCAGGGATTTAATGAACTGAAAACCAAAACATATGGTAGTCCCTTCTACCTATTTGTTTCCTAGGTTGAAGTATGATGATGAAGCTGCTTAATTGGGGTCAGAAACTCGAATCTGTCAGATCTGAAGGCATAAGCAGAAGTTCAAGAAATAGGATGCAGCTCCTATTTGGCTCCTTATATTTATATCTTTATTTGGGTGATATTATATGACAAAGAGAATGAAGCAGCACGTCCACTTATTTTCCAAGCCAACAGAAAATATCACACAGCTTCCGCAAAATAATGTCACTCTGGAAGACTGTCAGCTACAGTGTCCCACATTTTGTTCAACAAGGTGCTGTTTAGCCTATCAGATAAAGGCACACAGGTGTTTGCATTCCTCTAAAGAAAGAATGAGTTCTGTGACAAATAGTGGATATTTAGAAGTTAACTAAGCTTATTAGAATGGAAGGTATTTTTGCTGTGTTTTTCTTTTGAAGATGACTTCTGGTGATCTAAGAGGCTGGTTTGAAATGGGAAATCCTTTGAAATCATTCAAAAGAACCCTTTCCACTCGGTGTTTTTTTTTTTTTTTGTGTGTTTTTTTTTTAATGCTATTTTAGCATTATTACATTTTTTTTAATAGGCAGTGTTTAGCCAGAAAGAAAATAAAAGCAAAGCCCAAGTCAAGAACCAGCCAGCGCAGTTAGAATACAAGATCACATTAATCTCATTGGTGTTGGCAGGAACACATTTCAGTGTGTATTTGGCAGCTGTACAACTGGGTTAAAATACTTTGTGTTGCTCTGAGGATGGGAGACCATCATTTTTGCAATAGGCCTTTTAAGAAGGAAAATAACTTACAAAGGAAATGTTCTTAGTATATAATCGGTTCTCATTATTAAGTGACTTAATTAGACAATCATTATATTGTTGTCATTTCAAGCCATTTCATCAGAAGAATTTGGCCTTAGCTCTAAATTAGGGCAAAGGGTCCCATTGATGTTAAAATGATGACAAGACATGCTTGAGCTGGTCGTTGAGGGTTATGGGTCTAACCTTGTCAGCAGTGAGTAAAAATGAGAAGACAGCCAGAGCACTTTGGGGCATACTGACTTTCATACTGTGACTTTGCCTTCTATGCTATTTCAAAGCTGGAGTGAGTTACAAGATTTCTTTCAGCTCTCCAGTTTAAGAAAGGATGGGGAGCCTTTTCTCCAAATTTTCCTCCAGTAGCACCGGAACTGGCTGACCAAGGGGCTGCACAGTCTCCATACTGGAAGATTTTCAAGATTTAGCTAGAAAAAAAGCCACAGTTGTCTTGATCCAGCATGAAAAGCTCCACTTTGAGTGGGTAGATTATGATCTCTTGTGGTCACCTCCAACCAAGATTTCCAAGTCCGTGAATTCTTAAAGGCAAGAGTCACTTAGGGCTTCAGTGAGGCTTTGGACAGCACTCAGTTGCATCAGACATAGCATGGCTGACAGTAGGGTGGGGGCCCTTAAATAGCTCCTTAAATTTCAGTGCAAAGATGCCAATAAAGCTAGCTGGATCTGTGTGCACATGTGTGCCTGGATTCCCCCCCCCCCCCCCCCCCCCACCAAACATCTGGCCTATTTTATGATCAAACTTGAGGCTTCACAGACCTGAAGACTTGCACAGTCATTACTGCTGAAATGCATTCCTGCATGGATGTTGCTCTTCTTAGTGCCTTCCAGGGAACTAATTTAAAGATTGTATTGATAATTGGTGGTTTTCTATGTTTGTGAAGTAATTTTCTTATTCAGGATCTAAGTGAACTGAACTCCTTAAACTAGCTGAATTCCACCACCCCCACCCCCAGTTGTCATTTAGTTGTAATTAATACTGTAATTGCTTTCTCTGGAGACTCTATAGCTTCATGCACTCTCATTTATGGAGAGAAATATGGATGATGGGTGACTAATGATGCTTAGTTAGGCAAATCTATTTTTTTTAAACAAATACAGAATCTGTCAATCCGTTCTCTGTCAGTGAGGGAAACAGCTCCCACTTTCACACAATTTCTTCCTTCAGGGGATTCTGTCTTGGGAAGTATTATAATAGGGAGAAGTATATGGGTTTTGACTTCTTTGGCAGTTTTCACCCTTTCCTTTGCAAATACCCCTCCAGTTTTATGATAACATTTATGGGGGCTGAGAAGTGCATTGCTTACCAAAGAAGGTAGAGTAGGCTTCTTGGAATGAGATTGAACACTGAATGTTGAGTCCACAGTCTCCAGTTTTGTAAGTAAGGCTAATAAAAGTTGAACAAACAATATATTTAGCCTGAGAAACTCAGCTATATTGATTAGGATGTTGCTATGTGGATTTAAATTAGCTGAGTCTGTCCTTAATTGTTTAGAGAATAGTGGATTGTTATGTCTAGCTCTCTATCTACATCCTTTGCAAGCTGCTTGCTGACAAGTAATTTTTTTCCTCTATCAATAGTCTGGCAATTGACTAATTCAGTTCAGATTCCTCAGACTGCAAGGTTCAAGAGGACACATTCTCATTTTGCTCATAAATATACAATATTTTCTTGCCTTCATATTAGCTCCTCTTCAAACATTTATTTCTTGCATTTTCTCTTGTGATTGGTTTTGTTTCTTGCTGCTCAAAAAAAGAAACAGTCTGTTTTCCAAGCCTTCTTAAGTGTCAGCTTCCCCTGTTTGGAAAATTAACTGTGGGCTACTAGGTGCAGGGGAACAGAGGGTGGTGGAGTATGGCAGCATGAGCAATCAGCTTGGATCCAAACAGAAAAATTCATGACCCAAATGAAGTATCTCCCTCCAGATGTCAGAACAGTGAATAAATGTTTCATAAACTTTGCTTTCCAGGTCAGTTCCCAACAGCAATTTTGTGTTTGTGCTTTAACCCTTACCATTTAGTGAAAGCAGCGCAGTGAGATAGGGCGAGGAGCAGGAATGTTTTCCTGGACATCCCTGCTCCTGGGATCCCACCCAAGCCACATCACTGGTGCCTCCAGCCTGGAAAAAAATGTGCATGGCTGATACCCCATTCTTGAGGATGAGGAATAACATCACATGGGTTTGTTTCTTTTTTTTTTTTTGGTGGGAAAATCTGAGGAGATCATCTCCAAACCCCATGAGAGTACATCATAGCAGTTCTAGCAGCTAGTAGTAACTGCTGACTCAGAAGCTGCTGTTCCTCTGGGAGCTGGTCCAGCCCACCTCCCTGAGGAAAACTCATGGTTTTGCAGTGCAATAGAGGAAAGAGACAGATGGCTGTTGAAGTGAAGGTGCAAAGCCAAAATTATATTTGTAGGGTGAACACTTTTCTGTCCACTTGACCCTCACAGCTTGTTGAAGCAATGGGTGCTTCTCTACAGGTAAGGGGAAAATCCTGTTACCGCTGCTGCATCCTCAGAATCAGAGGACTTTTGATTACATGTGCTAATCCTCTCCTGTTGAGCAAAGATGCCTGGCAACAAGGCTTTGCTCTATGCAAGATTCATCTATGTACTCCAAATTGGCCCCTGTGATTTTCATGGCACAGAGAGCTGTATCACAGCAACCTGTGTCTGAAAGCCCAGCCTGAGTTCTCTGTGACTATTATTAGGAAGCCAAATGGGATTGCACGCCATGTAATTTTAAATAGAGCAAGAAGATTGTCAGCAAATTCTGTTAACAAGTGGCAGAATTTATGTTCTTGTGGACTAGTCCCCACATTGGAGATTTATGGTATTTTCCTTTCATGCTGTGCTGTTGCTGCTGTTTTACAATTAGAGAGAAGCTGGCATTAAAAACCCATGTTGGCCCATAGTTGCCAAACTTTTCCCTCTCTTTCTGCCAAGCAGTACCTTGCCAGCAATACCGTTGTGCTTAAATGTTAGCTCGCAAAAGCAGTGCTTGTAGACTTTAGTGCCACTGAATCAGCACTAATACTGATGTTTCACTTAGGGAAGGATTTGTGAGGAAGTGGCACCTCCAGGAGCTTAATTAACATAGAAGTGCAGAAAAAAGTGTGTCCTACAAAAGAGCACAGTAAGAGGTTATTTCCTGTGTTTTCCTGAGATTGCCTAGCATCTGTTCTGGATATGTTGTTTGGGAACTGGTGGCTTGGTTCCAGGCTGTGGTCCTGCACCAAGGTCCCTACCTGCTGGTAACAAACCAGGGCATGCAGAGCCCCAGCATGGGTGTCCCAGTTACTACTAGAAGTACAAAATCTCCTACTGTTCCCTTTGTCCAGTCAGCAGTGTTTTTACCTGTTACCATTATAGTGCTGATGTTGTGCTGAGGTGCTCTAGCAAGGTTAGGGGCTATGCTGAGTGGTGTATAATCACACTGAGACAAGGTCTTGTCTGCAGCAACCCAGCATCCTTTCCATGTGTTTTCACTCTATTTAAAATGATTAAATAGGTAAAGAAGTTGTCTATTCATTTCCACTCCTCACTCTAATGGGTAGTGATTTATTTTTTTTTTTCCTGATTGCTTCTTGAGCAATATAAAAGCACCACTGTAGTATGTGCAGCACTTTCATGGCACAGAAAGGACAGCGGCAAACTGCGAACAACACTGCTGAAGTGCTGAGCTGGGGAGTGGCAATGCTCATAAATAATGTGAACGCTGACCCTCCCCTTCTTCATTTGAGATCGGTGGGATAGCTAGGGACATTCAGCAGCCAATATGTAATGAACTTTGCTTTGGCCGTTGTAATATATTACTGATGCTGATGAGCATGGTGCTGCGTAGCTCCATGATTTTTGAAACTGCTGAATGAAGTGAAGTATCACAGGGGAAGATATGCTCATCTGAAACAAAATCAGCACCTGCATTCACCCACTCCTTGAAAATAACACAGAGGCGTGCACTCATGCAGGGAATGCGTGGTTGCAGAGGCATTACAGAAATATTTTTCTGTTCTAATTTCTGTGAAAAGTATCAATAGCAAACACTAGACATGAGGTTGTAAAACAGTAAAACAGCTTGCAACACTTTTCTGGGTGATGGACTCCCAAAACAAAATCTTATTGATCCTTTTTTCAAGTTTGGCTGAATCGTATTGTTGCATATAAGTGGAAAGTTCAATGTAAAAAGGAGTAGGAATTAATGTAAAGAGTATCAACAGACTGCAAAAATTGTTATGCACCTTTCTGTCTATTCTTCATGGAACAATGTGTTCCTTCCTCCAGGCAGCTTTAAGCTTAGGCTGCTGTCAAATTTCCCAGCCCACAATCTGAGGTATTTTTTTCTCTTTTCATAACTGTTCTGCTTTCTTGTAGCTAGCTTTTAGGATTTTGAAATGAATAGTCTTTATATTTTTCTGTGGCTTTAGTCACTTGTGACACTCACTTAATTGCAAGACCCCTACTTAATGCGTACTTAATACTGTTTGTAGATGAGAAGAAATTTCCCTTCCACCTGTATCTGCTGAATGCAAAAATCGCTGGTTTTGCCCCATGTTAGCACTTTGCTTATTAGCTAAACAAGGATATCAAGCTGATATGTGTGTAACAAGTTACAGATATGAAAGATGATGCTTGACATTCATTATTTTACTTCATTCAGCATAAGAAATGCTGCAAGCAAGTTAGGGATCATTTATTTATGCATCCATGGGTTTGGCTGTGCCAGTTTTAATCACATTGAGTTTCTTTACTCTTCGAGTAGCCACGTGTCATGGCATGGGCTGTTTGCTAAGTAAGACAGATTATCTCAATATACAGCTGCAATAAGAAACTGTCAATCACTTTTTTTTTTCTTTCAGAATACATTAAAAACGTTTTGCTTGATGAGAAAGGAGAAAAAGACAAAATTTAGCAGCAATGCAGCAAGCAGAGGAGTTTTTGGTTTGAGGCTAAACTACAGGATTTAAGAGATATGAAGATGTTTTTATTTCTAGGCAATAGCGTAGGTGGTTGTTGCTAAATTTCCTCGTTGTCTGTAGCTTCACTTAAAAGCTGGTGTTGAGGGTTAAATCCAAGTATGGTCTTGTCCTGCAAACATACAGCCGCGTACTTTGGATGTATTTCAGGCGGTTGTGAGCTGTTTTGCTGCAGGAGTGAGGGGATTTAATCCAAGCAGTGATCAGCAGAGGGCACTGGTCTAACGGGAGTTGAGTAAACTGAATTGTCATTTTACTTCAGCGCAGTCTAAAAGGACCCAAGATTAATCTGTTAATATCCTCTCATTCCTTTTCCCTCCTATATCAGTGTTAATTGCCAAACAAGTGACAACTTTCTCCAGTATATTATTCTGGTACATTATACACTACTGCTGTAGATATGGTTATTTGCAAATTTGCTACAGACTCCTCCACAAACTGGAGGGTTTTATGTTGTTGCTGTATGTATGGATACAGATAAATAGAGGCTACAATTTCATCTATATCAAACTTAATCTGCATGATATTTAAAGCAGTCTAAATATTAAAACCAAATTATTGGAGTATTCCACATGAATAGTTTTATTTATCATAGTTTACTTTCAAATAAACTTGTCCATTTCCATTTGGCTTTCTTTTCCTCCAAAAAATGCACTCTCCTCAGGATTATTTTTTAAAGTATGCATTCACAACTGTGTTTAAGAAATGGTTTATACCTGTTGTCAGCTGCGCTGGTAAGTACAATCATGACTGAGACTTGGAAGAATGGCAGTCATAAACCTGGCCACATAAAACACCCCTGTAAACTGAGTGAAATAGAAAATTAAAGGCCAGCATGGCTGCATTGGGGCGAAGGAGAAAGCAAACAGGGGGTGTAAGCTACTGGTGGTGTTTTCCCAGATCCAAGGGCAGAACAAACCCTCTAAGCGCTGGCAAGGGATCATGGTGGCTGCAGAAGGTTGTAGGCAGTCTGGTGTCAGCAGAAGTGATGACGGCTGGTGTGCGTGGAAATTGTTCTGACAGCCAGGGCCATATAAAATTTTAATTTGAGAAATGAACCTGTTCTAAACTTTGATAGCCAGGCCCTGCAGCTTTTACTTGGGCAAGATTTTTGCCAAGATAAATGAAACTAGACTTAAGGACTCTGACAGTAGCCAGTGGGCAAGCCCCTGCCTTGTGTCTGGCAAATAACCCTTTGTAGCCCTGACCTGTATCGCAAGGTTGGGGTCAATAAATAAATATCAGTTTGTTGGAAATGTGTCGTGAGTGTCACAGCATTCTTAAAAGCTTTTCAGGTTGAGCAAAAGGCAGTTTTGTAAAGTTACTCACAGAAGTGTTGCTCTCCTACAAATCATACTTCAATTGCCTTTTATGTGTTAGTCTCAAACCACGACAGTAAGACTGAACCCAGGACATTTACTAAAAGCATTATAGCAAACAACTATATCTGGCAGAATGTTGAGATTTGGCTTGTTCATTGCATGTGGAAGAGTTTTGAATGAAAAAAGCCCTACTACTGAAGGTGCAATGTAGATGTTTACTGAGCATCATGGCTCAAAACTTAAAAGGGATTTCAGTCTTTGCTATTTGAGATGAAAACTCCAAACGAAACACCAATTATGACGTGCGAGTGAGACCTCTAAAGACAGCACTTCTGGTTTTTTTAATCACTGCCATATAACTATTAGAAAAGTCAAATAATCTCTTGAATGGCTGGAAAGAGATTGCCCCTCTCCTACGCCCCGCTAAAAGCAACATGCTTAGTATTTGTTTGGGGAAACTCCTGTCTAAATACAGACTGCACAGTTAGGAGTCGGCAAATAATAAGCAATTAAAGACTCATCTAACTTTGTAGTCAGCAGCCATCTTCATCAAAACAATACCAAATTAGTGCTATCTCAGCTGAAGACAGATGCCCAGTTAATATGTTCAAACTGCTCAGTCCAATAGTTATTATTGTCAAATATGGATATAGCAGTTCCCCAGCTGATGGGTAGTATGTCTCTGTGAGAACACTTTTTCAAATACAGCATTCATATTGCATGGTCATTCTTCCAAGCATCTTTCTAATGTAAATTGTTTTAAACTGAATTGGGCCTAATACTCCTGTCCTTTTCCTCACTGGGTGCTGCTTTATCCCATCAACATAAAGAAGGCTGTGTTTTGTGCTTAATTATATTTTGCATGTGGCTTGGCAGTGCCCATTTGACAGAGAAAGCTTACTCATAACTGTGAATGTGAAGCAGAATCTGGGATGCAACAGGTCAGATTTAATCTGTAGCTGCTTTCTTTTGTTTGTTTGTTTGATTTAGTCTTGTTTAGCAAATGACTAAAAAGAACTTCGTAAACTGAATTAAGTCATTTCAAGTGATGTTAGTCAAAGTGGGCTGCCTGGGAAAATCCCTGACTTTAAGATGTGGTTTAGCTTATTCATGGCAAAAGGATGCAGCCCAGATTTCCTTCTGCATGCAGCTGCTGTTTGTCACTGATTCTGTCCATGAATCTGTTCCTAATTTAGGTCCTACTTCAGTACCTAACCTGTGCAAAGCTTTCCAAAGTGGTATGCAAATCATTTCCTAACTTGTATTTGCCTATTATACTAATGTGAGAGAAGCCATAAGTCCACCTTTATAACACTTGAGCAGAAAAATGAATGTAGCTACAGCTGCATGAATTATCCTGCAGATGTGTGATAGATATTTAGCAGATAAATCAACTACTATGGAAACAGAAACGGTTCTGCATGTCTTAGTCCAGTAGCTGCAGCAAATATATTGTGTCATGAACCCATGATTCAAAGAGGAGAGAAAAACTGGGTGTTTCAGGTGTGGGAGGTCATTCCAGTGGAAGGACCAGATGGGAGGGAGGGAAAGGCCCCCCTTCAAACAAGTGAGCACTGTTCGAAGAGCCTTTCTTCCATACACCCATAACAACTGAAAGGAAAGCTAAAAAGAAAATAATAAAAAACAATAAAAAAGGCATTTCATAGGTATTATACTAATGATGCTAAGTTAGGAAAGTATGGAGGAGATGTTCAAAGAGGTGTGCTCTGATGTTACACTGTTGTGAGCTGAAAATGAGGAGTAGAGCATCAATCATCTGCAGCGGCCAGCACACAAAATTCACCATGGTCTTCTGTCTTACTGCGCTTGGTTTCCTTAAAAAAGCAAGTTAGCTTTCCTCATGGCTGTACTGCCATTTCACAGAAAACAGAGATACAGCTGGGAATAATTGCTTTAGCTTTCAGTTTTGAGAGGAGTTTTTCTTTTCATCTGCCAAGCAAATAGGAAAAGCATTTGTACTAGTTTAACATACACTACTATCTGAGAAGAAGAAAATTCAATAGAGATGAAGATGGTTATCTTTGTCACCGAAGAAAAATATATATTTGATCCAATCTATGCTAAACTTTTCTTTGCAGTTCTTGAGAAATACAAGAAAATCTATATATCACATTCTTGCCCAGTACTTGATGATATTAGCCTTCAGTTTCTCCCTCTGTTGTCTTACTAACAACAAGACTTTTGTATCAGTAAAGGTAGAGTAGCAGAGTTCCCATGCACCTTGTTTTACAATTTGCTTTGACATGAAGTGAGAAATAACTGAGCACAACCTTTACTACAATAATTGGATTTTTGCCATCAGGAAAAGCTTGTTACAACTGTGTCCTCTGAGAAATAATACACTTTTTAGGTTTTGCTTTATAGAATCCATTCTCGGTAACCTTAGAGGGCTCAAATTCCAGTGAGAGAAATGTGATGTACGTGGGCTGGATCCTTCCCCACCTGAGTCAATTGTCTGTCATCGTTCTGTCAATAGCGTTGGTTGGTTTACACCACTACAGCCTAAAAATCATTTGTGAGACACATCTTAAAAACACAGACTAATTTTAGAACAGTCTCCTTTGGCTTCCTCTTTTTATCTTACTTTCTTTTTTTTTTTTTCTGTTGCTTCAGGTCATACGGTTTTGTTGGAGGTTTTTCTTCCTTTGTGCAACTTCCTTGAAGAATTATAGGAAAACATAATTAATTACAAAATCTGCATGATTTTGCGCCTGAAATCATGTCAGGCTAAAAGGGTCAGATCCTAACGATGAGTGAGCTGGGGATAGGAAGTTCCTTTAGTCTTAGGATCACAAGTGTTTTAAAATTGCCTGTGGTGCTTCTCTCCATCACACCTGAACTCCACTGACCCAAGAAACTGTGTAATTATATGCATCTCACTAAACATGCAAATAATCTCTTAAATTTCATTAGTACTGCCAAATATTACTTTACCATAAACATTGATTATCACCTACAGGTTGCTCAAGGTCTATTTTTGCCATTTTGCAACCTGCAGTTGAAGTTGAAACTAATACTAAAAAATAGCACACTTGTTGCTTCAGATTTTGTTGTTGTACAAATCTTATACCTTTACTAACACTGATACTCTCCAGAACTTTGAGTACTCAAAGAGTAAAAAACCAATTATGTATTAAATATATTTTATCAAGACTGTTATTTAAAGTATTTGAGCTCTATCTTAAATAATGACACCTAGGAGGCCATTATGTAAAGTTTGGATTATTATTTTAAATATAAGTAGTAAACTTTTTCAGCTAAGACTGCTGTACATAAAGAGTTAACAGAGCTACTCAGTGTGAGCTGAGGGATTAAAATCTAGCTGCAAGGTGCCTGTTAAGACAAGGGGTTGTAATAGCTTATGAAAGTATGAAAAATCAGTGGAGAATGAAGGTGCTTCAGTCTGCTTCCATTGCCATTTGAGTTTGCCATTTTGGCCAGCGCAGTGATGGGAAGGAATCAGCAGAGAGAGCCCCAGAACAGCCCTTTCTCCAAGGAAAGCCATTCTGGTGAAACTATGCTGGACATGCAAGACTGGGATGACTTCCACAGCTGTAACATCTGTATTTGTGGGGGCATAGCTGCTATACTAGGGTATCCATCCAATAGTAAACAGTAAATTCCAGACCCGTATTAGAGCAGCAGAAGGAAAAGACCCAGAACGGATGTCCAAAAGAAGCAACAGGAGCATTGAATGTGAGCATTACCACAGATGAGCTATTCATGTCACCAATGTATCCAACAGATTGTATTCTCAGCATCACCAGTATCATATGAGGAATAATTCTGTTTCAGAAAACTATATACACAGTTCATAATTGTACAGTGTATTCTTGGATTCTCCAAATAGCAAGTTCTCTGCAAATTAGCAGCTTTCAGAAATATTTGGTTTTTCAGAAACTTATAGGCATGGGAGTGAATTTCATGATACACATACCACATTCACACCCCTTCCCTTTGCAGTCAATAGCAAATAGCTTCCATTGGCATTGGCAGGATTGGACCTTGAATTATTAACCACACAGGATAATAAGAACCTGTTTTATTTAAATACAACCAATGTGAGGTTGGAAGTGTGAGGCTGTAGTCACAAGCCATTTTGAGTAGAGGGAGATACATATTAAGTTCAAGTGCTTTGTACTCAAAATCAATTTGAATTTACTTCAGACTTTGCATAACCTTCTTTTCAGTGCTGTGCAAATGTCTTGATAGGCCCATTAAAATCTGGAAAATGGGAGAGAAAATCATAAGATCAGAGACTCATGAAAGAGTGGAAATAAAAATCTATAACTGAAGTTACAGAGTGGATCAGTGAGAATTTTAAGTTTCAATTTCTTTCATTTTGTGGTTTATCACATACTGTTCACCATTTTTATGTAGTGAACATACACATTACAACCTATTTATTCAGGTTTCTTTTGCATGATCTTTCCTCTGCCATTCTATTAGCATAACTCACAATGAATACCCCTACGATGTCTTTGATTAAAAGATCCAACATCAGTAAATCTCTGAGAAACAATGGTTTTTGTGTGCTCCTTTTGATATGTTACTTGGAGGGCAAATGAGAAAGAGTACTCTCATTTGGAGGAATCCCTTATGAACTAAATGACCATCTCATCCTTCTAGAAATAAATTACAAATGCACTTTACCTTGTCAGGGGATGCACATAAGTTGTTTTTCAGAATGCTTTTCTCACTTGCTGCTAAGCACCACGTCTCACAAATGCATATTTCAACTATCTGTTTTTGTCTGCATCCAAATGGACAGCACAACTAGCAGCATTTTATTTGCTGCTACACAACCAAGCCAAAATTGTTTTTTCTTATCTCTCTGCTGTACCACTGAGGTTAAAACTTGGTTCTTATCCTTAAGGACAACTTGAAATGTGACTCTTACTCTGATGAAAAGAGTTTTGGTTGAAACTCCTATTTGCACCCCACTTTGATAGAGAGAAGTTGAGATTTTCCTTATCATGATTGTACAGTCTTAAACAAACTGCTTCAGATTATGATTCCCTCCATTTTAAATTGTTCCTTTGTTTAGAACTGCCTGACAGTTTCTTCATTTATCTTTTGTAGACTAAGGCTGCAGTGGACATATTCAAGACATTAGGCTGGCGCTGATTTGTCAGCCTTGACCTTCTGCCACATTAGCTCATTGCAAACCTGACATTCTTCATTTCTCAGCCATAGATTTTTTTTTTTTCCTGAGCCCTCTGAGCCAAGATTAGCTACCACTGTTTACGTGACAGCTCCATGGATATGTATCAAAAGCCATCATAGAGTGGATTTTTTTTTTCCTCATTGGATCCCTATTCACCACCTTGTATTCTATATCAGAAACACACATCATTCACAGCTCATGACAAAATTTGTTATTCATCTTAATTCTGATTTATTTTATAGACTTGGTCTAGCTTAGTAGCAGCTTTTACACAACAGACAGGCCTATGCTTGAAATATAGGCCATTGAAATTAGCAGTGAGTGGTTTAATGATCAGAAATAGTCTGTGCTGGATATACTGGTGGTTTCTTCTAAACATTGGCTTTTGTCAACTCTATATTTAAGCTTCATTTTAGGAAAGAATTGTAGTTGTTGGAGCTGAAATCTGAGGAGCCAGTCTTACAAGTTTACAGCTAATACAAGTGTATAAGTACTTCCATGAGGGCTGGAAGCTGATCCCATTTAAATTAGATAAAACTAACCACCTAGGGAGGTAGCCAGCATGGTCTCATCAGCTTCTTGTCACCAGGAAGTTGGCCTTGGTTCTTCACAGCAATTTCTAGCAAACTTTGCACATTCAATTCTTGGGCCTCATCTTTGGTCCTAATTGGAGCTAATACAACTGGGAAATTCTCACAGCACTTGTCCATTTTAAAGGAGTAACCCACTGAAAGTTACCTTTTCAGCTTCCTTACAGGTGGGAAGCCCATGGGGAAAAAAAGCATTATTGCAGAAACAAATCTTTAAAAATGCTACTGCTTGAAAAGAAGTTTGAGGGTGGGTTATACAAACCCCAAGCATTTGGGAATCAGATGACGAGGGAACATGAAAACAAAAGTGCTGATTGTAAGTGGTGGGAGAAATGAGGCAAACCTCATAACATCAGGGAGATTTGTCAGTTCTGTTGGCTCAGCTCCTGGATGAAGAGGAGCTCTTGGAGGAGAGGGAGTTCTGTGTCACCCTTTGCTCTTCACTGAACCCACATGCAGCTGCTCAGCTGCCAGGTGCTCTAGTTTTAATGAGTAAATCACAGCTGCACCACTGAAAATATAGTACATAAGACTTAAATCTGTGCTGCTAAATCCTGATGTCTCATTTTCAGTTTACAGATTATTTTTCAGTTCTATAGATTTTTTTTTTTTTGGCTTAGTTAGTGCTTGTTTTATTTTTGTCCTGTGTTTGGAGAGATCTTTGTGACCCAGTGGGCTTATGCATGGTTGTTTGAGTAAAGATCAATATAAAGTATTTGAAGTAATGCAGTCCTTAACAGAATAACAGTCCCATTGAAGTCAATGAGAATTTAATACATTTAAATACCATGGAATGTAGCCTTAAAAGTGAGTATTGCAAGAAATTTAAATCAGCCACATAGGAGGCCTTAGGAGGCCTTTTTCCCTTACCTAGAATAAGCATTGTGTTTCATGCAGTGGCAGACATCCAAAATGAAAGCAAGGGTCACCTCCTTTAACTTGCATTACTGTTTCATAAACTATTTGCCTTTAGAGTACTTCATCTCTTACTGTATGCTGATCTGACAAAATGTAACAAGACTTACATGATAATTTATTTTGGCTGATTAAAAGTTACAAAAATAAAACAAGCTGCCTTTGATGAAACACTTGAAATTATTTTAATTCTTTTAACAACACTCCTGCCCTGCAAAGTCTTGCAAATTCCGAGGTTTCTGCAAGCAAATGCCGTGAAACGAGCTACAACTACTCACAAATGTGGGGATTTCAGTAGCATTACCCAATATCCAAGTTACAGTTGTTGCTTTTGCTTTTCTTGAGTGGGAGTGACTAGTATTATTTCTTCATAGTCTGTGGGGAAAAAAGTAAAATTATAAGATCATAAAATTTTGTTGGTATTAGTCTGAACAATTTTGAAGCCAGGAATAGCTCTCACAACAGAGCCAGAGTTTTGTGCTTGTCAGAGGGGTTGAGCAATGAACTGCAACACAAGGAAGGGGTTGCTGCTTGCTACTTTTAGGGTAGCCTTTTGTAATTGTGGTTCCTATTTACGAAGGTAACATGCTTTTTTTCTCTGCCATTGCTATTCTCAGCGGTTGCTAGATGCTGTGTAGAAACTCACCAACTTCTTGACATCTTGTTCAGATAAAGATGAAAGAACATCTGTCCTTGGCAAATTGCAAATAATACAAGAAGATAACATGATAAATGAGATTTAAGTAAGAATCAGGAAATAATTGGCAGTTTGCAACAGTCTAAAATTGGACTGACTTCCAGATAGCATGAGGTTTGGGCATGTCCAGAAGAGGAGTTTCTCATGCCTCTGCGCTTACTGTAATGATAAAGTGTTGATCTTTAGCAAGTCTGAGCTGTCTCCATAATCTCCTTCTCTGACTGCTAAGCTCTCTGAACAAATCCCACAGCTAAGGGGACACAAAAGTAATGTTTTCAAACTTGAGAAGAATCCTTCTCACCCAACAGGGCAAGCCATGGAGGAGGTCACACTCACCAACTTTTTGTCTTCAGTGCAGCCCAGACCTCATCCTACTGCTAGAGCAGAAGAAAGCTGTGATTATTCGATAGACGTTTGTTTACATGTAGTAGGAAGTGAGAATAATAATTCCCCTCAAGAGCATTTCACATCTTTTTTTCAAACTCCAAACTACATAAGGTTTTAATACTTATTGCAGTTGTATTCCATGTAAGACACAGATGAAACCATGTGACATTTTACTCATCTCTCATGCTACAGTAACTGTAATTAATGTCAAGAGTTGTAAATTACCAGACAATTAGAAATAGCACAAAGTAAATTCTTCCTAAAATACTTTGAGAGTTAATAGCTCTAGTGTGTTCCTTGTAACTCAGTTCAGTCTAAACTTATAGTTAATTAGATTGTCACACGGGTAAGCATTCAAACATGTCTAAACTTCATAAAACCTCCTGTACAGAGAGAAAGACAGTATTAGAGCAAAATCAAAACCAAACTTTCAAGCATGTTTGCACAGCAAACTCAATAAGCACTTTTCCTGATCTGCATGAAGCTTGTGCAATTTAAATGCCATTATTATTTTTGTCAATGTGCAGGCAAATTCTAGTACTAGTGAAAAACCTAAAAATATTAAGGTTTTTTTTTAATAAAACTTATTAAAATGGGTGGTGTGAAACTGAATTATTTCAACTGGAATATATACACCGGGGAAAAGCAAGATCTTGAATATTCACATTACAGCTCATTGAAAAGGCAATGGGCTATGCAACAAGATTGACAATAAAGGGAAAAATTATGAGGAAAATTACCTTACTTATCTACTAGAGTGCTCTTGACTGCCAACTGTAATTTTATGGTTCATTATATAAAAAAATACCATTAATGTTAGTACTTGTGTATCATAATCATGCAAAGAAGGGAAAAAGTTCATTGAAATGTGCTCCATTTTTAATCAAGACACTATAATTGTGTGTTTTTCAGGCATCATCAATTTCCATCAATTTTACTGCTGCAAAAATAATGTGCTGCTATAGTTCTTCCACAGGTCAATTCCCGCATGAAGTACATTGACTGCAGGGATGTAAACTGTAAATAAACAGTGGCATAATTTATCTTCTTTGATATTACCTGATTCATCATGAGCGTTAAACTGATAAGAAAAAGGAATTGCAGGGTTTGATTTTTGCGGTGCATCGGATAACTTGGAAATTGCTTAAACTTTGACTGTATAAATGCTGTTATATGAAATGTCAGGCAACAGCCAATATTAGCATTGCAGAGTCAATATTATATACAAATGTATCTGTAAACCTACCTGTGTGCTTTTAGTAGTTTTGAAAATCACAGAAAAGATAAAATCGTCTGAAACAGTGGCAGGTTCTGCACTGCCAATGTGTTGCATGCTTTATGATCAACCATCTCCAGCTAACTCTGACCATCAGAGATTTTGGGTTCTTCTCACGTAAAGGGGAATGGCAGTCTTACTAACACAAATACCCCATCGCTTTTTTAAAAGGGTAATTTAGTGACACATTTGGGTATGCAGAAATTTTTGTGCTGAATCAGTTCTCTGAATTAATGTATTATTCTGGTAGAATGTCGGTGAACAAGTCTACAGCAGAGCCTGAGATCCAGTGCAATCCCAGAGCAGAGTCGCTATCCCAAAAACTTTCTACTTGACAAACAGAGATGATTCTTAGATATATTCCTACTTAGGGAATGCTCAGACATTCTTTAATCATGATTCTGTGATTGAGACTGACCTTGAACGATAGCTACTCTTTTCTCCTGGGAATATGCTCTGACTTTTGAAGCCAGGGCAAGTTAAATTTTGTTTAGAAGTTACAACTGGCCGATAAAGTATAAGAATTTCATGATAGCTATGTTATTAATGCTTTTAAAGGCTGGCCTTCATCTGCTGGTGCAGAACACTGAAAAGTAACTGATGTGTTTTATAGGTAAACTCTGTTGCAGCTGATCCTTTATCCTGTTGAACCATCCCCTTTTTGCAGAACTACTACTGGTATTTCCTTTCAAACTCACTCTTGTAATCTCAATCTAAATTTCCTGAAGTGCAATTTGCATATAGATGCCCGAGACTTGAGGGCAGCTTTCTGCAGAGGCCAAGTGCTTCTTTTCTACCCTTGCAGAGAATCCCAGATTCACTGAATCCCTGTTCCCCGTGTTCTCCTTGAGGACCCTGCAGACTGGGCTCCAGCACTATCCACTTGGGCAAAGCAAGTGGGGCAGCTTTAATTTTTATTGGCCTTATAGACTACTTTGCAGCTTTTGTTGCATTGTGTGAAAGGAACCAGAGAGAAACGTGTCTCCTCTCTATCATTCATCTTTCAGAAGATACCTCTCCTCAAATAAAGCAAGAAAAGCCCAGGATATTAGAAAGGGCTTCCAATGGGTAGCTCATGTGTTCTGCGTTTACCAGTAGCAAACAGATCATAAACCTGGCATTAATTGGATGATATATCCCTGCAGTATTTCATCTTTACTAGTATAATACACTATCAGATTTAGAATCATAGAATCATAGAATAGTTAGGGTCAGAAAGGACCTCAAGATCATCTAGTTCCAACCCCCCCTGCCATGGGCAGGGGCACCTCACACTAAACCATCCCACCCAAGGCTTCATCCAACCTGGCCTTGAACACTGCCGGGGATGGAGCACTCACAACCTCCCTGGGCAACCCATTCCAGTGCCTCACCACCCTAACAGGAAAGAATTTCCTCCTTATATCCAATTTAAACTTCCCCTGTTTAAGTTTTAACCCGTTACCCCTTGTCCTGTCACTACAGTCCCTGACAAAGAGTCCCTCCCCAGCATCCCTATAGGCCCCCTTCAGATACTGGAAGGCTGCTATTAGGTCCCCATGCAGCCTTCTCTTCTCCAGGCTGAACAGCCCCAACTTCCTCAGCCTGTCTTCATACGGGAGGTGCTCCAGTCCCCTGATCATCCTCGTGGCCCTCCTCTGGACTTGTTCCAGCAGTTCCATGTCCTTTTTATGTTGAGGACACCAGAACTGCACACAATACTCCAGGTGAGGTCTCACAAGAGCAGAGTAGAGGGGCAGGATCACCTCCTTCGACCTGCTGGTCACGCTCCTTTTGATGCAGCCCAGGATACGGTTGTGTCGCTTTGATGATATATGACTTGATAAAAGAAGGTCAGCTGTCAAAACCCCAGTCTAGTGTCTGAGGCACTCAAAGTTTTGTTTGGGGAAAGTTCATTTTATTCCTAAAGAGTGCATTCTTCAGTATAGTGAAGGATGATAAGACTGAAGCTGAGAGGCTTTACAGGGGCTGACAAGACCTCCAGCAATCCCATTGCTTAGCCAAAGGTGGTAGGACCCAGGGTCCTGGGAACAAACTACAGTCTGTCGTGGATGAAGTGATGCACTTCATTCATAAAGAGAGAAGTAATAGTATGCTTATTGATATAAAATAAAGATTTAACAAAGTTTTATAGTAAATGTGGCAGTTGTTTAACGAGATTCAGTTACTAGGTGCACTTGATTGTTTATTGCATAGATGACAGGGTTAGACATAACTGTCAGGGAGATCCTCCCATTGAGTCATGAAGCTCAGAAATGATCCTCTTGCAGATCATTCCACCTTCTCAGAGGGGAGATTAGGTGTGGCTGGATCCAGACTTCATCCCAGACTTGTTCAAGAGTTTATGTCTAGAGGATTATATGTGCAAAATCAATCAGGCCTGAAATAGCTGATATAATACATGTATTTATTTTCAGATAAATGCTACTTTGTGGATAATACCTTTGAAGTGGGACCTTTCTGCAGCAGATGCTGAGAGGCTGAGTAATAAGTGGTGGAGAAGACTCTGCCTCCTTCTGCCCCCAATAGAAGTGAATGTCTGAGATAATGTTTTGCAAACCTCACTGTAAAAACACGGCATTATTCATAGTATGTGATTAGTCTTTCATACTTTCCTTGTTATAAATATGTAACACATGCTACAGTGCAGAATGTGATAAAATATTCTAATGTGATCTTTAATGCTGATATTTAAAAACCCATTTCTGAATATGCACCGTCTAAATTTCATATGAATGCACATCTACCATTTTTCTTGTTTTAAAGAATATAGTCTTTTAGGCAAAATGTAGGCTTTATGTCAATCCATTTTTATCCCTTTCTTCTGCTCATCTATCTACAGCTAAATATTTTCTTCTCCTTTCACAGAAAAATGATTTCTTCTAAAGCAATGAGTGCTGCAGAGTGTGTGTATGTGCTCTTGCTTGTTGTAAGTCAAAATACAAACGCTGGGATAAGATATTCTCATTTGTTTTCTGTTCCAGATTTTAAGTGATATGTTAGGAAGCAATCATAATAAAGAGGGAGCTGAAGGAGCTTAAGAAATTATTTCTCAGTGAGACAGCAGCCTGCTGTTATCTCTAATCTAAGAGGCACTGGATAGAGGTCATCTTCTGATCAATGAAGTGAATTTCATTTTATGATGCTGAAAACAAACAGAGAATGGTACAATCAAGTGCTTTCAAAGAGAAAACAGAAGCAGTCAGAGTGACAGAAGAACCATAACAAAAATAAACAGATTTATTGCTGTATATAGCCTGTTTTACAAGAACTCTGTAGTGCAGAAAAAGGGTACTACTTTACCCCCCCCCCCCAGATATACAGAGCATTGCCAAGATTTATAATCACTTTACCTGCCCAGGACAGTATTGTGGATAAATGGGGTTAACACGGTGCACTGCTGCATTCAAAGATTATCTCTCATAAAGGATAAACAATTTAGTTTCCAAGCTGAACACTGAAGATTGTAATGCAATGCAACTTTTGGGAATACCCATGCACAAAGAATGCTGACAGTTTTTCTGTTTCACAGTCTCCAGAAACTCCAAAACAACTGAGTTTCTACCCTGTGCACTGGCTCTGAGGGGCTGGCTCTCTGGCTACCTGTGGTGGTGGCCCATGTTTTGCTTTTCAAGTGCAATCTGACTTGGCCAAGTTTTACTCAAAGCACTGTCAGATGTGACTTTGGGTCACTGAATAGTGTGGATAGCAAGGCCTGATTAAAATGTTTAGTACTGAAGTTTTATAGTTAGTTTGGAATATCAAGCATAGATGTGTTGTCATTGTAATTATGCAAATATTGGATGTACAATCTAGCCTGTGCCTGTAAGATTTAAAGCAGTCTGTTCTTCTATTCAAGAGCTGGAGAAAGAGAAAGAGCATTCATTGTGCTTTGGAGACTCTGGTTACGAATGACTGTCCCGCAAGAAGTTAAAAATACTTTTCCGCAAAAATACTGAATTTCATAATAAGCACAATTTGTCCGTGTGAAATAATCCATTAGGCAGCAATCTGGATAACTTTCATGAGAGGAAGCAAGATAACCCATATTGATAAAAAGAAACAGATGAGTGAGAAAAAGATTGTTAAAATATAGAAAAGGATAAGGAAGTGTAAGAAATGTACATACCAGGAAATGGGCAGCGGTACATCTGTCACAGTGCATGAGGAAATTGTCTGTTTCTGAGCGTCTCAGTGTTTTGTGTCTGTGCTATTGATTACAAAAGAAAGTTGGGCTGGAAGTATTCAGTGGTTAATATTTTAAGAGTGAGATTAGACCTACGTTTGTATCCTGTGCAACTGTGGACCGAAAGGCATTGCTCAGCCAATGATGACAATAAAGGGGATGGTTACATGCAATCACAAATCAGTTGCAGAATGAAAGTGCAAGAAAAGAGACCTAAAATAGGAGAGCAGCAGCATGCAAAGAGCCCAGAATTTTAATTGATCTGTTGGAGGGTGTAGAAGGAAGGAGCAGGAAAAGGTGAAGTATTCTGCTGGCAGTGAAATGTAGAAACAAACTTCTACATGTTTAATGCCTCATCCAAAAAAATACAGACTGCTGCATATACATATTTGAAAAGACAGTGTTTGCTCCATGTAGCAGAGCTTCTCTTTTAAAAAACAAACAAAAAACCCCAAACAACAAATAAAACCACAAGCTTGCTGATTGTTGATTGTGCTGGATGCACAATGAATGGAAAGCTAAAGAAAGCCCTCGCTGTCAGCATGGATTAATCTGGAATTCCCTGGCATCTTCAGATCCTTGTGCATCAAAACACTAGTTTGCATCCAAAGTCTGAACAGCGACTCAAAGTATTAAGGAGTTCATAAAAGTACAAAAGCAAATGAACTAAAATGCCTCCAATTTCTATGGCTTGAAAACTTCAGAAACTGTAATCGTGCTGGAAGTCTTTGATCTCAATATTACACTTCTGTCACCTTTTAAGTCAAAAGCATAAGGCTATTCCAGTGGGACCCTAAAATGTCAAGTGTTAACTCCCTATAGCCACATTCAAGGTACGTTAGCTGTTGACTGTTAGGCACTGAAGCATGTAGCCTTGTGAAGAATGTTTTCTTATTGAAGAAGGTTTCACACAAATGAGCAATTACACATTTTAATTATCAACTGTTACAACTGAGCAAGAGTTAAAATAGTGTTAAAGTTACATGCTAAAAAGCAGTGTATTTCTGGAGCCCTCCAAAGGAGAAGGCTAGTGAGGGGCTTGGATGGAAGGCCAGGAATCTCTGCCAGCTTCTGAGATATGAGTTTAATGCTGTAAATTGGTACCAGTGCCTGCTTTCATACAGCAGAACTGGGAAAGAAAAATGGAAAGGGCTGCATTTATATGACTTGTAAAATATTCATTTATGTGCTGCACTTGAGGAGAATCGATCTCTGGAGAGTGCAAGGTTTCTCCATCTCAGTCAAATTAGATTAGAGGCAAGAGCTGAGTGGGATAAAATGTCAGGGGGATGGCAATGGGGTGAAACGGTGGAGGCATGTGCTCACCTCTGATTCTCTGAATAGGGCAGGGAGGTTGTTAGTAAGGGCTGAGACTGCAGCAGGACCAAGGCATGAGCTTGCCCATGAGCAAGTGTCTCTGGGTTTTAATTCCAGCATGTAGCAAATTGTTGAAACCTTTTTGCAGATTTGGTCTTCAGTGACTTGTTTTGTCTGTCAAATTATAGCAAGTTTAAATAAAGCCAGCACTGAGGGAGACAAGGGTTTATTCCTTTATTTACAGTACTATTTTCAGTGTGTGGTGAAGAAGAATGCATCAGTGGGCACGGTGGGATTTATGCTTTGTTCCTTCATGGATGTCTGTCTCTCCTTAGCATTGTCACAGAAACTGGGCGTGCTGCAACAGTGATACACAACTAGAGCTTTGCAAGGGACTGTATGTAGCTGAATTCTTTCTTATTTCAGCCTTTCAAACATCAGTTGCTGAGCAGTCTCCTTATCAGCTGGATTTCTCCGAGGCTCTATGTCCCTATGCCAGGGGCATGATTACCTCTGTGCCAGGATCTGGGATGTGATGTGGGCCATCATAGCTAGCTTGCCCATGCTTGGACTGACCAGCCACACCAAACCAGTGTTTTTTTCCAGTTAAAATGCTCTTTGAAGACTTTAAGTGAGAAGTGCTACTGCGAATGGTGTTCTTGCAGTCTTTTTCTGATGTTAAGGAATCTGGAAATGTTTCTAACAACAGACTTTTACCTAGTTAAACTGAGAAATATCTTCTATAATGTTTTCAGCTACTTCTGACAATAATGTTTTTACCTCGGGAGCAAAGTATTCATGATGATGTCAATAAAGACAGCAGCTTTGACAGCAGTTTTATATCTCAGCATAGATGTAGAGTGCTGAATACTACCTGTATTATCAATTGGCTAATGCTTTCCACAAGAAAGACGTCTCTTTAGAAAGCTGTGCCTTTTATGAATGTCATCAACTCCTGTCAGGCTTGACACGTCTGCGTTTGACTGTGTTTGAGGTTTTTGTTGTTTTTTAGATTTGTGATAAAATAAGTATTTCTGAGAAATGGATGTTGAAAAATGTGTGATGTTCGAATATAAGCTGCTTTATTCTGCTGGTTTTTTTCTGAAAGCTCTGAGATCTGTGGAGGAAAAGATTTAAGTAATCAGAGTGATTTTCCATTTTTTTGGTATTAAAACTGCACAGGTACAGTTCATACAGAGGCAATGACTTACTACAGCTCTATATATTTCTCCCTTTAAAAGCTCTGGGGTGCAGCATCTCCATCGGCCTTCGGATAACCCAAGGGAGGAGGAACAAGAGGAGTGAGGGCAGTGAGTTCAGGCAGGCATTTGTGAGTACACTGCATGTGCAAGTGTATAATATTGTGCCAGTAAGAAACAACTTATCTGCAAGTCTGAGGAGTATTTATTTTTTTCACACTATGGAGGGGGAATCTCTATTTTCCTAACCTTGTGCAAATCAGTATGGATTCATAATTAATCATTTCAGATGTGGTCTTGCTGGATGCAGAAAGAGGGCAGGCTTACTGACAGATTTCTGCCATTTCAACTTTCTCAGTGTTTTTTGGTGAGATGACATAACCTAGATCATGTCATGGCACACAATTGGCTCATGTCTGCAACCAGTGGCTGAAGGCCATGCTCCTGAAGAGCAAGGAAGCATGAGCCATCCTTCTGATTGATAGGTAACACTGAGTCTTTCTGCAGTGACAGCTGCTGGCTTGTAAGGTGCTGATATGAAATACTGCTCCCACTTGTGAGCCCTGGGGCTACTCAGGGCAGGTGCTGAGCTGTGTCAGACTACAATGCTTAAGCCACCTTCTTTTCTGCCTGTAACTCACCAGGCACACACAAACTGTCTGGATGCTGTGTGTCCTGTTGACTTGCCCTCCTCTTGTATTGACACACGGAAGTGACCTGTGGTGGGGACTGGAGGAGAGCTGCTTTCATTACAGGAGGCCTCTTTCTGTATATTTACAGCTGATGCACAAATCACACTTAACACATCACTTAGTTCCTGTAGTTAAATGAGAGCTTTACTGAATAAACTGCCACGGTGTTAACTATATGTGGAATAATCTTGCTGTATCCAGCAATCCCTTTGACTTTATTGCAGATAAAACAACAATCTAGTTTCTTTTCAGAATGCTTGATAGTTCAAGAAGACTAAATTGTGAGTTGTCCAAGAACTCTTTAAAGTTGTTACCATTAACAGCATTAACTCAGTATTGAGACAGTATTATTCTTTATGCTTTCTGCACCTTCACAGTGCCAGTCCCTGTTCTGTTACCTTTGGAAATGCAAAATCACCTCTTTGAGAAATGGCGGTGGGCAGGTGCAGCAAATACTGTTAATATAGTGGGAAAATGTTGGTTTAGTCTATAATATCACCAAATTGATTTTTTTTTTATGGAGTGGAGAGCCAGAAATTATCTGCATCAATAAGCAAGGACCTTTAGGTAAATGAATGCAGAATTAAAATAGCTGAGTATAACTTGATGGCATTGGCTTTAGTTTTGCATATTAGTCAATACTTGCTAAGTTTACAATTTTCTCTTCCCTTTGGCTGAGTTGTTTGTATACGCACACAAGTATAAGCTCCCCCATTGGATACCTAAATTCCAGTGAGTCCTTAGTTTTATTTACTGCTTTCTCCAACATATGCACATCTTTCAAACCTCTACAGAGCTGCATCAATTCCTGTAGTATCATCTGCTAGTTTATTGAATACAACTGGTGACTGATTGTCCCTTGATACTTCAGGAAGACCTAAAAGATTCAAGAATGCAGTTTTAAGTAGGCTATGACTTTATTAAACTTGCACCACATTTGAGAAATTACTTGAGATGGTTGGGAATTCCTTGACAATTTTTTTTCCCCACTGGAAAAAATGCTGATTTACCAAAATCAAAACCGTTTGCTAAGTGGAATTTGAGTCGGCATATCCAATTAAGAAGAAAAAGAAGCCAGCGCAGTAGCGGGTTGACACTGTTAACCGAAGATTGTGCTTTTTCTTGTGATGGCAATTCTTCAAAATTTTAATGAACTTCTACTTCTTCAAAACAGTTGAAACCAATTAATTTGATTGACCTGACAAAAAAAGAGGGGGAGGTGTTGGTGGGTGGAAATGTGAGATCACAGATTTACACCCCATCTCATGCACAGTTTCTCTGCAAACTGTTGGAAACTTGTGGGACAATGAAACAATCCACGCTCAGCAGGGAACTTCCTTGCCATGCTGCCACAGTGCTGATACCCTCTAAACCCTACTTATAGGAAACTTGGGAAACTGGGATCAAAAAATCATCATGTTGGTGACTAAAGCATAAACAGTCTGTTTTCCTCCTTCTAGGTGTCTTCTGCTTTGTGTCTTCTGCTTTCTGTCTTCTGCTTTCTTGAGAGCAGCTGGTTTCCATCCATCACCCTGTGCTGGAGTCAAGCTCAGGGTCCCGATCATCTTCTAGCTCCTCCTTAGCACGTGCCAGCAAATCCCTGGTTCTGCTTAGCTTTTCTGGGGTCTTCCTGAGCATCTCCTTTTTAGCTCAAGCCTACTGAACCTCACATTATTGTGATAAACAGATACTGATCCATTTCCAATAATGACTTTGCTTAAGATATGCATTATTGTAATATCGGGATCCTGTCAAGTTAGTTTGAAAAGAATCTGGTTTGGAGAAAATGAATATTAAGTAGAATCTGAAACTATCTTCCACTAATAGCATTTTAAAAAAATTAATTTGCACTTGCACTGAATAAGGTGCAGGAAGGAGTAGCGAGGCTTTGTACTATGGTTTGAAAAGCCATACAAAATAACTTCTTCTGTAAAAGAAAAATAACCTAATAGCAGCTTTCTATGGAAATGCACACTATTTCTCTGTTCAATGGTGCATGAAAATACATGTGCTTTGTATGAATATAGAAATGAAGAAAGAATTTATCAACAACATAGATACTTCTTCAAGAATTTCTATTGCTTTGGAAACATTATTCTTTTTTTGACACAGCTTTACTGATCTCTTGTCTGGTGCATAGATAGAAGATGGGAGAGGAAATACTTCATTTTGTGATGAAGAAAAGGGGAGAAAAGAAAAACAAAGCATCAAGATGCAAACATGCGTTTCATCTGCTTCAGTTCTGCCTGAGAGAACTAGATTCAGCAGAACAGTTTCACCTTCACAAGAGTTAGTGCCATACCTTCTATACCTCTCCTCACAAGTTTACCTATTGTTTCCTTAATTTCTTTGTATTGTACCTTTCAGAACAGAGCAAAGCATCTGCGCTCAAGGTTATATAAAACATCAAGTACTGAAGAGCCGTAAATCTGCCAGACTAAGGGGAATATTTTTAAGGGTAATATTCTGTAAATGCAATCAGGTATTCATGTATTTCTATATACAGCTTAGAGGTGTCCAAACACCTTTTAAAGCCTGCATATGCTTATTGATAAACAACATGAATAGATCTTGTCATAGAGGGTTTTGACCAAGGGATTCTCTATCCTCATCCGCTTCTGCAGGGGTGAGCTGTGGTTGACACCAGGTCCTGGCCATACTCGCTCTCACTTGTCTGCCAGGGGCTGTTGAACAGATGCATCTGGGGACAAAAATGTGGTTCAGAAGTGTAAGATATTTTTCTAGCTGTAGCTGGAAAGTTCAGGCACCTCAGCTGTACTCTGCGTCAGGGTAAGTTCAGCCCTGGAATGTTTTTGATGGCTTTTTGTTCGCCTTTTCTGTAATGCTAGTGATGGTAGTGGAGATGCCATGGTCTAAACAGGCCTTGTAGTTAGGATAGCTCATACTGCCCTGGCAGTATTTGTTGCCTAATTCTCAATGTCCAAATGCTTGAAACCTGCTATCATGTCTGCTCTGTCTGACAAATGAGATGTACATCAAAATTTAGGAAACACTGAAGTTGTTGCAACAGAATTTTTCTCACTTCATGGAGTAGAGATTAACTCAAACATTTCCAGAAGTTGCATTTGGTACGTGCATCAGGTATGACAGTATTATTGCGACATAAATATCGGCATTTCATTTTGATAGTGCCATTAAATTTCTCAGTAGTGTTTAATAATAGACTTGAGTAATCTGAGCTACTGTGTTTCCCTTTTACGTTAGTGTTATACTCCACAGGAAAGTCATCTTAATATTTTGTGACTATAATTATTCTAAAGTCTGTATTGTTAACACAGTGATTGCATTTAGGTTAGACTGTGTGGCACACTTGTATAAGTTAGACTAAGTATTTGCTGTAAGAAAGGGATGGATAGAAAAAGACAGTTTAGGGGAAAAGATATGATTATTAATTTTTCTTTAGCAAAAAATGAAATATAATAATTCTTCAAAATATTGACTAGGAGCAAAAAGATAAAGCTGTTTTTTAGAAAAAATAAGATGTGGGATCTTTTTGGAATTATTTTACTTTGAACTCCATAGTGTGGCCAATACCCTTGACCCAACAGATGGAAAGGTCATAGTTAAGATAAACAACAGCTACTATTTTAAAAAGCAAATATAAAAGACATTTAGCTCAGCAAAATAGTATTTGTAAGCTTTGTGCACTGACAAGAAATCCAAGAGTTTCCTGTAACCTCTTTGTCGTTGGTAATGTAAGCATCTTTCTTCTGATGCAAATAACAGGGGTATTTTTAGTGCAGATCATATGGCATGGTATTTCTGATGCTTAAATAATTGTAAATACATTTTCTGAAAAAGAAAATATACTGTCAGCAGGCTTTTGGGGTGCACCAGGTCATATTCAGCATCATGTCCTCTTGGCTTTCTGGGACTGGACACATGATGCTTTCTGGGATGTCAATGTTTCTGCAGCCCACAGAGCCCCTGTGTTGTGGCTACAGCCCATTTTAAAATCCTGTCTCATACCTGGAAGCTGTGCTGCCTGGTATTTAGTTGAATTCAGTGTGGTAGCTGCTTAGCTGCCCCATCCGTTTCCACAGTCCAGCTAGCAGGCTTCATGCCAAGCGCATCTTGCACACTCATCCAAATGCCATTCTTGAAGAGAGGTTTCTGCAAAGGCCATTCTCTATATTTCTGGAGCAGTTCTTAGACTGGCAATACATAAACAGAACTTGACGTGAGAAAAGAAATATTTGACTGAATGTGACAAGCCAGTGTTGTGGTTACCTCTAATAAACATGAATGCAGCTGTTGTTACTTCAGGCAATTGCTTGCAATGAATGGGAATCTGCTGAATGATAAACAAGGAAGGAAAGCAGAAACTTGCACACACCCACACACATATTTCTCTGATCTCTGCTTATATTTATATCTTCCTTATATTTAACACAAAGCAGAGCAGATCTTCAGGACTGCAAGATCATTACGGAAATAAGGATTACTGTGTCCTTGACCATTAGGAACACATGCCAGAGGCTGTCAATTGTAGCTACAGCTCCTGAGGGTGAAGGGAAAGGATGCTTGAAAGTGAATTTTGTGCTTTGCAAATACCTGGACAGATGATAAGTTGACGAGGCCTCTAATTTGTGCTGGTCATGACCCCACAATTTCAGTCTGTAATGGAGGCCCAGTGGAGTGAATGGAAATATCCCAACTTAGCAGGCTGGTGAGTACCAATCATCTGCTTTACTGCTGAGATTCTGTTCTTCAGACTTTTAAATTCAGCTAGTGCATGTAACTAGTCTACTTTGAGGGGGATATTGATCAGTTCTCTATCCCCAGTGTTAGACTAATTTCTCTGACAGATGTTAACATAAAAGACAGTGCCTTTGTTTTATTTATTTGAATCCTCCTCCCCAATTACTTATGTTTGTGAAAAGCTATCAGCTGGAGACATATATTGGAGTGGCAGGGGTATTTTTCTTTGATTCAGTTTCCACTTGTACATCTCCCATAGCAAATAAAAACAGTTTGGAATTGAATTAAGGGGTGTTTTTTATTGGTTAATTTAATAAGTATAAAATTCACCTACTTAGTTAATGCCATACAAATGTATGTCAGTTTGAGATGCGTTTGTTATGTATACACAAGCAATGTATCTCTTATGTGAGTTGTGGTTTTCTGAATGCTACGAAACATGATTTTTTTTTTAATAGTGAGCACATTTGATTGTGTCCATGTTTTTACACAAAATCTTTGCACACAGGTTTTGAGGGGAAGAACCTGTCAAAGGAGACCTCCCAAATCACTTTTAAAGTATCTAATATTTTTTGTCTAATTTATAGTTGGACTTTTCAGAGGCATTTACAGAAATCAGCTTCCTAGTTCCCACTGAACTTCAGAATGCAGAGGCTTTCTAAAGACTTACAGGAATATCAGATTTCCAGTAGTACTAGGAAAATTATCAGATTACATTAATTTTAGGATTAAGCAGCAAGCATGGGGAACATTTATTTACTGGATTCTGATAGTCTTACTGTGATTAAGCATAATTTTCATTATATTTCTTATCTTTATAGTTCTGGCAGAATGTATACATCAGGAAAAAAAAAAAAAGCAAACCAAACACAACAGCAAAATGTTAATGCCCTGTGTGTAACAAAATGTGATGTGAAATACACAGAGGAAAGCAAGATGGGCTTTTGGTCCTGTGGAGCTCCTCAACCCTACAGCTCTGCAGGTGGTAAGTGAAAATGATCTTTTTCTCTCCTTGTTGTTAATCAGAGATTCAGTGCAGTACCTGTCTGGGTGGAATTCTCCTGGTGCACATTAACACACCAAGACTGTACAAGAAATCTCAGTGAGTCATCAGCTTCATAAGTATTTTCCTCTGTTGTACTGCAAAGTCCCTGTCTCTGAATTACTCTGTATGTCAGTAAAATGCAAAAGCCATTTTCCATTTAAATATTTAACTTAACCAATTGATAACACAGGCAACAAGGACTGGTAAATCTCATCTACTATCATGACTATAACAGTGACAAATACTAGTAATACTTCAAAGGAAGGTCAGCACTCCAAAGAAATTACACTGGAGCCTTCAGCTCTCCAAAGCGTGGATACAAAATTTAAGGATATTAAGTTATTTAGCCTCAGAGTTTGACTTCATGATAAACAGTGGCACTGAACTTCACAGCTTGCAGTTTGATTACAGGCCATAAATAGTGCATGTGTGCCATATTGAGTACATGACCTAATTTCATTTATATTGAGAATCGTTCTAGAATGGGAAATGGAGGAAACTGAGCATTTCTTTCTCATTTTTTCTTTTGTTTCTTTCTGAAGCTTTCTATGGAAGGGAGGGGATATAGTTGAAAGAGAAACTTTGTGAAATTTCTCAGTTTTGCTGGAAGTTTTAAGGACCAGCTCTCTGATCCAGGATGGTTTCTGCTTAAAACTTAGCATCCTCCAAATGGGATTATTTTCCTGGATAAGGCAAGAAAGATCTCTTTTCAAATTTCAAATTCTTACCAATATTGATTAGCTGATTTTGCAAACACATTACAAATGTGTGGCATAAGAATGCCTTGCTACTGTTCAAGAACCTCAAGGTGCCCAGGTCAGCAAGCATCACGAGTTGATGATTCTCAACACACACTTTAATGAAGTCTGACATATAACTTCAGCATGACCTTATATTGTACAAGAGCAGTAATATCATGAGTTACATCAATAAAACCTGAATAAGGGTTTTTTTTCACTGAAAAGTGTCTCTGACATCTGCACTGCTATAAATATTCATTGGGTAAAACATATCAAATGGTGTTTAAGTTTATTTTTTTGTAGGACTTTGGGTTGCATTTGGATATATGCCACAAGAAACTAAACAGCTTAGGATTTTATTTAAGAATATATACTATTAGAAACAGAAGTTTAAATTGGAGTTGCAAATGTAGATATGAGAGTGTTTCTACATGTGTGTGCTGGAGATATTTACAGAGGCTGGAAAGGGACTGTTGTTCACTATTGCTTGGCTCACTCAAGAAGTGCTGAAGTATATTACAATGCACCAGTGGCAGCAATATGCAGGGTTTGACGAGATGTTTTTTAGGGCCTAGGCTATATTTAAATGCTTATTTACCTTTGGAATAACCCAAGATATTATCTGAGATAAGACAAGTACTTTGTCCTTCAAGAGTTCCCTGATCAGAGGACAGCAGTTCCTGTTGGTCCGAAGAAGTAATATCTGCACAGTCAAAACACGATTACAAAGCTTTGAAATACTTTTGTATTTGTTTTTTCATCAGTTGTTTATTTGGGTTTTTTTTCTCTGGAATATAAAGTTTAGGACTAAAGTTAAATAAGTCTGGAGCCAGTTCATATGGTTTTAATGTTTTACCCTTCAGTAAAAAAAAAAAAAAAAAAGCCTTTAAAATTTAGAAGTATACTTCTCAAATGTATCCACTGAACTGTGGATATATCCACGGTATCATTGCAAGGGAGGTAGAATCATAAAGCAGAATCCTCAAACGAAACCTGTTTTTTTCTTGGAGCATTTTTCACTGTAAAATCTGTCCCAATAGCCCCATGGTCCTTGAGGGAACCAGCTCACCAGCTCTATCACCTTGCTCCACCTCAGCTGTGGGACTTCCCTCCCCCGCCCCATCAGTGAAAGGTAAGTCTGGTGGAGGAATCTCTTCTGGAGAAATAGCCTCAGCTGGGCAGTTACGATGACAGGTTTATGATAGGTCTTATTACAAACTGGGCCAAAAATCTAAACCCAAGCTCTGTCTCTGTGCACGGAATAACAAAATCCACAGCTGTGGATTAGAATACTGAATGCTGCAGTGAAGCTGAAAACTACTTCACCTTTTGTTTCTTTCTTTAACATTATTCTATATGTACTGAAGATGGGTTGCTGGGAAAAGGCCATAAGAGCCTTCTGAGTGTACAGCTGGTACAGCAGTCTCACAAGTTTGACAATTCCCAATGCACTCTTTAATAAAACCTGGCATGCAACTGTAGTAATCTACCTGTCTTTGCTCAAGAGCAGTAATATTGTAGGTTACATCAATAAGGTCTGACTTAGTCTTGTCACTCTAAAGACTCTCTTTTTTTTGACATCTGTATGGCTCCAAAGACTCATTGGAAATTCCTATTGACTGGTATGGACTTGTATTTCCTGTTCGGATACTCAATAGATTCTCATGACAATCTTCTATTGGTTGTGCATTTAAATATCTCCACGTATCTAGATAATTATAGCAATCAAGTGTCCTGCCCAGAGTCTAGCAAGCAAACCCTGGCACAGCCCTCTTCTGCATGAAGGGTGGAACAGCTGCTCCACATCTGGGGAGATGAAACCAGCACATCCTAATTTCAGCAGCGCAAGTGCTTGAGCCAAATGTAGGCCAGCCTCCGCTCTTCTGCTTATTAAACAACATTCATCACAGCACAGTTAATGTGGCACAGCTGCATGTGGTAAAGTTGGCATTTGTGTAAGCATGCAAAGATATATGCCTAACCTATTTTTCCAATATCATTATTTTTAGCACTTATCTATTGCTCAAACTTAATATACAAGCAGGCATTGTTATTTTTAGAGCCTTTTTAACATGCATTCTGGACACACTGAAAACACTATTTAAAACATATCTACATATATTAAAAGACATATGCAACTGTGCTTCCTGAACTCAGGAAGAGCCACAGTCTGGCTTTACCTTGAATATTGCTTCTTTACTCTCTTAATGATGCAGTTTCCATGCAGGCATGTCTTGATGTGAGCTTTGTGCATATAAATATTATTGGCAGAAGCCCTTTGTTTCACCTTCAGTAGAAAGGGAGGAAAATATGTAGGAAATACATTGGCATGTACAGGTTAATAGAATCAGGGTTTTGCTTTTGTGTGTGTTTTTGTTGTTTTTGTTTGTTTGTTTGTTTTTAATTATTTTTTTCTTCCTGATCATTTGGTCAGTGCCAATTTTGGCTCATCATGTGCTGATTTAGCTTGGCAAAAAGCTATGGAGTGTTTTCATGTTACTCAGCAGCCTGTGTTGGTGGTGGGTGGGGCACAGACAGGTTGGTGTGGGTAGCTGGAATTCTGGCATTGTTCAATTGTATGTTCTCTCACGGTTATTCATCCCTCTTATGAAGACAAGCTGAGAGAGCTGGGGTTGTTCAGCCTGGAAAAGGCTCCCAGGACAACTTAGAGCAGCTTAGTCCCTAAAGGGGCTGACAGGAAAGCTGGAGAGGGACTTTTTACAAGGGCATGTAGTGAAAGGACAAGGCAGAATGGCTTTAAACTGAAAGAGGGCAGATTTTGATTAGGCATAAGGAAGAAACTCTTGACTATGGTGGTGGTGAGACGTTGGAACAGGTTGCCCAAAGAAGCTGCCCCATCCCTGGCAGTGTTCAAGGCCACGTTGAATGGAGCAACATGGTCTAGTGGAAGGTGTCCCTGCTTATGGCAAGGAGGTGGTACTCAGTCTTTAAGGTTCCTTCAGACCCAAACCATTCTATGAGTCTAAGTTTTCAGAGACACGCTATGATGACCTCATCCTGACACGCCAGCTGAAATGTGGTTTCTTGTGCTCTCTCCTGATGCACTGGATTTCTAGATTTTTCCAAGCATATGCATTTGTTTAAAAGAGAATAGATTTTTCTCTTAGCATGCAGGCATCATAGATTAGTATTTTATCAATATATCACCCAAAACCCCAAACCTGTTGTGGTACAGTTGTAAGTGTACAACACAGGATGACGGATGGTTTGAGGAGAGGCTGGGCTGCCCACCTTGCAGACACAGTATCTTTAAATCTTCAGTCCTTTAGACTGAAACAACTCCAACCCCTGATGATGTGCTAATATGACTATAGGCCTAATTTATTATTCAGACACAATGAAGAACAGAATCTCTAGAGAAATAAAAAGAAATTTAGCCCTGAAAGAATATGGAGAATAGAAGAGAAAATGAAGATGCAGGAGATGCAATCCAAGTTCAGATTAAATATACATGCTTGTCTTAGTGCTAGCACTTCTCTCATGTCACATGCTTTGCTGATCTCATGTTGTCTTCACCATAAAAGCTCACCCACAGTAACTGTGATGCTTCTAGAAAGTGAGTATATGTATGTCAGGAGAAAAAATAACACTCATATTGAAGGATGATTTAAGATTATTCTTCCACACTTCCATGTGAGATTGGATCTATTGTAACCTTCTTAAACCTTTGTTACCTTTGTAATTTAAACTGACAGGTTAAATGCTAATGCAATTGATGGGGGTGAACAACTGGTCAAGGAACTACCTGATCTGACTGTATAATGCATCAGAGAATTGCAAAAATATGCAGGTCAGATGTAATTTTGACAGAAAATGGCTCGCTGCAAGGGTTTATGTTTCCCTGGATAGTCTTAAAAAGAGTTGGACTATAGTAAGTACCACACTGCTTGAAAAAAAATATCAAGTTAAACTTAATGGAAAAAATCCAACTTCTCAATATCCTCAGATTTCATTATCAGTTTTTACTGGAGCTAGGATAATAAGATTATAGAATTAAAAGAAAAGTTATACCCATTTTCTTCAGCTCAGCAGTCCTAATGTGCAAAGAGAAAGCAACATTCATTTCTCACCATAAATACACAGTGAAAACTACTTGGAAAAAGAACTGGTCTCTGACCATATACAGCCTGATTTGGTCCTTACCACAGTAGAAATTCTGTTACTTCAACAGACACTGGGTCATGGCAATTACTTGTAGCAGTGGGTAAAAAGACATTATCATCTTGTGAATTAATCCTAAAGTTAATGGTTTTCCACTCGCATAACATAGATGACTGTTGAGTGAGACTGGGATGTGAATCAAGTGCCTGGAGCAGCTGCCCTCAGAAGCAGCATCCTTTTTCCAGGTGTAATAGGTATTTAAACAAAACAGTAATATCTGGGAAGATTGCATGCAGTTCAACACAGACCACCTTATTTTCAGTTTAAGGAGTTTCCTGCAAAGTAAGGAACTCACATTTAAATTGCTTAGTTGACTTGTTGAGATGAAATTGAAGTCAGAGGGCAAGAGCTATGTACCCTGGAAAGGAAAGTTGGGCAATTTTCCTTATGTCAGCAATAATCTCTGAATCCCACCTTTATTTCCTTATGCACGTAACAAAGAGCAGTGTTTTGGAATACAGATCAATTTGCATTTTGGATCATTATAGCAAGCTGTTTACTCCAGTCAGGATTACCTAGGAAAAACCCCTTCTACCAAGGACACTGGAGAAGTATTGGTTCTCCTCTGAAACCTTTCTCATCAAGAAGAATGTTGCTGAATCCAAAATTTGTCAGCAGTGACATTATGGCAATGTACTTTTGGTACCATATTGTTTAAAAGAGTGTTAGCTTGTTTGCCTTTGAACTCTGAAATGCCAGAAGTTGCTCAGACTGTTGAGCTATTGAGCACTCCCCAGCTGTCTACTCCAACAAGAAGCCACAAGGAGGTAATAAAATGTACAAGAACAAAGAGAAAGAAAATAAGCATAAAACTACTCCCTTCAAGAATTTAACTTATTTTTACTATCTTACCTTTTTTTTTTTTTTTTTTTCTTCTTCTTGGAGGAAATGTTAGGGTTGAACTTGTCCTCCTGCCTGTGCAAGTGTTCACTGTATTCTTTATCTATATGTATGTTTAAAAGGGAAAAACAGAAATGTAAATTGCCTCAATGCTTTTAAAACCTTAAAAATAATAATTCAGTGGCTACTTTATGAAATGGAACTATCCTTGCTGCTTTAACCTGCAGAGAAGATTACCATAACATTAAATCAATTATTGTACTAGAGATATAAAAGCAGACAGGTTTAACACTTAACTGCAGTATCTCCACTGAATGTTTGATTTCCAATCACCTGTGTGAAGCTCCAGCAATACAGAGACATCAGACAGCTTCCGGGGTAAGAAATGTATGTGACTAACCTAAGTAGCAGAAATGAAATCTGGAATGAAGAATGAAAAATGCAGCCTTTTTAATCAAACATTTCTTGGCTTTCTAAAGTAAAATAGAGCACAAACTACAGAACAAATATTGAATTTCAATTCTGTATTGTCATAACGATGACACCATTTCATTTCTTTTTCAGCTTGTCTGGAACCAGTTCAGCTTTAGCTGGAATATTACTCTCTTCCTTTTCCATCATTTTCCTTGTCTTTGTGTGTATGTTTCTATGCAGAGGAAGAACGAGAAATAGAAATGTTTTGACTTTCACAGCTCTTCTAGTGTCTACTACTAAACTTTATTATATATTTATTAAACAATGAAAATTGTTATTAATCTTTCTTCTGATACGTGCTTTGTTATGTGACGTTGTTATAGCTAAGATTACAATCTTACACTTTGGACTGGTAGTGATCATGGACAGTGAGTCCTTCATTTGAGAGTCCTAAAAATGATGGATTAAGCAAGCATTATGGATTGTGAAGAGCTAACATGATGATAACAGGCACTGTTTGTAACACAGCTGCCACGACTGCCTGGAGCAATGTGGATGTAAAAACCGTGACCTGACTCCTTTCTCTTGCCATATACATCTGCAGGGAAGGCTGGGACTCAGTTTGATAAAAGTCATCTTGGAGCTTGTGTCCTTCAGATTCTGTAACTCCCAGCCAAGCCCAACAGCCAGGACAGCTTTCTGTAAGCTGTTCCTTTGCACATGCCTGTTTAAAGTGTCTCAAAAGTCAAACCAAAGCAATCTGTTCAGTCTGATTTGAAGCTCTCAGTCACTTGACAACTTTGGTATATTGTTTCTAACACCAGAAACATTGTCCACTCATGGTCCATAACAGTTTGGTACAAAGAGTGATGAAAGCATGGAGCGGGACAAATATTTATCTTGGTGTACTTTAAGCTAATAATGATGATTCTAAATTGATTCCCTCTTTGAAACACAAACTCTACATTTAGCTTTTCTTTTTTCCTTTATTTTTTTGTGAAAAAAAAAAGGAAAAGATGAAAGAAACCAGGATTTCTCCTCACTATTAACTCTCATTTTCTTTAATAATTTGCATTGTATACAAAAAAAAAAAAAAGTAATCATTATGTGCCAACAGCTCTGAGAATCTGATTTTAACTTTCATGTAACATATTAAGGCTATAACCAAATCTGAGGACTATTATCATAGCAAAATGACTGTAATGCTTCAAGGCTATAATCGTCATCACTTTTTTATCATTCATATTACCATCAGGCCCAGAAACAATGAATTTCTTTAACATTACTCTACCATAACCTCTAACTATATGCATTATTTCAACCATCTGAAATAATCCTTTATATGACACAGTGGAATAATACATTTGCTACTCACTGCACACTAGGCTTTACTAAGACCAGACTAATGCAAAAACTTGTCTGTTCTGTATAGCGTGAAAATACATCTATTTATCCAATTTTACTGTGGAATGACCTTTAAGTGACACATAAGGTTCATTAAAGTCTAGGAATGCTCTTTCAGTTATATCACTGTTATAAAAGTGTCCTGCTCACCTAGTTTCGGGAGGGCTTTACTTGGCTACCTCTCACATATGTTATGTGGAATGCACAACATAAATATTCCATGGGCTCATTATAACACTGTGCTTATGATATACCTTTCCAGTGTCCTTCATGTTCTTTCATGAAATGTTTATTCCTGTTATATCAAGAAGGTGCTAATGCATAATACTAACACTATACACAGACCATCTTGATAAATAACTGCATGTATGCTCCAGTGATTTTGCACATAAACACTCCTATATCTAAGTTACTACAGCCCTAGGCCCTGAATGGATCAAATTTGTAAATACAGCACTATATTTCTTGCCTCTGTTGAAGTGTATTATGATAGCAGCACCAGCATTTATCTAGACTGTTGATATAAAGGTTCCTAGTCACACAAGCAATGCATACTGCATTATGGAATTTTTTAATAAACTGCTTGAAATATTAGCAGAGATAGAGGATCTTGCAAAACATAAAGGGAGCCCCAAGGCAGAAAGTTTCCTGCTGAGTACAGAGTGATTTGGATCAGGTCCTTGGAGAATGCCACCTCTAAAATAACAAGTTTGAAGAATTTAATTGTGATTTCTTCAATGTCATCATGCCACTCTGAAAGCTGGATGCTTTAGTTCAAGGAAAAGTCTCAGCAACATAGAGCTTTTGTTAAAATTTAACCACTTCAGAGAATCTGAATATCTCATTTCTATAACATAAAGTATGGCTTTCAGTCGTACTATAGTGCTTAAATTGTGAGCATGCAAATAGGATACAAAGGCTTTGGTTCTTAGCTCAGGGGGACTGGCTTGTGTTTCTTCTGAGGGAAACTCACCCAAGAGATCTTTGCTTCCAGAATCTCCTTGGAGTTTCAGCTTCCACTATCAGCAAAGGCTTCAGCTCAGGTCCCGTGGAGGACTCCTGCAATGTTGGGCCTGAATAAAAAAATAGTAATGCTTCAAAGCCATTAGCTGTTTCAAGTCTCCTCTGCTGCAGCTCAAAGCTGTGATAAGAAAATGTAGTCTTAGCAAATACAAATTTACTGGAATATTTCTAAATTTCATCCATTGTCCAAGGCCAGGTTGGACAGAGCCTTGGGTGACATGGTCTAGTGTGAGGTGTCCCTGCCTACGGCAGGGGGGTTGGAACTAGATGATCTTAAAAGTCCTTTCCAACCCAAACTATTCTATAATTGATTCTAAGATTACTAATTTATTCAATGATTGAGGGAAAGGGATTCAGATAAAGAGGATTCAGGCATAGAATAAGGGACAGTTATTCTTGTACTGAACAAGCAAAAAGTTACTGGACTTTGGGTCTAATTTTTCTGTGATTTCTTGTGTGACCTTTTACAAGCCATGCGTGGTCTGCCCAAGGAAATCACAAAATTATTTCTGTTGGCTTCAGTGGATGAGAGATTAAGTCCTAATTTCTTTCTGAATCAGTTTTCTCATTAGTAAATTACTAACCTCAAACCTTAATGTTTCCAATGCTCTTCACTATCCTTGAAGGGAAAGTGATACTGGAATGTTAACTGTCCTTATTGCCAACAGTCACATACCATGCAAATCTAGATTAATATGAGCATGGTGATGACAGCACTGTGAAATCTGTACCCATGTTCCCTGTACCCAGAAGAACTAGGCAAGAGTCAAAAAGATGAAACACTATTGCTAAAAAGAAAGCTGGTTTGTCAACAGGTATCTTGTATTTCCTGAGGTTTTACTATATTTTAGGACAGATTTACATTTGCTGTCATCCTAACACTCTACTGAAATACCCATTTCATTCAGTTAATCAGCAAGTTCACATCACCTGGATTTGAAATTTGTTGAGCTGAATGTTCACCTTGTTTCAGTACTTAAGGGTTTACTTTATTCAAACAGCATTATGAACTCCAAGCTCAAGGAGAGGTAGAAGTTGTTCGTACTGGAAGCGGTCATCTTTCTTTAAATATAAACATCTGAAAGGAAAAGGTGAAGATTTCAGAGTAACCCTTCAGTGAGGAAGAAATGAAAGACTGACAGCAAATTTTCTGATGAGCTAAGTATTTCAAAGAAGGCGAATTCTGAACATTAAAAAGGCCCAGCAGGAAATCATTAATTCTGAGTGATAAAATGGGTTTATTTTAATTTGTTAGCTTGGATGTTCATTAACAATTAATGGATTGTGGAAAATATTTGTTTATAGCTTGCAGCATGACTTACTTATATAATAACTGTGTTAACCTATCCAGATTTCCCTATCAGCAGTTTCTGTTGGATTGGTTCTTATCATATATTACTTGCATCACCAAAAAAGTAACTTTTTATATTATTCAAATGCCATGGGCTAGACCCAATAGGGTATTTCAGTCTTTGTAACTGTGATTTTTTTGATGCAAACATTTAAATGAATATCCTCAAAACAGGCACAAGCGCACACTAAATCTTGCTTTGTGACTCTGCTTATGCACTAAAGTAAAGACTAGTAAATCTAGACTAAGTAAATCTAGTATAATCCATTGTCCTGGGTTTACCAGGAGCTGTTTTGCTCCTTCTTAGTAACTGGTGCAAGCTCTGTGTTTTGACTTCCAGCCTGGGCTGATAACACCGATTGTTTTTAATTGTTGTTAAGTAATGTTTATTCTGGCCAAGGACTTTGTGAGTCTCATGCTCTGCTGGGGACAAGGGGAGGCTGGGAGGAAGCAGAAACAGGACACCTGACCCAAACTGACCAAAGAGGTATTCCATACCACAGCACGTCATGCCCAGGGAGGTAACTGGGAGTTCACTACAGGGTTGGACGAGGTATCGGTTGGTGCTCGGCTGGGGGGAGTGGGGCGAGTTATTGGTCGGCTGGTGTTGAGGTGTTGTATTCTCTTCCCTTGTTATTTCCTTTAGCATTATTATTATTGTTGGTAGCAGTAATGATTTGTGTGATGATACCTTAGTTACTAAAGTGTTCTTCTCTCAACCCGTGGGAGTTGCATTCTTTTCGATTCTCCTCTCCGTCCCTCCAGGAGCAGAGGGAGGGTAAGAAGGGGGGGAGTGAGTGGACGAGCTGTGTGGATCGGTTTAAACCATGACATCCATTCTTTGGAATAAATGTTCATCTCCCTCATCCCCATACTCTGCTCCAAAACAACCTCATTTTACCATCAGCAATTAAAAGCCCATACTTGCTCTGTCTCACACAGGCTCATTCATATCCACCCTTTCAAACTAGCCACATGATTCCATTATACCCTTCTTAGCCCTCTATGCATGTGATTAACCCAGCCTCTAACTCATTAGTTATACAAAATTCCCCAGTGGCAAATTCAATAGTATCCTGAGTGAACACGTGACTGGTGCTATGCATAAATTTCATATCAAGTAAGTGACTCCATCCCTTTATGGGTGATAACTAGAATGATACTTCTTAGATTGTGACAGTACATAGATTTTGGAAGACTTACTCAGATCTCTAAGAGTTTAGGCAGCAGATGAACAATAGTTTTAAATACATTAGTAATATCTAAATAGAAAATTTTTATTGTGTGGAAGTCAGAATGGGCTTCAAAACTTGCCCAAGGTGCAAAATTAGGGCATGTGAGGTAGACAGGTAGATATAGATAGATACACAAATCTAGAAAGACTGAAAATATGTCTGGCATGCCCATGCTACTGTCATTACTAGGATTATAGGTACCCACTGCTCTACATGACTGTTTTATTTTCTCTTGTTCAAAATATACCTTGGGGCACAATCTTGAGGTGAGTGAAACACAGTGCTGTTCCCAGGAGAAACATGAAAAAGCATGATTGGATGTCCCCCTTTTCCAATGGCATCATGATATGATATAACTCACAACCTTTCTTTTTCTTACTATAACTTGGTATCGTCAGTGATGGAATATTATTATCTTCAAAAACCATGTACTGCCTGCCTAGCCAGAATGTCCCAGCTGAAACTGCACAGGTTAAAGCCTATAATCAATCCTTCCTTTTAACAGCCTAGGGAGCAGGCAAGCAGCTTCCTAAAGAAAGTTGCAGAGGAAAACTCTGACCAGCTAAAAGATAAAAAAGATAGAGACTGAACACTCAGTCTCATTTATTACATTGCTTGCATTTCTGATTTTATCGATGCTGCACATAAGGTACTTTTTTTTATGCCTAAATTGAACCGTGCACACGCACATACACCGCATACCTTGCACAGAAATTTATTTCAGAAATCCTGGTCCTGCAAACACAGCAGCAGTCTTCCGGTTGAGAGGGTGGAGGTGTGTATCCAGTAGCATTTCTTGGCAATGAGTCCTTATATCTTCATCCCTGTGAGAATCATAGAATCATAGGATTGTTTAGGTTATAAAAGACCTTTAAGATCATCCAGTCCAACCAAACAGAATGTGCCCCTTCAGTAAATTAGAAAGGAAACATCCATCTTTGCTGCAGAGTATCACCTGACATGATTGTTGATTTACTCAACTTACTTTTCATTCCATAACTCTTCCAGTCTGTGTTCAGATGATCTCATCCTGCATTTGTTTGATGAAGGTTACCAATCTGGAAAAGCCATCTACTTCCACCTTCGTTATTATGATTGATGTATCTGCTGTTCTGTTTCCTTGCCTTTAATCTGCTCCAAGGCTAACATTTATTTTTGGCCTCATCCATAAGGAATTCAGCAATACCCTCCCTGTCCCCACCTAAGTACGAGGGGACAACAAATCCTTTGCCTTACATTAGTCCAACATTTTAGCTTCTGGTCTGATGGTTGATTTGGATAAAACTCTAGGAACAAACTTGCCAACAAAGTTTTCAAGCTGACAAGCAGGTATTCTTTATCGCGGTGCCGGGAGACACGGGGGATAGCTCCTCCTAACGTGTGTCTCCCTATTGCTACACAAGCCATCCTTATGTAGTCCCCGGGCATACATACATTACATCATTTTCCAGAAAGTTCCTCGCATGCGTAGAGAATTGTGGTGGTGGTCTCTGAGGGTCATTTACTTCTTCCAACAATCTTCATCACTTCTGGCAGCCTTTGAAGCATGTGCAGTGGATGCTTATACCAGCTTAATTGATTCATTAGCACCAGAGGCATAAGAATCCTCCTGTCCTCCTACTTATCAGTTGGTTTAACTGTAGCCCATCCTGAACACCTGCCATTCCCAGATACTCCTTATCCCTGTGCCCTGTTCTTCTAGACTGTTTTTCTTAAAACTATGTCAATTATAACGATTTATCTTGTACAAGAATTCTCAGTATGTTCTCCAGCTGTACTCTATTTTTTTTTTTTTCTATGTACCATGCACCTCAGTACTGTTACAAAGCCGTCAAACTTAACATTACTTAAAACTGATTTTAAAGGTTTATATATTCCATTTTGTGATTTTGTGACCACCCTTGTCTCATGGTGTATCAAGAGCTGTGGAAATACCGCATGGTGTCATGAGAACAACTCTAACTGGTGCCAGCCACAGCCTGAGTAATTGGTCACAAGAATCATTTCCAATTGGTGCAAGCGATCAGCAGCGACTACTTAGCATTACTGTTTGCTATCCTCATAACGGTGCTGGATTAGTTCCTACTCCCAGGGGCCAGCAGGCACTGTGAGCAGGGCAGAAACATTCCTAAGTTATTTTAAAAGCCATCAGTTTTCAAAACTGTGCTGTGTTGAATTAAATCTTGTCCAAACTATTCAACCTGGTCATATTTCTTCACCATCAGTGTTGTATATGTCATCTGTTGTTTCACCACCTGTTAATCCGTCTGTGCTCTATTTATATTTTTATTTTATTGATTTATAAAGATGCCTATATCTTACTTGATTGCTATATGTGACCAGTGTAGTTATTTTTTCCACCACTGTTTGTCTTTTAATGCTACAGCCGCTTATTAGTCTGAAAGACAGGAAAATATGAAAAATTTTATTCCCACAGATGTCATTCACATTTTTCTACCTTTTTACTGTGAGTTATTGAAATCACATTGACACAACAGGATATTGTTCAAGTACATATTTTAATTTATAATTTTTCATCGCCCTTACTCATTGCTATCAAAAATTAATTTTAACCATAAGTGATATGTATGCAAACTTGATGATTTGTATACTTAATCAGCTAAAGTTATAAGGAATCTCTTGCTCTGGTTAGTCAAGGTGATGCAGGCATGAGCAAAATTACTTTACTTATAACTTGAAATAGTTTTAATATTGATATTTCTATTTCTTTCAAAGTTCTGGGAAACATTAGCCAGATAAACAATGGCTTTTGATTACTGAGCATGTTGCCTTCATCAAATATCAGCTTTGGACTGTAAGCAGCAGCTCAAATAAGGGGTTTTTGTGGTGCTTTTTTTTATTCTTGGCTCTCTTAGCTTTGTCCCAGGCTATGTCTGTCCTTCAGTTCCATTGCTACATTCCAAGATGCCAGCAACATTTTTGCTTTTGCTGGTTCATTTAACCTATGCTATAAAGATGATTGTCATGTCATAAGGTAAGCATTTTCCCTAGAAATTGCTGTAAAAGTTCATATCAAACTGGACATTTCTATTGATTTTTGAATTTATATTAGTGGCCCTGTTTCTGCCTTCTTTTTAACAATTGACTTTTAGACCTCCACATTTCTTGAAAAAAATATTGCTGTAAATTGTGATGACCCAATACAGTTTTGACCTGCTCTTTTTTTTTTTCTCTTACCTCTCAGTGCTTTACTATTCTAATAGATTTTCTTATGTTTCTTACAATTAGTTCACAGAAAATCAGAAGAGATAATGGCTACTAACAACTACCACTCACTGTCAGTGAAGTGCTACAAATGAAGAGGCACTTTCAGAAGTCAGAGAAATGAAGTAATATTAAAGGGGCAATGAGCTGTCTAGAGTTAGGGAAAAAACTGGGAAGAAACTGAAATTTTCCTTGAGAAAGACCCTTTCAAACCTTGAGAACATTCTTCACTGTGTAATGCTCACTCAGATCAAACCTCAGAGAAATTTTCAGTCCCTCAATACATGCAGTGGAATGACCTCATGTCAATTTAGGACAGTGATATTGTTAGAAGTCATCTCATGGTCTTCCATAGGCTTGTCTCAGATCCTTTAAAAGATACATAAAAAAACAGCTCCTGTTAATACATCTGTGTAATATTTACATCCTCATTAATGAGTGCCTTCAATGATGTTGTGGTCAGCATGCTGAGAAGATCAGTTTATTTTTACTTTCACCAGCACAGAAATCCACAGTGTCTAACAATGATTTTCCATGGATGATTGTTGCCTTCCTTCAAGATGAAATGAGCAAAAAAAGTCAATGTAATAAAAAACATTTTTCAATTGTTGCATAATTAATGAACATCTATCTCTTTCAAGTGATTGGCAGTAATATTTTATGACCTTATTTCAGCAACAGTAATTTAACTGGCTTTAAAATACATGATTCATATCCGAGCATATTTGAGGAGTGCATGGTTGCCTGACTAATATGCATGCCAGCTGTGATCTTTTTGCTTTCTGAATTTACTTATATTTAATTTGTGTTCAAACTGCACTGTTCAGCACTTTGGGTCTTTCTTCTGATTATGGAGAAGCATTTTTTGCTGCTGTTAAGTTGGATGATGATAGAGGCTGAGGGCCACATTTTTAAAGCTCAGTAATAAGCAGGAGTTACAGGTATTTGCCTATGTAGACATTATTATGTTGTGGGGTTTTTTTACCTGTAGTTCAGAAAAGTCAAAGCTGATAGTTTCTTGATAAATAAGATTGACAGAACGGGATTATCACATTAGAAAGTAGCATTTCAGGAATACTGGAGAATAATCCCACTATAGACTGCCTATAGCCTTATAGTGCACAATGAAAGTGGAGAATCTTTTACTCTACTTTGCTTTTGGATCCAAAAACAGCCACACCAAATTTTAAAGTGGTTACTTTCAGAATAAGATCCCATATAGGATAAAACTTCCAACAGGATATTTCTGTTACTTACTTACCTAACAGAGCTTAGTTAGAAACATCTCCAAATGTGGTTTAAAATGCTGTTTGTCTTCATCTAGGAAAAAGATCAATTCTGTTGTGAAAACATAGTGCACAGCATGGGATCACAATAATCAATTCGAGCAGGCCTTGGTAAAACTAAGTTACTCTGCAATCCAGCAGGATCAAAGCTAATTAATACTTTACTCAGCTTTAATGAACGTATTAGTAGTTAATATTTGTGTATAAGCTACTCATAACTCAATAATCCTATCACATTTGCATTATTAATAGGACAAGTATGTGCCTTTGAGTTACTTGATCATAAAACCTATTAACCTAGATCTGTAATATGTACCTAGTTACCTCCAAGGAAGGGCAGAAATCACTATGGGTACACTGTCAGATAACATATTCAGTGATATAAAAGTCTTTTCAGATTCCAGGTGCCTGTGGCTGAAGAATTACAATGAAAGATTCATTTTAAACCACATGTGAGCTGATCTAGAAAGTGATTAAAGCCTAAAGCCAACAACTAAGTGCCCCAGAGTATAAGACTCCCAAATTCAGCTCAAACTTCTTTAAAAAGGAAGCAGTAAAACTTAAAAGAAAAAAAAAAGCCTAAGCATGGACTAACCCACTCCACACAAGAGAGAATTTCCCTTACTCTCTTTATCCTACCTCCCACTCCACACATAAAAACCTACCGTGTAGTGCAAGCTTATTTATTTAAATGAATCTGTGGGCTGTTTCAGGTGGGATATGAGTAAATAAACCAAGTACTTCTCTAATGCATGTTAGAGAAGAACAGTACTTTGCAATTTCCCTCCTACAGGCTTTCTGTTCTACAAAGAGAAATAAAAAAGTACTTCATCCTCTGCAGCAGCCTTGAATGCTTTTGCTTATTCATACCTCCTTACAATAGAAGACAGATAATCAGTCTGAAAGGGGAAGGCAACATTCAAACACTGTGGAGAGAATACGCAGTTAGATGAATTCCATGTGAACAATAATAAAAAAAAGATATGACGAAGAAGCAGTTCATTCCTTTGGAGACTCATCCTTTTCATGCACTATTTCCACAGGATCTTCTAATTGCTTCTTGTGGGACTGAAGTGTTTTCTCTTGCAACCTAGGTTTAGAAATTTGTTACATTTGTTGGTACGCTTTTCCTCTCCTTTTTTATTTTTATGTTTGAAGAATTACTTTCTTATCCTTTTTTTCCCTGAGACATTTTCCCCAACATGAACATTTTCTTGTTCACGTTGTTACTATCAATGAAATTTAAGCTTACAGGATGCTGTGAAGCTGAATCCTCTTTTATTGCCATACTTTCTCATATGGTGGGACAGCAGTGAAAGCTGCCACTTAATCAGTTCTGAAGTCCTACATGCAAGCAGGAAGATGTGCTATTAACTTTCTAGTGAGGTGTACGTGCATGATTAATATGAATTCATTTCGCATTCTGCACTCTATTGCTTCTCTAGTTGCAATATCTTTGTTAGAACTATCTACAAATGGAACTAAAGGAGAAAGAAGACATTTCTGTATAAAACCTCAAGCGAAGGACACAGACATTATGGCTACAAAAGGAGACAAGATGATCAAACAGCATTACCACTATTCCCAGTTGTCCTGCCCAGATGTTTCTCATCTTTCCAGGCACAGCTCCTTACTGTCAGCTGCCACATGACAAGTTGCAAAGTTAAGGCCTAATAAGTAATTAAGGCAGTCTGCCACAAAACTGAGAAAAATGAGGAACATAATATGCTTTCACCTCTTTTCACAGAGCTTTGAATTAACTGGTTAAAAATCATCCTCTGTTTTGCATGGGGCTGAGCAAATCACTCATCATAAATAATGTATTAACCTAATTTCATCACTTTTACTCTGTGAAATGTTCCTGAATAGGTTTAGAAGTATATCTTCTGAAAAAGTATTGCTGCTTGAAAGGAAATTACCAGATATTTTCTCTGCACATGACAGTTACATGCAAACGGGTAATACTGTAAATTGAGAAAGTCTAATATTGCCTCTCCATATACTGTTTGAGAAGCATTTAAGGAAAAACTTCAAAGAAAAATATTTATAGCTAGAATTAATATGTTAGGAATGCTTTGTGCAACTGAAGCTCACTGATCAAGTGCTTGACAAAGGACACTGTGAAGGACTCAGGCTCAAATAAGAAATAATTATTAGTTTATATGCCAGCAAAATGTTTGCTATCATCTAATCTGTTTTAATTAACAGAGTCATAGCTTTCTGCGATCGACAATATCATCTCAGGTACATAAAGGCCATATACTTATATCCAAATATTGAACTGCTCCAAGATAAATCGCCTATATTTAACTAAAATGTGTCTCAGGATTACATCAAATCTTTTATTTCCCTTGATGTTATTCTGTTATTTCCCTTGAAGGTCCCTGTGCAGAAATTTCAAACAGCAGGAAAAACACCTACTGGGGTAATGCAGGAAGACACAAAGTGAAAAGTGTGTCCAGATCTCTGCTGGAAAAGAAATTGCATTTCTGATAAGCAGCAGAGATCACATAAGTCAGAGCAAGCCTGACTGCCTACCAGTCTATTAAGGGCAACTAGAGTCAATGGAGGATCAATATGTTTTGGATAAGGCCTTGAAAGAGACTTCTGAATGTGCATAATTAGCCATTCTTGTAATACGTCAAAACAGTTCACAGTAAAACACTCTTGTGAAAACTTGTAAGAATACAGCCACTGTTTACACTCACATGAAATCCAGGCTGGCCACCATGTGTGAGATTAAGTATAAAAGCCAGAAGAATGACAACTAAAATCTATAATATATTCTATCAGCCATTCATGCTTTAGACTTGTGAGAGCATAAACTAAAACATTCTTGTGAATGATTGAAAACCAGTTGGTCAGGCCTTTGGGATCATGAATGTTTTTCAGGGTGAGCAGCAGCAGCAGAGATTCGTTCTGCTTCTAAACATGCATAGGAAATGCACATTAATCCTCTACAGCATCTGAACAACAGAACCTGAACCCTCTTAATTTTTTGTTTTAAGATAATATTACACTGTAAAAAATGGCTAAAATTGCACTGTAAATATTAGCTGCCACCAAGGAGGATTACACAGTCTGTAAGGGTTCAAGCCAAATACATTTTTACTATGGTTTCCTTTCTAAACCAACAACACAAGAGCTTTTTCTTCTGAATTCTTTGGGGTGTGGAAGTCTGGGACATAGCAAGTCTGGACCACTGCATCTGCACATTGTAAATGAGGTTCTGCTTTTAGCGTCTGGAGGGTCTCACCAATAGGATTTGTACATTTTGAAGTTAATGACCTGAAAACAAAACCTTGTTGCTTTAAGAAGTGTTACTAAAACTTCCCTCATGCCAAGCAAAAATCAGATCTAAAAAAACTCTGTCAAATCCATTTATTATCTTCTTGGTGTTAAGTTTATAACTCTCAGGAACTGTGAATGAAGCCCTGTGGGTGGATTGTTTACAAGTGTTTACATCTCTGGCTGCAGAACACTCTAAACGCACCAATACAAAACACAGCTATTGTTCATTCATTGCAAAGAAACTTTTAATTTGCAATTAATAATCCACAAACGGCTTTATCCTCTGAATAGTTAGCAAACCTCAAAACAGCAATATTTTTTTCAACTAGACTAGAATTTCCCATTTTAATGACTGAAGGAACTAAATTATAGAATTAGATTTCCTTCTTCTTTCTCTCTTGTGACATTAGACTGGTATTGAGAATTATCATTAGAAGTGTCTGGTGTTTTTAAAGCAAAACCCCAGAAAATGCAACCAACTGAAAGCTATGAAATATATATTCACCCCTTCTCAGGATGGGATTTTGCATATATTCTGCTATAATGTATATAACATAATGCACCTATTTATTAAAGATCAGTTTTTGTGATATCATTGATCTACAGAACACTGGAACTGTCGTCCTCGTTCAGCAGTATCTGCAGTAGCAGCTGAAATACAATCCTTTCTTCCGCATTTCTCTGTGGATTAAGCCCTTGACATACACATAGTAAACACTCTCTCTGTGAAGACTATATGTCACTAGTATCAGGCAGAAAAAAAAGAACAATAATAAGGTAATACCGTTAAAAATGTTGAAGAATTACAGATCAATCATTCTCTGTTCTGTGCTCAGAAAGATACCAAATAGTCAGACAATCTACTTAACCACTCAGAAGATAAAAGATGGTAAGAAAACAACCAGCACTGATGTTTCGAGAACAAATCATATCAAACCAACCTAATGCCTTTTGGTGATAAGGTGGATAGGGAAGGACAGAAAAGATGTCTTCAGGAGAGGAGCTGCGGTGGCAGGAAACAGTAGGAGTGTCATTAATAAAGAAAAGCAGACAGTGAATCAGGATAAATAAACAGGAATAGCTTGTTTTAAATGTGAAGTACTTATTCAAGGCTACTCATCAGGAAGACTACAGCTGGAGTACTCTGGCCTGTCTGGGTCCCAATATTTCTGAAAAGATATGGATTAACTAAAGGAAATTCTGAGGAGAGCATGGCAATTAGAACTGTAGAAAACATGAAGCATGAGAAAAGTCTGACATAACTGATCTTGGGTAGTCTGGAGAAAGATGGTAAGGGAGGTGAAATGCCTTCACATAAGTGAAATGTGGTTCTAACCTATGTGGCATTAGCTCTAGCTCTGTCCTTTGTGGGAGGAAGGCTGTAAAGTGCACTCCTTGACATCAGGGAGGGAATAGGAATCTCTTCTATTTGTAGCTCATTCCCTGCATTGGTGCCCAGCTTCCCTGTAGAACCTACCAGCTGGGGCTATCTTTTAGTTCTTGATACCAAATAATGCAAAAATAATTTTCAGTGGTTTTGGTGCAATGTTCCATTATTAATGATTTTTTTAAATACATCAAACTTTAGGGAGACATTCAAGAGACATCATGTTTATTTATAGTTGCAAGAATCAAGGTCCCAGAAAAAAATCAACCTCAGTTAAAGACATTTATCTTAATTTTCTCATCCCATTTCATATTTTTTGAGAGCAAAGAAGGCTCAAATATGATCTTACATTGTTGATTCCAAATATACCTATCTTAAAGTATAAACATCTATAAGAGTCAGAGCCAAAGGTTTCTTTACATTAGATGCTCAGTAGGCAATAGATATTTGTTATTATTGTCCACGAAGTCCTGTTTTCATGAGATAAATACACAGAGACAACTTTTATATTTCACTTTGCTGAATTCTTTTTATGAGATCTCCAGGCTTAGTGGTGCTTCATTACTTTTTGTGGATATTTTTATTTTAAGATTATGTTTTCATCCAGTTGTCCTTCTATAGATTTACAGTAAAAACAACTAAGGACACTTTGTACCTAACCCTGTCATAAAAAGTGATTGAAAAGTTCATCTGAATATGCTCAGAGCATTCTTTTTTTGCTTGTCATCCTTCACAGATTTACTTCTTTCCATTCCATCTAAAAATATTGTTTGGTTTAAGAAGAAAAAAACCCTATCCTTGTGACAATTTGCATAATATGTTAATGCTGATATGCATCTAGACATCTGGATGGCATTTTAATTTCTCATTCTCATTCAAACAACTTGAAACCACACAGATGGTAGAGACAATTTTAAGAGCATTGTTGTAAACAAATAAGGCAGCCAGGAAATCAAACACCCTCTCAGATAGGCTATAGAACCTCTACTGCTTTCTGTGTGAGAATACGCATATGACATGTTTTGACTGCAAGATAGAGCAGCCTTCTTCCGTTTTAGATAAACTAAGGGGTAAATGCAGAATTTTTAATCGAGATGTGGGATCATTTTATGGGAAACCCCTTACCCTGCCCAGCACAGCTAGCACCACAGATTATACTCAGCACTTTTGAGACTTGAGGCTCAAAATGTTGCTGGGCAGACTATCTGTATTGTTTTATCCTGTTTTCAATTAGCAACAGAAATATGAAAAATACCGATTGCTTCAGGAAAAAGACATGCAAATTCTGTTTTATGTAAATTATATTTTACATAATAATGTACCTCCTAGTAGTTATTTTCTCCTGCTGTCAAAAATCCATCCACAGGAAGTTGTCTAGGACTCAGTAATCCCCTCCAGTCCTCTTTAATCTGCTTGTTTGTACCTCTTTATAGGTATGTAATCTTTCTGAACTAGAGCAACTACTGCAAGTGCTGATGTTTTGGATGTCTGCTCAATATGCTTATGTGGGAGCTATACAACAGCCTTTTCTGTAGGTGGAGCTGATGTCTCAGCAGACGCTGCAAATTGGTGCATTTCTCTGGGTTGCATTAAAATGACTCCTGCCTTTATCAAATAACATCATAAACTGATTATTTTTTCCTTCACTGTAACTGCTCTTGGACCTCTTAGCAGTTATGGCCACAGATCCCACACAATTAATGCCACTGACCTTAGAGAAGTTTTCAGGATCTTAGCTGTGCTCAATGAAGTACGTAATACAAGACTCCAGGACCTGTCCAGCAACACAAGTAAAAAGTTCCTGTTTATATTCTATTCCTTCACTATGCAAATATAAGCAAATGAAAATATTACAAAACAGTATTGAATTTTACATTAAATTTGAATTTTATATTAAAAATCTAGGTATCTAAAACCTCTACTGGTAACTTAACAAATATTTCAGGTAGTGAACACCAATGAGGTATTTGGAAAACCAGATAAAAGTTTGTGCCAAATTCAGTTTAGCTAATTGAAGACCTACTGAATTCAAGAGAAGAGGATTAGAAGGTCATGGAAAGCTGGGGGATAATGACCTTGGAAAGCAGCTCGTCAAGGGAACTACTGAAACCAATAGTTCCTAAAAGATCAACAAAATATTCTACAATTCTATTTCTGCTTTTCTTCTCATCTCAAAACCGTGGATTTGCACTTGCTAAATGCTAGAGTAGGGACGGGCAGAGAGCTTACTGAAATGAATGACAAAGCTAATGGAAATTCAAGACTAAAAAAGGCCTTAAGTTGTCTCTCAAACCTAGGTATGCAAATGATACTGCAGCAGAGAATGAATCAAGCCTCTTACAGTGAACACTGAATAAAACAACTTTCATTCATGACTGCGACTCCTGCGCTGGTGGTTATTCCTATTAACCTGTAGGTGATGCCCATTACTGGGTGGTATTCTTTCCCACAGATGTTTCTGTTAGGTTCTATCTAGTGCACTTTTCCTTTCCTTAAGAACCCCTCTGCACCTACATTTGGTTGCCATGACCAAGCTGTGAGCCAGGTAGCCGCAGTAGAGTGAATATTGTCACTGTGACTGGCTTCAGGAGCTCTTGGCAGGCAAACTGTAGGTGGCAGGAGTTGGAATCTGGGCCAAAAAGTCTTCTGCAACCTAGTGCCATACTTTAAGTTTGCCTTAAAAAAAACAAATCAATAAAACTTTAATCCTAAGTATGCTTACTTTGACAAATTCAGTTAGTGTCTGGCAGAAAAGGGAGGATAAAAATAGTCATTTAATTTTTAGTCTGCAAATTGTAAGATTGCAAACAGCATTTGCTCTCAAAGATGATTCTACTTTGTTCACACAGCTGGATTTTTGTGATGTCTGGTACATGTTTAAAGAAAATCATGATCTAATTGTTCATACTTCAAGCCTGTTGATGATGAAGCTATTGTGGCAACTAGCATGTATAGAAAGAACATTAATAACAAAAGGTGCAAATGCCTCCCTCTGACTACAGAGTGCTGGAAAGTGAGAAAATTATTAAATTATGATAGAAATAGTCAGAAAGCAAGAGACAGGCACTTTTAAAGTACAGTTATTATTTGTTCTTAGTCAGACAGGTCTAATAAATTCCCTTACCAGGCTTAGCAGGTTGGTAAAGGAGGAGACAGCTCTAGCAACAGGAATGTCTGGCTATGAGGTCATGATCAGTGCCATGAAGCTTCAGGATATGCCCCCAAGTTTTGTCCTCTGTGAATTGCACTTTTCACCCACTCTGATTTTAAAGCAGCATGCATTACTGAAGCAGTCCAGAGGATCCAAAGTAATTTTTGAAGTCCATCATTCTTCCAAATATCAATCTTCCTGAGTTTCAAAAAACACAAGCAGGCATTTTTATAAGATTGCAAGAGCTTTTGGTGAAAGGTTTTCATAAAATATGTATGAATTCATTGTATATACACAGTAAAAAAAGAACAGATATATCACAGAAGATCATATTTTTGAAGTCATCTTTGGTGAGAAAATATAGATCAATTGATTCTAAACTATTGTTTTGCCAGTACAGAAACAGTACAAAAAGCACTGAGGTAAGTGATGCTGACACCACAGGAAGAGTTATTATCTAATGAGTTTCCTCTATTTGGATCTGTAACTTACACAATTCCATATTGAAAGAAATTAATTCTGTTGTGTACTATTCTTTTGTCAACTTATGAAGAACAGAAAAGGTGTTTCAAGTCAATCATTTAAACTATAGAAACATTAAAGCATTTCAGCTGAAAATTTACAAGAGCTTTTATGTAAAAAATGTGATGCCTTGTTTCTTAAACCTGTTTCCAAAATGTATGCCTTTTTTAAAAATTTAATCTTTAGCAAAACAACGTAGCTGCTCATTCAGGCTGCATGATTAAATCTGAGGATTTGAAAGCAACTGACAATAAGGTATTAAATCAGCTAGTATTGATCTGCATTATGAGTATAATCCCCCTGTTTGAATAGGTGGAGAAGAGGAATCACAGTGCCTGGAGATTACTTAAATCTGTTATTCATTTGTGCAGGCCTAGTTAGGTAACAAGATCAGTTGGTAAACTGAGGGATCATGCTAGTCAATCTTTTAACTATTATGAGGAACTTGGATTCCTTAATTTCAGTAAAGAAGCTGTCATGGCAGGTATGTACACAATAGCTGATATTAAAAATGATTGATATTAAAATTTCCATCAGTGTTTTAACAGCGATTTCAAAAGCTACATTATTAATAAAAGAGGTGTAATTAAAAGGGAGGAAGCTCCTTTCAGGTTGTTCTAGACTTTAGCTATTTACCTTAATCAATTACAAAAAAAGGTGGGATCATTGCATCCATTTGCATGCCTACAATAACTCTTTTGGAATTGCTCCAATACTCTGTGTAATTTTACATTTAGGACAGCTGCTCACTCTAGTCAGACTAACAAAACTTCACAAAACACACACCACTCCGTGAGCAGAACTAGATGAAGAAGTACCAAAATGCTTGCTTTATCTCATCCCTTGCAGCAAGAGGATGCAAGGCAAGAGCCTCCCCTGCTCTCAGAAATACTGGAGTGCATGGTACCATGAAAAGTTTTTGAGTATAACAAAGTGCCAAGGGGAAAAATGGAAATGAGAGAAGAAATGAACTCTCCCTGATGGGATTTAATTGTGCTTTTGACTCTCTCTCCCCCCAGGATCCCATCTCCTAGCAGTCCTGAAGCCAATGACATACAAAACAGTCTATGGTGCTACACTTCAGCTATACGTGCCAGTCTAGCAATCAGCCATGGAGTCCTAGGGATGGCGTTATTTAAGCTCTGAATCAGGTTTATTTGGGAAATGGCTTACTTCTGGCATTGTGGCTGTGGAATTTGTGGAAAAGTCATTTTTACGATCCTGCCTCCCACCAGCTGGTCTTCTGTTGGTCTTCAGACATTACCGTCTGTATGTCTTCCATGGAGCAGCCACCTGCAATACATTCACAGATGAATTTACTGTCAAGTGGTTTGGAGTGATGCTGTGCTCAGTTTGAGATGGAGTTGCCCTAAGCAGCTGAATTTCAATGATTGTTTCCTAGAATTGTACTTACAGTAAATTAAGCCATTTCAAAGGTTTTTCATTTAAACACTGGCAAGTGTTTCTGTATTTAATGTTGTTTTGATTGGGATCTACTCTATAGGACTTCTGCATAGCTCCTGGTCCTCCCTGTAAGCAGATGGGAAGCAGAGGTTTCTATATAGCATGTCCTACTTCTGTAGAAAGCTAACTGCAGGCAGGCATCTGAGCCAGGGTGATTTCCAAGTCATGCCTTCAATTCAGGATCGGCTCTGGTGTAACCGGACTCATCTCATCTGTGCTTCAGTGGGAGTCCTCCCTCTGATAGCACTGAACTTGTTTGTATCTTTCTCAAGACTGGGTTTGTTTTTTTCTCAGAGCCAAAGATAAAAACACTTCCCTTCTGATGTGCTTTCTATATAGTGTGAGATTTCATTGCTGGTATATTCTCCCTTTCAACAGACAAGATGAACAACCCTCACACCTGAAAGATTCAGGCAAAGCCCATGAACTCCAGCAAAAGTTCCCTTTTGTGCTAATGCTCAGTGAGCTGTGTGGAGAAAGGCCTGCTGTTTTTTTCTTCTCTAACACTTTGTCTTATTAAAGCTCCCCTCCACTTTGACTACCATGCAAAATAGGTGGTGTACTAAAATAGCATCAACTAATCAAACACATCCTGAAAAAACAGGGAACATTCGTCCACAATTTGTACGAAAAGTGTCTCATCTGTGTGGATGAAACTCCCTCTGAAAAGAGTGAAGAAATGCTTTGTTTATATGTGTGCATTATGCATGCAGTACAGTACTTGTAATATACCTGATACTTTTTCATTGTCTTAGCTGCGTTTTGTTTAGCAAGCTCAGTTTTGCCCTCCTTCTTTGCAAGGTGGATATTTTAATCATGTTTATAGCATCTATAAAATCATTCATACTTTCTTATATTTTATGAGATCTGAGGTATCCAGTAAATTTCTGGAAAGAAACCTCTTTTTTTTGCCCCCAACATAACAGGACATAAGACTGCATTAGAATATATGACATTTAAATGCATTAGCTGCTAGCTAAAGTGAATTTTCATATAAATTAATATTGTTATTGTATTTTAATAAATATTTAATAAAGCAGTAACATTTATGGAATTATGTAGACATCAATTACTTGGAGGTGTCTTGGAACAATTATTGACTTCATGCATCATCTGCTTCTTCCCTGCAAAATTTGTTGTGCTCTTCATAAATACCGTATATCACCAAACCATAAAACACATTTTAAAAGCCTTCTAGCCCATCACAGACACTGTTAGAAAAAGCCTCCTGAGCTGATGACATCCTAATATGTGACTATGTAATTAAAATTTTGACATATGCAAAGAGTTGTGAGATAGATAAAGGAGTATGTATTGTAAATAGAAGTTTAAAGGCTCTGAGCAGATGGTTCGTTTGTGAAAGAGGTATGGGGAGTGCCAAGAAATGACAAACAGATGGTTTAGGTGTGAAGGACAGGCAGGGAAATTTGGAAGAGTTGAGGAGGTAATGGACAGCTCCCTGGATTTTTGCACACAGCAAGTGTTGTACCACGAGGCTTGAATAGAAGGTTAAACATTTTACATTTTTCTATTTTCATTTATATAAATGTGTCAGTGGAAAATGTCCGGCAATAAAGCTTGACAATAACAATCAAGACAAGTCATGCTACATAGGATTTAGGGATAAAAAGTCTGTTCTAACTGCAGATATCACTTGAGTGGGAACGCAGGCGCTTTTATCCCAAGTCATGTGTGTGGGATGAGCTGCCTTAATTTAAACAGAAATATTCAGAGACGTAGCAAACCCATATTGCAAATATTTACAGGTGGCTGGAAAATAGTTTTAGTAAGGTACTAAATGAACTAGTGTTTGCCAGCTGTTGTTCCTTGTTGTTGTTGTTAGCAGTATGCTAAGTGAATTCAGTTCAAATTTAGGTGATTTTATACCAAAATCATGACCAGAAAAAGAGTCTCATTTGGGGGATAGATCAAATATTACTTTTTTTTTCCTTCCCCTAAGCATTGGCAAGTCTTAATGACCAGATTAAAATTATGATGCTGCTAAACCTATCTGTGAGTCTAATTTTCTGTTACATTTTGACTCTCTCTTATTTGCCAGGCAAGCTCAAAAAACACATCACCAGCTACAAAACAAAAGAATTTCTGCACACAAATGGGCAAAACCCCCTCTTTTAGCAATCAAAACCAAATTTCCTAAAATCTGTGAAAGTGCAGGGATTTTACGAGTGCTCTTTGATCAGATTCTGTGTGAAAATTCGACCAATGTAGTAAAGGGAGACTTTTATGAACTGTTTTGCAGAAGCCAGTTAGTTTTGTCAGCAGGTATTCATTCTGAAAGTGGTAACTGAAATCAAGAAAACCTTAGGCATAGCTAAATAAACGTCCCCATTTTATAGAAATGGTTAGTGCCCAACTGAGAAAATATAAACTTATGGGCATCACAAAATGATCCTTATGTAGCATTGGGAAAGCTTGACTGAACAGATTTTTCAAAGCTATGGGGAAAGATTTCAGGGATTACTCCAGAGAAAAAAAAATAAATGCAAGATAGAGATCTCAAATCCCTGTGGAAGCTGTGCACTGCCCACCTTACCTGAATTGAAAATATCACCACGGCAAGTCAGCCTAGCAGATTGGGTTGATGTGACTTGATATTTACTGATGGCCAAGTATTCAGAAATTATTAAAGCTACTGCAAGGCACTACATGTTTTCCAAAAATCTTTCTTTTCCAGGGCTGAGAGGAAAAAAAAAAAGTCTATTCAGTACAGACCACTAAAATGCGACCACCCTTCTGCAGGTACATACAAAGATGTAGAAGTCTTCCAAAACAACTTAGTTTTGTAAACTATATAATCAATATTTATTTTTTTCCATTACAACAGAAGGCTATTTACATTGAAATGGCATGTATGTTTATGAAAAGTGAATTTCTGCAAAGCAATTGTTACAATGGGAATCTTTTTCTAGGTTTACTAAAGTTTACTTTGCAAATTTTGTCTTGCAAAAACCCCAACATAATTAATAATTTTGCATTGAGCAGTTTCTTGTGTAATAGTAATGTAAATGGAATTAGTAGCTGGGGGTAGTGTAGATGCTATGGTAGTGGGGGGAACAGTGGAGTGCTAATAAAAAACTCATCTTTACCAGCTACTGCTGCATTATATAAAGGGTTAGCATTGTTTATAACAACTATTTAAAAAACTAGCAGAATGCAGTATCTCCAAGAAACAAACCAGAGTCCTGTAGTAAATATTACTGAAAACAGCAACTACCTATGCTTGTCTTTGAGGAGTTCCCCATAAACTGATTAAAGCTAATGCTAGCTTTTCTGCCTTACAAAGCTGGAAGGAGCTATTCCAGTTTTGACCTGTGGAGCAATCAGCTTGATGGGGTACAGCTACCTTTTAGATTTTACCTATTTTTAACTTCATCTGCATTTATTTTGCTTCCTGGATAACCTCTTCAATCCCTGCCAAACTTCTTTTCCTTAGCGATCTTGTTCTTTTAAATATGTCACCCTGCCTAGTTAATTTTGTCTCTGCATTTCTCAGGCACGCCAAACAGCAGCTAGCATCCTCCCAGCTGTCACTGCTCCTTACGGTGACAATCCCTTCTCCTGCCAGCCTCTCCCTGATTTTCCTACTCAAAACAGCTCTATGGCTCTGCTCTCCAATCTGATGATTCTACAGTTTGTTATAATGCAGCATAATTCTCATCATTGATCCATACTTTTTCTTACAATGTTGGTAAATTTATCTTCTTTTTGCCTGGAGAGGTGCTGCATATTTGAGCTCTATGTTATTCTCAGGAGGATGAACTTATTTGACCTCCTCTTTTTTCTTTTATTGGCTACGAGAGAGGCTGTTACTTGTGATGGCTTTTTTATCTTACTCCTGTATTCTAGGCTATCCTGGTTCTTGTCCATGATTTTTTTTATCTGCTATGTATCACACCCTAACAGCTGTCCAAAGGAGAGATGAATTTTAGTAGGGCTGTTTGTGCTATGACAGCTAAGGTTGTGTCAGACAAGTAGTAGCCACACACATTTGCTAAAAATCTATATTTTTTTGCTAAGGATATTCTTTTCATGTTTATAAATGTAGATGTGATATATACAAATAATTATGAATAATGTGCAAAGAAAATATATTGATGTATTCTAATTGCCTAATAGGAACAATAGAAGAACATCACAAATATGTCTAAAAGTACAGATTACTACTATATCGATGGGGGGATTAATCTAATGTAAAAATGTCATTTGAATAACAAACAGCGTGCCTATTTTGGGACATACATTTTTTAATAAAGCATAAAAATGACATGTAAATATAATTGATCCTCAAAACTAAAAAAAAAAATCTCACCTCTGCATTGTGTCTGTGTGTTTCTGAACTTCTAAAAACACCTTAAAATAATCCATACAGCAATGCCTACTTTCTGGGAAGTAGTAATCACAGAGAAGAACGTCTCTACAGGCATTCCTGAAAACAAATGCAAGATTGCTGATACCACATCATAAGACCGAGAATAAAAGAATTAAAGCAAACCCAATCAGAGGATGATACAAGAATTAAAAAGTGATTGAAACAAAATGATAGATCCTGTTTCTCCCTTCCAGTCAGTACATCCGTGAGAATACGAATGCTTCGCACCTTTGTTTACCTTATTTTCTAGGAGTATAAGGGCTACATACTGGTATTTCTAATATAGAATGAAATGAAGAGTTGTAGAGCTCCCTTTTCTCTCCATGTAGTAGGGCTGTTTATAGGAGGCACTGCAGGACAGCAGCCTCTGCTTACCTGAGCACAGGGTGAATTGCTAGGAGTCAGGGGTGGCTCTGCCATGCTGGCACACTGGGGCAAGATCCTGCCTGGTACAGCACAGGTGGGTTGCAAGAGCAAGGCAGATCCAAAGAGGAGAAAATAAGGGAACTTTCCTATGGATGTCTGACAGTCATGATCTCTGCTTCTATCAGGGCTGTGGCAAAATCACAGAAAATTTTCATTTGTTCTGTTCTCCTCTGGGAGGATAAAATACTTAAGCTCATTCCAGTTGAGGGAAGGCTGTGCCCTCATTTACACCGAAGTCAATGATTTCTTCATATGACTTGGGATTTATAGTGCCCTGAGTGAGAGAAGAATTTGACCCATAATTATTTTTTTAAATAGCTGTGTTTTTTGCACAGTCTTCCTTCTGAAGACTCATTTTACTCAGCCATCAATATTCACACTTTAAAGGCTTATTTCCATCAAGTTCCATCAATGACCTTTAGAAACTGGTCCCTTCAAATAATAAAAAAGACCTCAATTACAACAACATCTGCCTCCATCTAGCACTTTATTTGCCTTAGAGAAGGGATGGAATGATGATTAAGTTAATGGATAGGTCATTTTCATTTTTCACATTTACCATGTAAGTAGCTCCATGAATCACCTTTTATCTAGAGCCCAATCATGGAAGGCAGTGGCAAAACATCCATTGACTTCCACAGGCTCTTTTCCTGCATGCTTCAGAGAGGAAAAGTGGAGTACAAGCATTAATCAACCTTTACAACCCATACAATAATATATTTGTCTTTTCTTAGGGCTGGAAACTAAACACTACTGTCCTCAGGTTCCCATTTGTCTAAAACCTCTATTGGCTACCTCAGCTTTTTCTGTCGACACTCCATTAAGCAGCATCACAGATGACAATTTTGCTCCCTTAGCTGGGATAAAACAGTGAAATGACAGCAAAATAGAATAATTTAACTTATTCTTTTTTACTAATCTGATGTAAATATGTAAACAAAGCAACATGGCCAATCATGAGGTGAGATATTATGGTGTCCCAGTCTGTGTATATGTCATGCTGCAAAGCCTTGCACAGCCCTGCTTGAAGGGACAGAAAATTGTCTTGTGTGTGGACTGCTGATGCTGACTATGGTGGTAAACCCCCTAACGAACAGGATGTGTAAAACGTGCACAGTGCAAGAGAGGGTATGTATAAGACACAGAAAGAGCTGAAAATGGAACAGTTTGGGATCTGGAGAGGAATCCAGTTTCAGTCAGGAGAAGAAGCCGTGAAGTCAGTGAGTCCCAGATAGTCACCACTGCAGCAGCTTACCTCTTCCTGGGTCTTCTGAAAAGACAGCCTGCAAACCAACTCCTTTGTCCATCAGTCCAATTTCATCCGTATCTTTGCAGAGTCAGCTTGAAGGATTCGCTTTGTTGACCTGATTCAGTTTTGCTGCTCTGTTCTTCGACCTCACCAACGTAATGCTGTGAAATTCCCTGTGCATAAACATACATTTATATATGAACACATGCATATGTGTGTGTGTATATATATATACAGGTTAAAATTGAAAATATGATTGAATCAAACACAGTACATTTTAAAAGCGAACAGAAGCTTTTAGCAAATGAAGGATAAAGACATTAGGTTATCAGTGAAAAAACAGATAGATCCCTACTAGTACGTTAAATAGCAAATAAAACATCAGTATGTACATAACCATTTGTTTTCTGATACATCATGTATTAAAAAAGAGGGAGGGAAGTGGAACAACTTGTTGTGGTGCTGGTGATCACGCTGAAACTCTAAAAGACAGAGTGCACTGCAGCAAATTGAACCAAGGGGAAGCAAATATGCACAAAGCAAAGCTCTCTTCAGAGCAGAAATGCATTACGGTGAGAGGCTGTTTGACCATTCCATTTGTTGACAAAGTTATAGAGATCAAGATCATTAGACCAAGTAAGTGGTCAAGATTTACAAGAAAAGGAACAATAATGTGAATATATAGAGATAGAGGTTTTTATTTGAACTGACAAATTCCATTTATTATTCAAACACTGCAACTGTCAACTGGCTTAACACCAGGAGCCTTGAAAGATGAGACATAAAAAGAACTTAAACACAAGGCTGGAGAGAACAATGTGATCAGTGTAACAGCAGTACAACAGAACCCATAAAGCTATATCCTGAAAAACTTATGTGGTCTATAGAGAAGACACAAACGGCTGAATGTCATGACTTCAGTGTAGGCAGCAGCTGGAGTGAAAGGCATGCAACAGCAGCATTGTACTGAGAAAACAACAAAGAGAAGAAGGTGCATAGAGTATGTGCATTTGGTTAGCAGCACAAAATCAGTTGTGCCATAAAAGCAAGGAGAGACATATAAAATGAAGTGACACTACGATGAACATGCTCCCTGCACCATGGGAAAAAACTATAGTAACATCCTCAACAAAGAAATACAGAATCTGCATAATTTAGCTCCATATAAATGCGTACTCAGAAAAATGCCCTTTCATCCTTATTTATAGTTTTGAGTGCACACACAGGCATACACATAGATACATGCATCTTTTTCTAAAAGCAGAAGTTTGTCCTGTGTCCTCTGATACTGTGGAATGCCAAAATAATTCAGTATCACACTGGAATAAGCAACACATCTGGGGATATGATAACATAAAAAATCCTAAGCAAAATCTTATTTCTGCAGGGAATCTTTCTGTTTAAGCTGCTTTTACTTACCCTTCAAGGATATGGCACATATTCACCTGAAGATAACATACATCAATTCTAAGCCACATTTATGAACTTCATTCAAAAGCCAGAACTTCTCTGAGTTATTAAACCATTCAAGGCCTCCGTCACTTTTCATGTTAAGGTTACTAATCAAATGATTAAAACAGTTAAAGCTAGAACTGCAGTATTAAAAATGCAGCACTTAACTTGCTGAAGCACTGAACTCAAGAATCTCATACAAAGATTCTAGGTGTTTCCTGATGTGAAAAACCTGTTGAATTGTGTGAGGCTGAAAGGTAGCTACTGGAAAATGAACTAAAAATATTGTTCATACTGCTATCAAAAGGCAGTTGTTTGATTCTTTTTTCCAGCAAGGAGATTTATCTTTAAATGTATTAGCAATAGTCCACCACTTTGATTTACCTGAGTTTCTTTAGATTAGGAGGTCTGAATGTACTTCTAACAGCAGAAATGACCAATCAAGAACAACAATGCATTTGCACTGTACGATTAACAGCTGACAAATTCTGAAGCCAGGTAGTACAAAGTCTCTGAACAAAACATACAGTACACGATTAATTTTTTACTTACAAGCTTGCCAGCATGCAGGAAGAGTGCTAGCAGAATAACCCTTGTGAAGGACTGCTTTGAGGCAATATTAACTCCTGCATTGGAGCCACCATGAAATACTCAGTGTGGTGGGCCATTTCATGTGCCAGGGCAGAAGTTTCCAGGACAACATCATGGGAAGGTGAGAAGAGAGAAATTTGACTTCCCATTGACTTCTGTGGAGCTGCAACTTCAGGCTTTGGGTTTGGCTTTTTCAGGTACTCATGGCCTCAAGTACACCTAAGAACATTAACTTACCAAATCCTGTTTCTGGAGGCAGTCTAGGAAAGGATCTCTCATTTTGGGCTAATCTCCATTTGGCAAGATGCCTGTCTCCCTCCATGTTTTGTGGAGGGTGACTGGTCAGATACTCATAACTCACTCAGGTGATTCAGTAATGATCATTACTGTTTCATTTTGTTGAATTCTGGATTCACTAGCTTCCTTATTGAAACAAACAGAATTGTTCATGTATTTCTATATGTGTTTGAGCATTTTCCTGCTTAGAAACCTATTTTAAAAAAGGTAAGCAACAGCTGGAGTTAATGATATACAAAAAAATTAATCTAACTCACATTTTCAGTAACTCTTAACCTTCTGAATTTCTGCAGTTGGATCTGAATCATCCAGACATGGCTTCCCTAAGTGTAAGCTCTTCTGGGAAAATGTGACAAAACCCCATGGATTCTTCTACAATTATATGTAAATAAATATATACGTATATTTGCAAGTTATTTTTAATAGGCAGCAGAAAGTTGAAATTTTCTGTAGAAACATTTTCCACAGAAACATTTTCCTGGAGGATAAACGTGCTGGAATTCATTCAAGAAATCTTGCTGACATTCAAACTTCACTGAATTCAATTGCTGTTTCTATTTCAGAACAGTTTGTGAAGGACTTCTCTGCTTTGTGAAAAGCTAAAAGATAGTGTTGTACATTGTATGATGATACAATGAATTTAGCCTTCCTGTTGCCTTTCAGACTTGTGCACTACAGCAGTCTTTCAGTTTTATGAGTGGGTGCCGTGTACCAAACATTACTGTAGAGCACCGCAAATTTCTTAAACCTTTAGTTAGATCCATGTTGCTCTTAGATATCAGTATGACATCCTGTGATACAAAAGTCCATGAACATGTAAGAAATGAGAGGACCTCCAGCCAAGTGACCAGAAAAAAAATGGTGTTTGAGACAGTGGCCTTCTCATTTAGGTCATGGGAGTAAATCATATGAAAATCACTTATTTAAATCATAGGTAGCTGAACAAAAAGGAAAATTATTCTAAGAATTGTGTATCATATCACCTGAGTTGTGCTTAGAGAGGAAAAAAACTTATGTCCTTGAAAGAAAGCTAGGCTTTGGTACACACCAAAATAAAATTGCAGTTAATGTAACCAGTATCTTTAAAGTGCAATAGCAAAAAATGCCCATTTGTTAATAACTGGATCACTTGTAGTGTGCTTCTGAAAAAGCAAAATAACCCCATTTCAGGAAGGTTCAGAAAATGGGAAAAAGATAGTAAAGATAAAGCTCATTGCTCAAAATCTGACTTCTAACTTCAATTTGAAGTAGGTAATGTGTATGTAGACATGCAGTATTTGTGTGATAATTTGCTAGAAACAACCTACTCAAATTAGCCTATTCTATTAGCTTGCAACTGCTAAAGATAGCAATATAAGGTTGTAAAAGTCACTCCTTTGACGTATATTGTTTCTGTACAGTAAAATACCATGATTTATTATTTTTATATCCCGTTGCCTGTTGTTTTCCTCTGGAGGAATAGCTGAGTAGTCTCACTTCGGGCAGTTTCAACCGGAAAGAAACAGCTAAAACAAGCTAGGAAAACACTACAGGAGCTATTTTGCTCTCTCCATAATGTGAAAGAGCTCTTTAGCCACTGTGCTGTTAAATTCCACCGGGTTCTGCTGGAAGAAAGAGAGCGCTGCAGGCGAGGCACTGAGGAATTAACTTGGGTGTTTTTTCAGCTGCATCTCTCTCCTTTCCGGAAAATATTTTTAGATTAAATCCTTGTTGTAGCCTAAAAAATACCTCATACTTGAGATATGTAACAGTAAATCTCATTTACTCTGTGTGGTAGTGAGAAGTCTATTTCTCAAGCACCATGAGAAAATGAGATTCCATTTGTATGGCAAGTTGTGAATCGAAAGATGATGTTACTGGAGCAAGGGTGACTTCTTACTGTCTGACACACTGGTGTCTGTGCTGGCAAGCATGGCTCAGGAAGAGGGAACATCAAGGAAAACTGGTCCTGTAGACCTGCTGATCACATTAGACACATTCTATGGCCATGCACTGAATGTTTTGCCTCCCTGTGGCTGGACCATATAGGCATGCCCTGAAGCACATCTTCCAGAAGTGACCCATTGCAGGTACCTTGAGATGGCAACCAAAGTGCAGTAACTGGGGGGGGGGGGGGGGGGGGGGAGCAACCAGGAGGTGTGCTTCACAAGGGCACTCCTGCTTGTGCTGAACAAAACCTCTAATGCAGATGCACTCATTCTGATTAAGAGGTGCAGAATAACATCGGGTGACTTACAGTAGCATTTGAACATCTAACTGCTCCTCCATATACGCATGGACACCCAACACCCTGTTGTTACAGCCTTGCTTTTGTGTAAGGCTGTGGAAGAAAAAAACATCCAAGTTATTTCAGTTTCTTCAACACCACCTACTCAGAGAAACAAATGTTAGCTACAGAGTACAAAACCAACTCTTCTTCCTAAAATCTCAAAATAAGGCAACTCTAGGGATAAAAATCTTCATTGGTACCAATTCACAGTAATTACATTTATTATTGGCTTATTTTAATCATCTTTAGACACACAAGAATGATATTTTCCTTTCAAATTCAAGAGAACATAGAGTTTTATATTACTTATATTTATGAAAGGAATTATATGATGTGATGTGCCAGTGGGATACAGGATATGCCAACCCAGGAGATCTTTTCCCACTTCTATTTCTCTTTCAGTGTTCCTGTGTTCCTACTTAGGAGGCTGGTATAATCAAAGTGGTTCTTATAATATGCAATATATTTTTCCAGATTACTTTAATAGTGCCAAAAAGATAACCAATGAATGACCATAATAAAATATATGTAAAGGGGATCACAAATCTCACTGATGCAGAACAGGAAGAATTTATTTTCAAAGTGTTGCTAATGACTTTCTGCCTGCCCCTTTGAAAATTGCTTTGAGCTTAGTACTACTCCTTAGAAATCCAATTCATAAATTCACAAGCAGCATGAAATTCCAGCAGGAAATAAAACACTTTTATTCAAATGTATTACAGTGTGTTAATGCCGCTTCTTAGAACATAAACTGCAGTATGCACTGTGCTGGAATACAAACAATGAGTGACCTTACTGCATGGTTCTGAAAAGTTTCTGGGTTAAAAGCCAAAGCTTGGCACACACAACGTAAAAATGGATCCAGATGATATTCTGTGGCTAACACAATCAAAGAGAAAACATCGCTCCTTTGAGCAGCATATCCCTGCCCTGTGTCGAGGACTCGATACAGGGAGCTGCAGCTTTTAGGAGCTGCAGGGACAGGCGCAATGCTTCTCAATCCACTGCCAAAAAACGCGATATGCAGAGAGCAGGTGCTTCAGGCTGGTGCTTTGGCAACAGTGCTGTGTCATTCAGCAGCTGCTGATCAGTGATAATTTTTCATGGGAGCTATCTCAGAAGCATTTCTCCAAGAGGCTGGTTCTTGTGACAGCCTCTGCTCTCATTTCACTCTGAGTGCTCCTCTAAAGCACACTCAACTGATCTGCTCTGCCTGGAGGGCGACAGAAAGTTGCTGATTTTCTAAATACTTCCACTGAACACCTACTGGTTTGTAACAGGACTCTGGAAGTAACTGATAGTCTCCTTTTATCATATTCTCCATAGCTCTGCTGAATACCTTTTACTCGGTGCAAATGGAAAAGGCTTCTCATGCTACCCATACTGTCAGTGCGCATTTGGCTGTCAAGAGCTGCTCACTCCTTTTTCCTCTTCTCTTTTTTAAGGGAAAACAACCAATGTTCTTGGAGTCATAAGAGAAAGCGATAGAACTATCTGAGACAAGAAACAGGGAGCTCAGAACTTCCTTAGTAACTGAAGGGTGTGATGGGCCCTGAGGGTGCCCAGGGCCTGGGAGTTCTGACCTCCATCAGAAGAGGCGAGTGAACACCCTGGGACTCTGCCAAGCACTCATGTGAAATCATGGGTGACACAGCCATGGAGTGAAATGCCCCCTTTTTGGAAAAGATATAAACTGAAAACCCCTTAATTGCAAATCAGAGGAATTACCTTTGAAAAAGGAAAAGGTTAATTAACTGCAGCTCCTCCGGTCCTGGGGAATGGGAGGTTGTCAAGCCCAGTCCAGCTCTTGGGACAAGAAGTGAATGATCAGCTGCCTGGAATGGCACCACCAGGGAAAGCTCCAGAGCAGCAGATGTGAAGTTTCCCACAAAAGCCATGTCTCTCTCATCTGTAATTCTCTTAAAATATTAAATGGTAAATGAAAGTGATCTCTGCTGAATGCCAGACTTATGCAAACTTCTCCAATAACCAAGCAATCCACTTCTACATAGCTCACTTCTAATTGAAATTTAATGTGTTTAAAATAAGAGAAGAAAGGGCATCTCCACTGGCCAGGATGACTGAATTATTGGAAAGACAGAAAGACTAAAAGAAAGGTGGAAATATCAAGAATTGTCTGATTTGGGATCAATGCTCTAAAATCTATATTTACCCATAAATGCTGTCTTTGTATTTCTATAGCTGTACGATGTATCTCCGTTATCGGTGTGTAACTACTTATGTTTCTAAACAAACATTTTCATAGATGAAAAATATCTTGCTGAGTTATAACCTTCCCTCTTACAATTTAAGGATTTAAGTTTTTAGAGAAAATGGAGAATTTCAATTTGTGTCAGGGAGCATATCCGTCTCCTGGGCTCAGGTCTCGAGTGCTCACTTAGTGCAAGGTGTCTGCAGTAACTCTGAGACCATCCTTCCTTTTAGTCTCTGCTCTGCTACCTGAAGCCAACAGTATAGGGCCGTTCCTGTACTTCTCTTTCCTCTGGGATAACCTGCAGCCAAACATCCTCTTTAAAATACTATTTATTTTAACAAAGGAATTGTGGAGTGAATCTGTTTCAGAAACCAATACAAGGTGAATCTCCCTTCAGACACCACTCCTGAGATTTGGGAAAGGTCAGTTTCTTCAGGCTTTCCTGCAAGCCTGCATCAGCTGGGGCTGCAAAGCTCCCCTGGCCCAGCCCCAGACTTCTTAACCCTTTCCTTTGAAGTTCCAGGATCCCAGCATGGGTAAAACATGATTGTCACTCAAGAGAAAAAAGAAGCAAAATCTTCAACACAAATTGCATGAGCCCTCGCCTGCCAAAAAGGAACATTCCCACTCCAGTTTGATGGCAATAGACCAATTTTTGTATTTTCCAATTCACTCTTTCTTAAAACTCTAGGAATTCAGTGATCATAATGAATAACAAACACTCTGCTGCGTTGACTAATGGCCTCTCTTAATAACCATGTTGTACTACAGTATTCGGGCACTGTAGCCTCTGAAGAGTTTAGTGCATTATGAAGTATCAGTTCTAGTTCTGCCGTTTCAGGCTTAATGCAGTTGATATTGCTCTCTTCATATTTGAAAATCAGGTCCTAAGACAACCACTCAAATATCTCATTGCTTAAAATTAGACATCTAAATACCCATTAAACATAACAAAAAATTCAGAAGAATGTTGCTAAGAATCTGCAGTACTCACAGACATCAGGAAACCAGATGATACTGAGCATCTTTAGAAATAAAGAACTCTGCTTTATACAAAAATATACAGGCTTACTTGCTAAATGTCAGGTACCCATACTTGAGTATCTTCTTCAGAGAACTGTGTATTTCATATCCAGAAATGTTTTCATTTCCTGGAATAGCTGTGTTTATTACTTTAATAAACTGAATTATGAAATATGGTTATTGGTTTCCTAACTAGGTTGAATTAAGCTTCATTAAAAAGTAAAACTAGGATTCCAGTTTATACTTGACATAAAGGCACTTAAAATGTTAAAACAGCCATATTCCTTTTCCTTTTAATACGTAGATAAAAAAAAAAAATCCTGCATTAAACCTGGAGCTATTCTCAACATTCCAAATGGACTAAAATATCATAAATAAAACTTTTAATTAAAATAACTAGTATATAATATTTGTACACTTATTACTTGCATTTTTTTTTTATTTGCTGCAGATCATAGAATAAAAACTATAAAATGTCTTTGTTAAACTAGCAGGGTGATCCTCCAAAGCTATTACCTTGCCTCTTCTGTAGGAAGGGAAGTTCGTCAGCTCAGCTGCTGTGGGCTTCAGAAGGTACTGCTGTTGACGGGCATGATCCCTTTTCTGGAAGTAGGTGACACAGACATAGGCTGCAGCAACACAGCAAAGTAAAACTCACCATGAAATTATATGTCATCCCTAAATAAAATTAGCTTGTCTCACACACAACTGATTTAATGGCCGTGTTAGAGGCATGTCTCATTTATGAAAAGAAACACCAGGCAATAGCATTTTTTGGGCTTATTACTTTCAGATCCAACACAGACAGTTAGGTCATGACTTTTTCAAAGCAGCTATCAAGTCAGTTGTACATCCAGAGATAATGCTCCTGTGGCTCCTGCTGAGGCATTGTGGTACCTGACTGGCTGGCTGGCTTCTAATGGGCATCAGCTGATACGGTTCTGAAAGCTCTGCTGCAACTGATTTACCGTGAAGTGTGTGAATGAGGGTACCTGAGAGCAATGCATAAGGGGTACAACATTAGCATTGGATGCTTCAAAAGCAGCTTGCCTGCTGTGAAGGAGGGCCAAAGTACAACAATTAGAAAAACATGTAAACTTGTTTTGTTCTGTGTACCAGACTTCACTATATGGCTGCACCTTATGACCTCCCCATGCCCACGTCCCTGGAGAGACTGTCTGGGAAACCTACCCAAGAGTCCAGTGAGGTCCATCGTGTTAGGGTTTGAGCCTGTGGCATGGATGACTACATAGTCACACGTGACTACTCCTGTGTGCCACAGGCTAGGCAAAAGCTGCTGGACTGAGTGCAGTACCAAGTCCTGAGCAGGAATATACCAGCTTCACACAAGCCCAGTGGCACAACATGCTCCACTGGATCATCTTGCCTTACCTGTAGGCCTTCAGTACAGCAAAGCTGATGTAGTAATGCTTTTTTTTGTTGGAAATCTCACTCTAAGAGTTACACCATCAACTGGAGACCCCCTATGACAGTTCAAACTAACTTGGAAAGGCAAAAGCAATAGTTACTGCTATGTGAAGTGCCTGTCAGGTCTTGTTGCAGACCAATTCCGGCTGCATTTATTAATGAAGAATCAGTGAAGCACAAGGTAATTCTTTTATCTACACTTTTTTTCCCAGCAAATTGGTGTTTAATTGTTTGAATGAAAACAAAGGTGGGTGGACACTGTAACAAAGATAATCCCATCAATTCGCATCACAGAAACAGTTAAAACCCCTGCTTATTTCCACACAGGAGCCTCTTTGGTATATTTAAAAAAGCCACAGAGCTGTTCTGGACTGTGGGCAGGTTATTGTGTACTAATTTCCACTTGTAAAGTTTTCAAATGATAGAGTATCTCTAAAGAAAATGGCTGTGAATCTAAGCTGAAAAGGTTCCCCAAGACAGAAAGATTCAGTTACCTCTAAATATAATGGCAGATTCAGTACATGCTCATCTTGCGCCATTAAAATGACTGTGTGCATGTTATCAGGTAGTTCTGAAAACTTTTTTTCCATATTCATCATTAAATCACTGCAATTTTCACTTACTTAATTTGAATGTTTCAGGGCTGTAGTATGGGAAAAGAAAGAACGCACTAAATACAGTTTCTGTGACAGCAGTTAACAAAAGTAAGAATATTGAAAAAGCTTTATAAGAGGTTTAATAAGCAACTAAATGACCAAAGCCAAACAAAGTACTTACCACTGGGAAGTCAAGCTGTGCCAAAACCCTACTTGCAAATGCTGAAGGCTTAATGACACAACCATTTAAGTCTGTCTTCTCTAAGACTTTTCTCTTTTAAACTCTATTGAAGTGAACAAAGCAGCTTAAAATAAAGCCACCTTCATGCAAGCCAGGCAAGTCAACCACTGAAGTCAGTGAGAGGATTTCTGGCATAATGCAGTTGCAGACATTAGGATGTAAAAATTATATCTCTCATTTTATAACAGATGTCATGACCTCCCTGGACCCCAATATAGCCCAAATAATTTTCTTTCCTCTGATAACTTATCAATAGTTGAAAAGGTAATTAATATATCCAAAGCTATTAATCTGACAGAAAAATATAAGTTCAAAAATCACAGTGTCTTAAAAAGCAAGTGTATGTGCACAGATTTTCCTGACTCTCAGTCTCTCAGAGAAAAGCAGCTCTTGCGTAGGCAGCAGCTCAATCCACGTTCACAGGTCATGTATGGCATAAACAGAAATGCAGGAGAACAAACACTAAGGAAATAAAGCATTCAACACCAACATGCTTTCCTGGTTTGCTCCATGTGGGACCATCATATGTTTATTGTGCATTTGGGTGAGTGGTTGAGTTTTCTCCTCTTGCAAGGAGGATCTTCTACACTGTTCCTTGCCCGGCATTAGAGACAGGCTTTTTTGCCTTTTGGCTGTTGTTACCACTGCTGCTGTGCCTTTTCAGGCTTCATTCTTGAAAGGAGAATAAGTGGTGAATAATGCTGAGAGAAATAGCAGTAACGACTGTCAAATTACAATCTCAGGTTTTGGTTTCAGATCTGCTCTTCATGGAAATAACAAGAGCAGGATGTTCAACACCACCAGGAAAGAATGGAACAGTAAAATATGGATTAAAACTAAAATAAACCAGAACTGCACTGTTGCCTAGAGCCTTAAACCACTGTTTATCTTCATGAAGAATATAATTCAGTGGAGCATACAATATTGCCAATTGTTGTTCTCTTTTAGGAACAACTCACGCTCAGTTAGGAGCAATTCAAGCTATAATCTCCCCTTATACTCACCGGCCCATTGGTCCAGTGCAGACATTCTCAAACAGAAGTTATAGCCTCACCTAATTTCCTGCAGAAATAATGTGAATTTGGCACAAGAAAGTATTACAATTTATCACATCATTAATCATCATGGTATAGCATGTCAGACTAACATGACAATAAATGGCTGAGTGGAAAGAAACAGCAATTTAAACTGATATCAATATATACCTACAATGGTAATTGATTAACGGTAACATGTTAAAAACCACATAAATAAGTGCATTAGCTAATTACAAAAGAATCAGTTTCTTGTCTAGGTGCATGAAGAGCACAGGAACGATTTCCCAGCTTGTTGAGTTAGCAAATGAAAGAATAAAAGTAATGAAGCCACATGTGGCAGAAACCAGTTAGTAAAGACAGACCTGTGCGGCAGAGGTAGGGATTTCCCTGACAGTATAACGGGACAGCCAAAGCCCAGACAATGGGAGGCCAAAACTGAGGCTTTTTTTTTTTTTTTGCATGTGGTATATAAGACATGTACATGAACAGAAGAACAGATTTTTTTCCAGTACTTGACCCCAGCACTGTGTGTGTCTCACTCTTTCAGGCATTAGGTCTTCATAGAGCTGATGCTTTATGCCTTAATTAACATGGACAATGAGACTAACACCCAAGTGAGCAGAGGAGTTCATGCTGCCCACCCACTGCCAGGCAATGGAAAAGCTTGAGTTTGGAGGGGAGCAATGAAGAGCTGCACAGCGAGGGGTGCTTTTCCCACAGCGGAGATGAGGGCTGAATCCTGCACCCAGCAGCTTCACTAGAAGCCTCAGAAATGAGCAGTGCCTATTGGTGTTATTGAGCCATGAAGCCAACATCCTAGTAATGAAGGGAGATATCTGGGTAGGAAGAGGTCATGAAAATGAGAACAAGGAGCTTCTGTTTGCTCCAACACAAAGAGGAACTAATGGTGAGCACTGCTAGGGGGATGAAGTACTTAGATGAGAGAACCAGTATTAATTACTGAAATATTCTGTATGTATTAGTGTGGAACACAATGAGATTTGTCAAGACCAGGGAAAAGGATGGTGTCTCCTTTCTCTCTGTTCCAGGCAGAAGTCTCTCTGAAAAACTACCTTGTTTGTTTTTTTTTTTCCCACTGAAACAAAACCTGCTTCATTAATCAGGGGTTACTGGGAGCTTCTGTGTACACAGAAACCTTGTGGCAGAGCGCATACACAACTAGGGTAAATGGCCAGTTCTAATAAATATTTTGATTACAGTTAATTTGTCAGCTACAGCATACAGACAGAAGACTAATTAAATGGGCCAAGATGCAGCTCACATAAGTAAAGTCAAGATCCCAGCTGTTAGAAAGCAAACCAAGAAAGAATTGCCAGGGTTTATATTTTCCTCAGCTTCGAGAAGCAAAACTGCTGATGATCTGATATGTTTCACAAAACTTGCTGTGAACAGCATGGCACAGAGGTTCAGGCAAACATGCTGTAATGAGAAGATGTAGAATGTAAAAATAATTAGTCAAGGTTTATGGAGCCTACCAGCTAAACACAGGGAACTGTGGAATTATCAAAGACACTGCACAGGAGTACAATAATATGAAAGTGTCACATGGCAGATCCAGAGAGCACATCTGCAGGCCTTCACAGCATAACTAATGTAACTTCATTGCTAGTTAGCCTTGTGATTGTACATACAGCAAACATGGACAAAATAACTTACTTGCTTATTTGTCTTATAAACTACATTCTTCATTTCTGCTCTTAACACATTTTGAAAGACTTCTTGAAAGCCATCTATGGCAATCAGATGCTGATTTCCCTTCAAAAAAGTGAGCTCTGAATAGCAAAATAACAGAAATAGCTTTGAAAGTGTCCGCCTTCATCTTTCCTTTCTCTTGTCATTAAAAATACTATTTCCACACCACCAGTAATTTTCATCAGCCAAGATCAGAGAATTCTGCACACTGGGGAGGAAACAGTCAGTCACCTAAACAACAAACAATCACCACAAACTCCTGGCAAGGCAATTGCATTACCATACAGGTAGTGTAGTGAGTTACAGAGTGCAAAATATGTACCTGCAGAAAGCTTTAGAGCAAACAGTCATCCCAGGGGAAGGTGAAGACTAATTAAAACTAGTGCTACAAAAAGACATTGCTGTTCTAACATGTGTTAGGATGAGCTAGTGCATGAGAGAGCAATAAAAGAAATGTCAAAGGAAGCGAGCAACTGTGGAACTGCCTGAGCTAAGGGATGCAAGGACAAGCACCTGGGGAAGCAGGGCAGAAGTTCCATTTATAGCAAATAGAGTTCTCTAAAAACTTAAAGGGTGGCGGAAAGAATGTGCAGATGAGTTTCTCTGCTATGGGGAGAAGGCAAGATCATAAAATGGTTTGGGCTGGAAGGGACCTTAAAGACTATCTAGTTCCAACCCCCTGAAATGGGCAGGGACACCTTCCACCAGAGCAGGTTGCTCCAAGCTCCATCCAACCTGGGCTTGAACACTGCCAAGGATGGGGCAGCCACAGCTTCTCTGGGCACCCTGTGCCAGTGCCTTAGCACCCTCATAGTGAAGATTTTTTTCCTAATCTAAATCTCCCCTCTTTCAGCCTAAAGCCATTCCCCCTTGTCTTATTCCTGCATGCCTAATAGGCCTCCTTTCAGGCTTCTTGTTGGCCCCTTTAGTCACTGAAAGCTGCTCCAAGGTCTGCCTGGAGGCTTTTCTTCTCCAGGCTGACCAACCCCAGCTCTTTCAGCCTGTCTCCATAGCTGACCTCTCTACTCAGCAGCTCTCTGAGCATCTTCATGGCCTCCTCTGGACTTGCCCCAACAAGTCATGTCCTTCTTATGTTGGGGGCTCTAGAGATGAATGCAGAGCAGAGAGGGAAATCAGTGCTCTCAGTGACAGATGCTCACATCCAAATGGATGACATTGCCAAATGAGACCATAAGATTTGCACAATATCATTGTCCAGGACATGAACTCACCAGTGTGTATCTACAATCCAAGATAACTTCTTCCCCAAGATGGTTGGAACTGTGCTGGAATAGCAGATGTGAGACTTAGAATTCCAACTCCTTACCCAAGTCTCAATCTGCAATACACATATCAATCCCCAATGCCCTGCTGTCCCTGGTTGCAAGCCAGCAAGGAAGAGGCTGTGTCCTGGCTTCTGCCCTTTTGGCTCTGAGATCTAGAAGGCAGTGGGCAGATGCCTGCCTGGAAGACAAATTCTCTAGCAAATATGCCTCAATACCTGAAGGACTGAATTCATGCCTAGTTCACATCCTTTATGATACAAAACATAGCTGGATCTTTTATGAGAGACAGCCTTAGGAGGCAAAGTCACTGGGGTTACAACCAGCATGCTGCAAACTGAAGCCTAATAAGCACCTTACCCTTCTCAAAAAGGAACAAAGAACTGGGAGTCCACCTTCCTCCCCTTTATTCAGCATCATGAAGAAAAAGGGGGGGGGGGGGGAATTCCCATTACCAAGCGCCTGAAACTGGGCAACACGTAGTGCCTGGACCTCTGAAGAAGTGTCATAAATCCTCCCCCATCTTCAGCTAATTAACTGACGTGGTTGAAAAGGAGCACAAGCTAATTGGAGCACTCTGTTCTGCCTTTCCTTGGCAGGAATGAAATGGATTCCAGATGATCAGTAGTTCAGCATTTTCCAAGTAGTCTCAATTCAATGCCATCAGTCCTGGGTCAGTCTCCCAGCAACTTGCGCACATCCTCACCTTGGGCTACAAATCTAAAGAGCATCACTGGAAAGGGAGACTTGCTAACTATCCTGAAAAGGCAGCCAGATGTGTGTAGTCTCTAATTTATATGATATACTGGAAAACACGCCACCTGCTAATACTAAGAGGCCAGCTGAGCTACAGGCATGCCTTTGATCTGAAGCCAAAGAAATCCTCCAAACTAGCCCATGCAACGTAAAGGTGCGGAGGCCATCTGCTGTTGCAAGAGTATTGCAATGTTAAACAGACAGTTCTGTGAATTCCCTGCAGGTGATGGGTACCAGATCTCTGAATCAGGCATCCTAGGAAGTAGGAAAAGCATCTGCGTGCAACTGGTGAGGAAAAGATGTTGAAGCATAAAGCTCTTTTCATTCCTCCAGGAAACTCCTCCCATCCATCCTCTCCTGCTCTAGCTCATGTTAACATTCCTCTCATGGGTTCCTAGTCCCTCTTCCAGCAACTTCCATGTGGTATAATCCACTCTTAAACACAAGGAATAGATTTCAGTGACAGCAAAAAGATCCCTTAAGTGCTCCTCATATCTCTCAATGTATAGAATTAGTGGAATAGGTTAAACTGTGGCCACTGCCACAGCTCTGTCCTGTTGTGGTCCTTTGCTCGCAGATGGCTTCAACACCCACATCTCACAAATCACAAACAAGTGAACTAAATTACCTCCCCAAACACAGAGGTGAGCAAAATTCTGAAACTACTTGCAGCAACACAAGCACCAAATCACTGTGAAGATCAGGCCAGATGCTGTGACTCAGCTGTATTGTGAATAACATTCCCCAGGATTTCCCTGAAATCTAGGGATGAATATTGTAATATCCATGTGAACATAATGTACAGAGATGTCCTTTAAAACATGACCATATACAGCAATGAATGCTAAACCCAGTTATCTTCATATATGCAACTGTACAACACACTAAGGGTTTTATTTTGTTCTGAATTGCAACACTGTAAAGCAGGTCAAGCCCACTGAGGTCATTAAGATGGGCTGCAATGAAACCAAGGTACATGAAAAGATGCACATCTGATGGAGGTTTTCTTTCTTTCCCTCTAATACGAAATTTTAAAAACTCTCCTGGCATGTCTTTTTTCCTGGTATTTAGTGGATGCAAAAAAAAAAAAAAAAAAAGAAAGCCACAAAAAAAAAAAACCCCAAAAATGAAAAACCAACCCAAATATATTTTCAGCCCCAAATTATGATAATTTCAAAGAGATTTTTTCTATTTTCATTTTAAATTATTAAAGTCTAGCAAAATTAGACTGAAAAGCTGTATTAACTGAGTTCTAGCTGTCTGAGTTTTATTTCTGTATTTTTCAAGTTTGGAAATAAGAAAGCATAAATAAAACATCTCTATGGGATGCTAATTCACTTCTCTTTCTTTAACACATGAAATACTGTTGCGGAATACAGATCATCTTCTAGCTAAAAACATCATTTAATATTTATTACTCCATTCAGGTCTGCAGACATGAGGAGGGTATCCCCCCACTTCTTGATCTGTGATCTTTTAGGGTCAGAATGTGCCACCCCCAAATAGTGGGGGAGCAATAGTTACTTTACCCTAGGAAGCAAAATTAATTTTAAATTCATATGTTCGGATGTTTCCCAGTCTCAGGCTTTTAGAAGCACCAGCACATAATTAATCTTTCCTCATTGTAATATAAGAAAACAACTCTGGGAAAACCAGTTTAGGGAATTTCTTTGATGGTGGAAATGGGAGTCTTATCACCTTGGGAGAAATCCAATGATCCTGCAAGACCAGAGTCATGCTGAAATGAGCTCTGCAACAAACTGCACAGTGGTTTGTTTCCCAGGGGACTGCATTAATCAGGCTACGAAGAGTATTCCAATAGCTTCCAGGAGAAAGCAAATTTCATATTGTGATAAAAAAGTAAACTCTACTTTTCAGGAAAATGTAAATGTGCTCATTCTTGATAAGTACTGACATTTTCTGTGGCTCTTCTGCATGCTGAGTGATTTGAGTAGGTGGTGATGTCCTGTATTCTTCATGAATGTTTTACTTGTCGTGGCTTAATGAGTTCAGCTCTGCTGTGTGTATCTGTATAAATACACACACACATATACGAGTCATTTCACATTAACGTAACTTAATACAGTGTGATGTACCTATATGATAAGACTGAAAATAGGTAGTGATTTTTAAGTGCCAGTCACCTCCCTCCTTACCTGCTACACTTCAAAAAAAAAAAAAAATGACAGTGTAGAAGAGGTAAAAGCTAATTTGCTGGCAGTAGTAATGCTGGAGCTACTGTGTGCTCTGAATCTCTAATGCATTCAGAGTTATGGTAATAAACTTAATAGCATTAAGGACGTGCTCCATCTCCTGGATGGATGACACAAACCCCAAGCATGTCAAAAGGAAAAAAAAAGCTGTTGATTTCAACAGCTATTCAAAAGAATGTTTTAGAAAACAATGGGAGCTTTTGTGGACTTAACACTTGAGATCCAACAGGATCTGTCTCCAACAGGCGACAGAACTGTCTCAAATACCTTCTCACTCCCCTTCAGCTGGTAACCCATCTTCTTCCCAGCACAAGAAACAGGTGCTAATAGGAGGATATGTTTTAAAAAGCAGTCACCCCAAAGCTTGACTGTGTCTCTAACAAAGACCTGTGGTTCAATAACCACTTTGGTTTGTGGTTCAATAGCCTCTTTTCCTGCCTTCGTATTTATAAAACTAAAGAGAATGCACTGACAATTATAATAAGATTCTAGGTGACAGCCAGTACTATAAAGCACCTTCACCTCCTAATTCCTACCGATGCTGGGTAGAAACATGTACTACACTTTCACTGACACATGCGCACTTTACTCACTGGAGTGTGAAGATTTGTGCCATTTAGCCCTTGAATTTCTTTTCACCTGGAGAACTGCTCTGTACTTGCCCAGTGCCAGCACAGAGGCACCTGCTGAACAGCCCCCTGAAACTGGGCATCTTCTAAAATCATGAGCTCTAAACCAGGAAAAGATGACCACCTTTCTTTAATCTCTCGCATGATACTGACTTTCATCTTTTGGTTATATTAGCACCCGCCCTTTGAAATTTAAATTTAAATGATAGGATGAATCCCAATTTAACCTACAGGTATAAAGTATTGTGCTGTTGGCATAGCAAAGCTTAGGGCAGTAGCTGTTATAACAGTACTGATCTTACTGTTTGTGACTATGTGAACCATAAACCAGATGTCTGTGCTATTATTTCAGCCTCTAATTGCACTGTCATTAAGCATAACGGTACATTAAAAGAAAAAGCACATTTCTATGATAAAAGGGTTAAAAAGGTGTCATTGTGAATTTCCATGTCTGCACCTCACAATGCTTCTTTTCATAAAATCAAAAGCTAATTTATATGCCTGACTGCTCGTTTGCAGACCAATGAAATTGAAGCAATCCTTTACATGGAAAAAAAAACCCCAAAACAACCAAATTTAACTTTTCCCTCATTATTAAGTATTGGCAGGGCAGACACCAGCAAATCATCTGACAAAAGATATATCAGAACACACACCCCCCCCCCCCCCAAAACAAGGCAGCCTTACGTTGCCAGGTGACAGAAACAACGAGCTACCAACTGTACTCACTGTTCACTACAGCCTATAGACTAGGGGCTCTTTCTGTCCTACACATGAACCAAGCATCCAGGATCCCACACATTCCTTTAATTTGTTTTTTAAACTCACATTGAGCTCCACACACTTTTGTCATAAGCAACAAGTTTTGAAATCTGTAAGCAGATGGAAGAACTAGGACTGAAACAAAATGTCCCAAAGCTGTTGAAATAGAGGTTGATTCAGCTACTATCTCCAACCAGTGTTACCCCTGAGCCTACAAAGGGTCCTGCTGACACCCAAGCAGATTCAGTTGCTAAAATAAATAGACTTTCCAGAACACTATAGATACTTAAAATACAGTCGTTTCCAAGGCAGACCTGGTAAACATAAAACACTAGGTGCTGCACAACAAAAAATAGAGGAGGTGAATGCCAAAGGTGAGAACAGTAAACTTGACTTTTATGAAGGAGCAACATAGGATTTTATAGTCAAGACTGGGAAAATATTTTATTTTCCTAACAAAGTGCTAGAAACTTCAGAGTGTTTTCCATTTTTCAGAGGTACACACCCCCTTCAATTGTCTGCACCAGAACCAGCTCCTGGTTTCTGTTCACCTTAGCTCTCTCCTACCAAAGTTACATACTTATGAATACATACTTCTCTTGGAGCACTATAGGGTTCATGGTTTACACCCCACCAGCTACAAGAAACAGAAAGCTGAGCAGAAAACAAAAGGCAGAAGATGGATTCAAAAAGGGAAGGGGAGGGTGGATGATGAGGGAAATCCTCCAGTTTAAAATTTAATTAATTCAATTAAATTTTATTGAATTAATTCAATTTTAATGACAACTAGAAGTCATTAATCCCCCAGTGACTTTTATTATTAGGGTGTGATCGCTTCCCTAGTATGACCATGCAGTGCCCAGAACTGCACACACAGTTCCAGTGGGACCTCATGCATACAGGGAGGGTTTAGTTTCCCTTTACAACAAGATTCATCTATGGGCAGAAATTTACAGCAGTCTTCTCTGTAAGCAAGATCTCATGTGCTTTAGATAATTTTCTTGCAGACATATAAACTTGTTTTTCTCTATAGTATCATTTTTTTGTAGTCCTTGTCCAGCTGTTATGTCCCCTGTTTTATGCTCAAACTCAGCATAAAAGGAAACCTGGGAAGAGACCATGTGCTGAGCTCCTCCAAACTTCCATTTTCATGTGAAATGTTTCTTCAGAGGTGCTACTTGCTCCCAAACAGATTATAGGATCAGTGGAAAATGCTCGACATCCTTCAGGATATCTAGCATTCACACTGTTATATAATTAACTCCCATTAGCACCTGCATTTGTCTAATTCCAGCAAAAACAACTTTCTTGCCAGTGACCTGACTTTTGGAAGAGCGAAGAGCACCGTGGCTCAGCCTGGGGGTAGGTGAGAGCAGTCACTCCAGCACAAAATTGCCATGCTTTGTGTTGGGGATATTTATAAGTAATTGGATTGCCTCTGAAATTACTACGACAGTGGATAATCTACCCCCCAGAAAAAAAAAACCTGGATATTGTTGGCTTGCTCTTTTATAGCAAATGGAAAGGAGATTATTATACATGCCAAATGCATCAGCCCTAACGTGCATATTCAAAGCACTCTATGTCATTTATTTTTCCTTGCGGTCATTTGAAGAAGCAGCATCCTTTAGAGAGAAAGTCTGCAGAGGAGATATAAAATAAGTTCTTTTTATCTCACTTGCCTTAAAAAATCTCAACTGGTTTTAATTAAACTAAGCAGAGGGGGGTGATCTGGGTAACATTTAGAGTACTGGAGAAGAAGATTTTGTGGAAAAGGTACAACAGGGGATCCGTCTCCCTGCTTTGCATCAGCACAGCCCATACACCAGTTCGGTGGTAGATGGAATAAACTGCAAGGATTGAATTTGGCCCTGAAAGAAAGTGGAATATTATTCCACATTTCACCATGCATTAAGAAAGACTCTTTTTTCTTTGTGCTCATTTCTTTTATTTTTTATGCTTATCTTTAGGCAGAGGTGCTACAGAATATGTGGCACAGCTGAGGAGATTTTCTGCAAGGATATTTTAAGCTCTCAGGTATGAAAGTTGCTCAAAGTCTACTATTATTATTGCCCTTCAGGAAAAAAACATCTGTGAAAGCCCTGATTGCGTTCACTTTGAGGCTTGCTGTTATATTTATAAACAAAACTGTTGGTGATCTGGGTTTCTCAGAAGCCAATTTTGCTGTTTATCTGTAGGAAAAAAAAACCATGACACAGAAGAACAAGTACATTTCAGAGGGATGTCTTAAACAGTACAACTAGAAAAAGTTTCCCATCTGCTACAATTCCGATAAATACTAAAATGCAGAGTTTTCAAGCTTGTGATTTGGGTGCTAAAGGTTTAAGTGGTTCTGTTCACATTTACAGTTTACATCCATCCAGGCATATGGGGCTTGTTTATAGATGCCTGAGAAAGCCTAAATTTGTACACACAGACAAGTTAGTTTTTATTATGTCACAGACTTATGTGTCATAGACTTCTGAGTATACAAACATTTTCTGATAGGGAAATGTCACTATTAAACAGAAAGTAATTTTATAAAATAACATTATAAGAATAGCTACTATGTATCTCACTGGTATAAAGCACTTTTTTTTTTTTTTCAGCCTATGCCTGTCTTTATAGTGACTTTAAATTAATAACACTTCTCCAAGAACTAGCTTAGTATAAAACTGAAAAAAATCTTTAAGAAATATTCTCTTTTGCTTCCACTTATGTAATGGAATACTCTGGAATAGTTAGCTGGTCATCTCATTGACGGATACACTGCAGTTTAAGCTCATCCTTACTGATCCCATCTTCACTCAGCTTCGCAGTACACACAGCACAATATGACCTGCATAGAGGATACTTATCTCATGATACTGCCAATAATTACTTTCAATAAAAAGATAAGCTAATTTACGTCTCCACTGTCAGTGGAGGGCAAGTCATATCCTCAGAAGGCATCGTGTATGCTAAGAGAATCTCCTAAACCTGCACTGTTTGAACACCGAGCAACGCTTGTGCCTAGAAACAGGCGGGTACTCATTTAAAAACTTGCACTGCTAGTACGAATAGGATTTATGCTTTTAAATGGAAAACTTGCAACTGCATGTCTGGTTAAGTTAGCTTGTGTTTTTGCAGATGAACATTATCACTTAGCCAGCTCAAAAATCATAATAATCCTGTCTTAAGCTATAAAGAACAGCCATAGTTCAGTAATGATAAGGACCTAAACAACTAAAGGAACTTTTAATGTTCAACTAACAAAATTACTTTCATGTCAGGGATATAATCTTTTTGCAACTTCACTGTAAAAACACAAAGGTAAAACTGCATTTTGATACTTCTTTTCAATATTCTTAAATTTTGGTGGTTTCTTTTACTAAGTTTTGGTAGTTTGACAGTTCCTCAGTTCTATTTGATACAAAACTAATTCAGAAATGTTATTACATATTATGAGAAGCAGTTGGATGTTCCATGCCGTATAGTACAAGACCAAAGAAAAATCTACCTAAACTAGATTTTCTGTTTCTACCCAGACTGCAAGTTACTGGAATGGAAATCAAGTGTGGGGAAGGTTACAGAAACACATTTTGTTTCTTCACTTCATGCTTCTGAATAGCCGAGACAGCCCTTGAAGCTCCCAAATCATCAGAATTAAGGAGGAAGGGGAGATGCAGTCCTCTGAGGAGCTTTTGTGGCCAGAAAGGATGCTATAGCAAAAGCTGTCAGAGATGGAAGGTGAACAAATACCTGCTGGCAGCATTTCCCCTGCAGAGATGCTAATTACAAAGCAGAGATGGGAGGTAAGTGAAAGGAATGTGTGCTTCAAGACAACAAAGAAATTATTAAAGAATGATATCATTAGTGGCATTTTCCTTTGCAAACAACTACTGAAAGACTCACAGCATGAACAGGATCACACTGCAGTCAGTGAGCGAAACTCCATTCTCCCACAGCAATGCAGTCAGGTTGGAGTCAGAGATGAGAGAGGCTGATCCTGATGCAGTGATGGCTTTATAGGACAAGACTGTGCTCTTGTATTGGTGATATGGAGAACTGGGTTCACTGAGCATACAACAGTGCAGATTCCAGTATATTATGCCCTTTGTCTACAACAATTTCTATGCACCTTATTAAAATCAAAATAGAACAACAGTTTTGACAGTCTATTTTCCATCTCCTCCTTCTTTTGATACTTCATGCACAAAATTTGTACATTTTTATGCTGGAGGCGAAAAATTGACAGTCTATTGCTCATGGCTTTTCCCCAGTCTTTGGTTTAGAGCAAAATGTTACAAGTTTAGTTATTTTTCCTCACAATCTCATCTGAAATCTCTTGACCTTCTTTAACATCAAGCTCAATGCTTGCCTTACACAAAAATATCTCATGAAAAAATCTTAATTATGATTAATAAAATCTTAATTGTATTAAATTACCTAATGTTTATTCCATGAGATACTTATTCAGGGTTGAGTTTACACCAACATGGAAACACTCACAAGGTAGTTTTCTTTTGATTACATTGCTGGATAGATTTTATGAAATCAATGACACATGGCACTATGTATACTGAGGTACTGCAGAATATATAGAACAAGAACAAAAACAACTTTTTTGTTTGCTCATTTCAGATTTTAGGGTATAAACAGATATAAACCTTCTGACAAGTCCAGAGGAGAGCCACAAGGATGATCAGGGGACTGGAGCACCTCCTGTATGAAGACAGGATGAGAAAATTGGGGCTGTTCAGCCTGGAGAAGAGAAGGCTGCGTGGGGACCTCATAGCAGCCTTCCAGTATCTAAAGGGGGCCTATAGGGATGCTGGGGAGGGACTCTTCATTAGGGACTGTAGTGATAGGACAAGGGGTAACGGGTTAAAACTTAAAGAGGGGAAGTTTAGATTGGATATAAGGAAGAAGTTCTTTCCTGTTAGGGTGGTGAGGCCCTGGAATGGGTTGCCCAGGAAGCTGTGAATTCTCCATCCCTGGCAGTGTTCAAGGCCAGGTTGGACAGAGCCTTGGGTGACATGGTTTAGTGCAAGGTGTGTCTGCCCACAACAGAGGTGTTGGAACTAGATGATCTTAAGGTCCTTTCCAACCCTAACTATTCTATGATTCTATGACATTACTCCCTGTAATAGACACATTTAAATTACAAACCCCATTATTTTACTGAATATCAGTCTTTAATGCCACAACAATCACTGGAACACATTCCTACCACCTCCATGCACCCTGTTTTTTTCTGCCTGCCCTGGCAAATAGCTTTCCACCCTCTGTTATCCATCAGATATATTGGAGGATGTGCTGAAAAGCTGTGATACCAGCATATAAATTCACTAAGCCTTAAGATGGTCTTACTGTTATCCACTTATCTCAAATTACAATTCAATCCCAGCTAAGGTAAAGAGTAGATAAAGGTATTTATAATATCAAAAATAGTCCACATGGTTACAATTGACATTGGTGAATAAATAAAAAACTTTATCACTCCTGAAGCCACATCACAAATTCATCTCCTACACTGAACTTGCTAGTAAACACTCGTTTCAGAGAAATCTCTTCCTCCTCCTCCTCCTCCTTTTGGTAGTGACATTTCATTCTTCTGTAAACATACATGATACCAACAGCTGACACCACAATACTAATGTTGCCAAAACCTGTCAACAGCCCATTCTTGAGAGAAAACAGAGCCTGCAAGAACCAGCCACTCTGCACCATTAACAGATTTGGGGAGATAGATATTTCATCTCTCACAATGCACACAGGAATACATCCAAATTGCTTTTTTAAATTATAACTGAAGTTTTATACATGTAATAACCTGACTACTAAAATGCAAATTAAAAATAATTACTATTGCTGTCATATATCTATAGTCTACAGGCATGACTTGTCCTACAGAATAACAACTGTTATCTACTGGGGACCTGAGGGATCATTTCAGCTTCTATGTCTTATTTCTTCAGAGAAGGGAGAAGGGGGAAAGCAGGACAGAGAAATATTTACCCCCTATTTCCATTTAGCTATTCAAGCTTAAAATTCTGTTGCTGGCCTTGCAGGAGTCTGCTCATGGATCCCTAAACCACGTAGCTGCAGTCTCCCAGGACTGAGCATAGCAGTGCTCTTGTTTCTAAAACACCGTGCAATCAACTGTATTTCACTGTTTATGTTCCCCCATCAGTTTTATTATTCTGTTTCACATACAACACGCTCAAGGAGGGATTTCCAATCAGTGTTACATCCCTCAACACTAGCGATACAGAATTACTTCAAAGCATTATGAAAAGGCTGATTGAATGGCTAAATTTCTCCTCAGACATGTGCCTGTGCCCTGTGTACAGAGCCAGTGACTGCAGTAAAACAAGAACAATTAAAACTGGTAATCCACAAGTGCCAATGATGCAGGCTGAAGATGACAAATATGTGGATTGTTGTGGAAAAGACCCCACCTGAAAGAAGAGGTAAAGCTCATCCCAGAGCAGCAGATGAGAAGCGCATTTTGCTAACCGGATGCAATCTAGTTATCTAGAAACCTCCACAGCCCTTGAGGAATAGAGATTGGGCACTAGTGTTTTGTCTGATTATTTAAAATACTTTGCCTTTCTGAACGACATTATGTCTATCTTTCCTGAATTCAGCCTGTGCCAGCTGTTCCTTGTCCATGAGCTTCTTTCCTCCAGGCTCCATGAACCTGATGGACAATGTGAGAAGTTTGCAGAGTTGATACACAAACTCTCTTTTTCCAAGAAAATGCCATCTGTATTACATGCTAAAATTAACCAAGGCTAATGGGTTGCCACATACAGAGGATGATATGCTCTGCTTGATAATGTAACAAATGTATTAGTAGATTTAAAGTGTTCCATTATTTTCTATTACAGAAAGTGTGCTCACCCTATTAAACCCATGGCATTAGAGCCGCACTGTTGACTGCAGAATGGGAAACGAGGAGCTTGCTTTTACATGCTGAATCAGGTTGCCCAGGCCAGCCGGAAGAATCATGGCTCAGAATTAACCAAAAGCAAACAAACCTATTTAAAATACAAATTCTGACCTTTCACATCTCTTGGAAGTTATTTGCAAATAGAGCTTCATTTCTCTAAGCCTCAGAGGTAGCCATGGATATTGAATAGTACAACTTCTGTATTGATTTGTGCTTCCTACAACACTGGTAATCTTCTTCAGATCCTTTGTGAAGAATGACCCTGGTCACTACCAGAGCTTCACAGCTGGAGAATTAGGACACTGTAATCAGTTATTTCCCCTTTTCTGGATAAGACAAGTAGCAAATCAGAGACAATGCAAATAACAGTTCAAAGGAGTAAGCACTTCATACTATTACCCCTTCTCCACAGGAACACAGGAAGCCACTAACATGGGAAACTGGGTCTGGTTCATCCCTAATCCCTTCAGCACCCCAGGAAGCAACCACAGAAAATGTATACTTTTCCTACTTTTTCCCCACTTTCTCACAGAATTGCATGCTGGCACATTTGGTATAGAATAAGAGCAGAGATGTGCATCTGTTACAGTAAAGAAATACCGCAGAACTTTTTTAATATATTAAATAATGCTATATTGGATAAAATGTCATTTTAATTTTAAACTCATTTGATATTAAAGGCAAGTTTAAAAACTTATTATCTAAGGTTTAATTGCATACATTATGGTTGTAGCCTTAGGTATTGCAGGTAGTCCTTTAATATTTCCTGCAATATACTGCGATCATGGAGCAATCATTTACTTCTGCTCAAAGAATGTTCCAGAGATAACTATGAGAAAGAAGTGTAGAAAGTTCGGAAGTTTTGACTGTTGAGTGAAAGATGTACACCCGCTATTTAAACAAGGCATGATTCAGGTTGTGCAAAACCCTCACAACCTTTCCTCTAACAGTAATGGATTTGGGCCCATTTACAGGGAACTTTCAAAGTTTTAGTTGTAGTACACTGAAAGCATATGGGCTGTCATTAATGCATTATTGAGTCCAATCTTGACAGTCAAATACCACATTAAAAATAGAAGTCCTTCCAAGCTGCAATGTGGGTGTTTAGAACAATATCAGATATTTTCCTTGAAAGGTGTAAAATATATAATGGACCTAAATATTTAAATGAGGCAGCACCTCCCCTTTACCTCATATGGTGGAGGAGGTCTGTAGTATGAGTTGCAGCTGTAGAGAACCACTGCCCTTTGGTATGTTAAGCAGCCAAAGTTAAGAGGATCTGCAAAGTCAAAAGGCTCCTAGAACAGGCTAGGAATTTCCACAGACTTCCAGTCCCTTGTCAGAAAAATTGGAAATTTGGGAGGGAGGGTAATAATTCCCTTTAGTTTCCTTGGTGCCTGCCATTCTACAAATATCAAAGTACCCAAAGTTAAACAGGTTCAAGATACCTAAATTCACTAGTGTCTAAGGGGCTGTGTAAAGACAGAATTATGTTTCCCATGATACAGAAATCATGTGATGTTTCTCAGTTCTAATTTGGGGACTGCAGTCCTCTTGGGACTCCTTTGTAAATTCCTTTTTCAAGGCCAAGTAGGTTGGGGTCTCACTCAAGCAGATGGACACCTTTGTGCATCGCCTAATACTGCTCACAGGAGACGAAACAGGTCAGACAGCTGAAATGCTAAAGGTGAACAGTCAAGAACACTGTTAGAAGACCTAAACCACCTCACCCTCCCACTAAGACACACACAGGATTTCTGCACATAGAGAGGTTGGTGACATTTCTCCCGCCCAAATGCTTCTCATGCCAATTGTTTTTGAAGTACCACATGAGTGATCCACCTTGCCACAAATGACTTTACCTTTCCAATCTCACCACATTACCCAGTACCAGGAATATTTGATTTTCAGTGATACTTAGCCTCCTACAATCCAGTTTTCTGAAATTAGCACTTAATTAGACAATTAATTTTATAAATTGCCTAGGAACTTTTGTAAATACCAAATGGATCCTACTATTTTTCTTCTGATATGATTTCCTATTAAAACAACAAAAAGCCCTGACTCTCAGTTATTTTTTAAATTACATAGTAATATTCAAATCAGAGTAGAAATTCTATCTATGCTTTTCTTTCTTGTTTAAGAAGGCAAATCCAGGAAGATGCACTCAAAGCATATTCCACATCCCACTTTGATACCCTCTGTAACTTGTGTAAACCCACGCCTGATCAACACTACAGCTGAATCAAACTGCAAATAACACACAAAGAATCCACATTCATAAAAGTGTCTTCCAGAAAATAATTAGGTGGAAGAATCATTTGATCTAGCACAGGAAACATAGTTCCTTATTTCCTTCAATGCACATGAAAGGACTTTTGAACTAGGACTTCTGATTTTGCTGAATAACCAGAGCCCAGGATGGCAGCTAAAATTCAAGCCTGTAGAGAACAAGCATGATAACTTTTGACTTCTTATTTTCAGTTCCTCTGGTTATTTTATAGCACTGTGCTCACCAAATGTTTGTTTAACTTTGAATGGTTGCTTATTTAAAAGCAGTCTTTGCAATGGAAATGTACTGCCTGGTGTCTGCATGTTTTATTGTGAATTGAGAAGAGGGGACACAAGGAAGCCAAGCTAGGCTATTACAGTAACATTTTACACTGAGCAAACAAAGACATACAGAGTTTTCATTTTTCCTTCAATCATTTTAAATGAATGCAAACTTTTTTCATTGTCATTTCATTTTAAATCAGACTAATCAGACATCTGCTAGGAGCTATCTGAATTAACAAAACTGAACACAAATCTTACACGAGCACTCAAGTACTGCTTTCCTTAAACTGTATTAACTCACATGGACACTCTGTGGAACTAATTGAACATCCTTAGCACAATACACCAGGCTTTGTGATTTAACTTTATCTTAGTCAGAAGAAATAACAGTATAGAAGAAAATATGTTGCTAAGACCGCTTATCCTACTTCATTGCCTTTAGTATTGTTATTCTAAGCTGGAAAGGGAATTTCCTCAGAAAAGCAGATTTTATTTCAAAAATCTTTGTTTCTTTTGAACAGCAAGGTATAGTTTGCTTCTCAGAATTCCACAGGACTTGTACTCTTGCCAGTACAGGAAATTTTGATATTATAATGATCATCCCTTCCTGTGACACATTAGGGTTGCAGTTTTCAGCATTTACTAAAGGTTTTGAAATGGCTCTATAATGTTGAGGAGTATTCCGCTGACTCTGAACTTATTCTGAAATAAACATCTGTTGCAAAACTCCTAAAATTACACAGGTGCTGCATTCAGTAACACAGGTGGTCTTTTCAGGTCTATATTCCTTTCCCATCCTGTAGATAGGACTTTCAAAAGCAGATTAACAAAATTGAAGGACTTATTGTGTATGTTTGTGCGACTGATATTCACAACAACATAAACATCTGAAAATCCCACTAATTTTAGCAGCCAGACTGCCAGTTTAAATCTACATCAAGTGATACTTCAGTATTGGTTAAAAAAAGTTCTGACTAAAACCACCAGTTTCTTTAATTATTTTTAAGTGAAAGGTTTGGGTTTTTTTACCAAGAGCTTTAAAACCAAGATTCCAATTTGCAAATTCTACAAGTAAAATAACCTCAAAATTATGCAATATATGAGAAAAGAAGCATTTACTCAAAAGGTTTAAGCTCCTGCAATCTTTATCTACCACTGGGTGTTTGTGGCTTTAGAGGATGAGCTAAAATAAGAGCTTTCATTCCTGTTCCTCAAGGTTACTGTCAAAGCTGTATAAGGAACAACTGTGACATTTTCATAAATTTTTCAGGTAGCCATACCTCCACCATCTTTTACAACATAAAAAAAAAAAAAAAAAAAAAAAACAAGCCCAAATGTCGTCCCCCCCCCCCTTTTTTTTTTTTCTATGAGTAATGCGGAATGAAGAAGAATCAATCATTGGCAAAGTAAAAGATGGTTAATATTGATTGTTCTTCTGAAGGATGAAGAAGCTTTCCTAATGGTCTGTGGGGGACATGGGGAGGGGATAGCTTATAGATTTGTTTTCCTTTCTATATTCCCAAAGGAGTAAGGAGAAAATGAGGCTATGATAGATTATAATTCCACAAGGAATGACTAATGAATAACTGAACTACCTTTGTAGCGGTAGGGAAGGAAGCAATAACCAGAGTAATTGGGTTTATTTGGCTTCTGCTTAGCACGCATCCAGTCCTCTCAAACATCCTGTCCCTTCAAATCGTTTTATGTTCTATGTCTTTCCTTTTATTTTTATTATGCCTGACTTGAGTTATTTCATTAAATTTGACCTTGTATTCGTAATCTCATCTACTTGGTCTGAATAGTCCATCTTCTTTATTTTCCTTCATAACTGTTCTGTCAAACAGTCCACAGTAACATAACATCTTAGTCTGCAATGGCAGCCCCTGACTCGGAGAGTGGATATACATTAATATAGCCCCAACAGCTCAATTTCTTCTTCTCAGAGAACCTAATTAAAGAAATGATCTTCTAGGATAAATTTTTACAAGTGCATGACCCTCTTGCAGAGATCACAATGGCAACTCTGTGTTAAAATTAATTACAACTTCCATTTTCAACTAGATACTATTTTTTTTTAAACAGGTAGGAAACAGTAAGAGTTCTATGCAAGTTAGAAAAAAAAATATTTATAGATTGCAACAATGTGTTGGTTTTGGGTTTTTTTTCCCCTAAAAGGCTTTTACACTCCTGCTGTGAAAATATCTCTTTGCTGAAATGTATTCTTGCAGGGAAAAAGAGCACCATGTTTCATATTTCCTGTCAGTGACATTCCACTTCCAATTCCCCAAGAGCAAGCCAGATATTTCATTCAAGCCTAATGACACAGTAGCTGGTTGTCCCCTAAAGCTGGGTGGTTTGCATAGTGAATTCATTCCCCTTGCAGTATTATGTCATGCTGTTTCAACAGGATCTCCCTTTGGGGAAGTGTTTTCAGCCCCTGCTCATGCTCCCAGCATATTTGGTACTTGTCACAGATTTCCCAGTGGTGGGTCATTTCACAGTCACTGCAAAGGCATGGCTCATGGTTTCTTATTTCCACTACATATGCTCTACTCCCATTTGGCATCATTCCCTCTTGAGGGGAAACTGATCATCCAGATGATGTTTGGTCTAACTATAACTGTGCCCCCCTTAACAATTCAATGCCTTGTATATCAGATAGCTTCTTTTAAGGAAAGAAAGACACATTTGTAGAACCAGTTGGTATCTTCCACCTATATAAAAGCAAAACCTCCTTTCTGAAATGTTTGTGAGAAAAGCTAAGCACCCTTTTGATCTTGTTTGCTCCATGAGGTTTTTTCCCCACATCTTTGCACAGAGGAGAATAAATTATTATGAAATCTACCTGAGGCCTGACAATTGCCTTCTAGTTACAGACTATGCAAGGCCATTTAAACAAGGCAACCTGCATTTCAGTGAAGGAAAAGAAAGGTGCACAGAGGATTTCAGAATGTTCATAGCGGTCGCATCTGCTCTTCACCCTTCAAAGTGCAGTCTCTTGGGATAAGCCCAGTTTTCACGCAACATGATCTACAAGACAAATAGTCCTATAATTCCTGTGTAATAGTTACAGAAATCTGATTTGGAAAGTTAGTCATCTCTAGTCCAGCTATAAAGTTTTTTGATCAGGCATAAAAATACATATGCGATTTCTACGTAAAGGCATTTGAGATTGTCATATAGTTTCATTGAGGATGGACTAACATAACACTGAGTCACTCAACTATGGCAATTCAGATATTTGTAAGGATTAGCATTGTTCTGGCTATGCCTGTAACTCTGATGACAATCATACTATGACCCTATGGCAGGGTCATAGTACCCTATACCCTATATTAGCTATATATGCCCAGTGTATATAGTCATATATACTCTATGCCCTATATACTTCCTACAATTAGACTATATATAGGTTCCTGCAAATTAAGAATAACAATGAATTGATAATATAGGAAAAACTTCCAACATATAGGCATCATCAGGAGGCTTAATTCATTCCAGAACATCACTTGAAGTTAATAGGTGCAAAGCAGAATTCTGAACACAAACTATTGAAACCCTGCTTCCCCAGAAAGTCAGAGTGATCTCATTAGCATCAATTTTCCCCTTACAGAATCTTCAGATGGAACATGGAATGACTGGTTCTATAGGTTTTCAAGCATTTTGCGTTATATTTCAATAACACAAGATAGTTCTGTGCACATAATGAGACAGACCAGAAAAAAAAAAGTATGTCTAGCAGAGAAAAATAATATACAATAAGAGAGATGAATCAAGCCTCATATGATACAGAGATTATTCAAGTTTTTATACTACCTAGATTCACTGTAACTATCCAATGAGTGCGGTCTTATGGTGGCCTTCCTCCTTTATCGTTTAAATCTTGAACTGAATTGCCTTTGCTTTATGCACTAGCATCCTCCAGCTCTGTTAACAGAAAACTCTTGGCATAATTCAAATCCACAGAATCTGGCTGCAGCAGAAAAAATACGCACAAGAGTGTGTGCCTTCAATTACAGCGAATAACCAGTGAAGGTAGGAAAAGGGACTGATGATATTAAGTATAATAGTAACTGTATTAGGCCAACAGGGTCAACAGCTTATCTTGCTGCAGTCTGAAAAAGGTTATTTTAATTCCAGTAATTGCCCCTAAACACCATCAACAATTGATGTGCTGCCACTTTTATCTGCTTGCTGCTTGCCATGTTCATATGAAGCCGCATTGCAAGATGAACACAAATTACCTGCTCATGTCAATGAAAGTGATTGCTTCTGCTCACATTATTGATCAGTTCTGTTACTTATACAAAGCTCCAGTCATTGTACCATCTCTAGCTTATTGAAGATGAGTTATCTGTAGGTAGCGCAGTATTCAGAAAGCCAGGAAACAGGCTAATTGTTATTATACTGCCAATCACTATTATGATTATTTTTCTTAATGACTAACATTTATATGATGCTGATCATGTAGTTACCATACGGCAGTTTGTAAGCTTCACAAAAGGTTTTACAAACTATATTTCTGAACCTGAAAGCATTATTTTAACATAGCAACTACAAGTTATTGTGGCCTAGGGCCAAAAGAAAGATCAGGATTAACCTTATTCGGCTTCTTTTTCTTTTTTTTTTTCACTGACAAGACACCATTAATATCTAAATAGAGATCTCCCAATGGGACCTACAGCCGTAGTAGATATGTGGGGACTCACAGCCAACGAGGAACATACCACAGGTTTTCCAGCTTACCAGCATAGTAACTGGAAATCAAGAAAGTCACAAAACACTGCCACAGTTCACAGGGATCCACCTGTGTGGGTCACAGCCACCCAAAGAACACCGTCATCACTATTTTGGGAGACTCCTTTTCCAACTTCTCAGGGAGTATAAAGCTCCTAACACACACATTCAGTAACTTTGTTAAATGGAGTGGATGTAACACAGAATTATGCTTTTGTGTGAATACTTGAGTTCCATGTCAGAAATATTGTTGTTATTAATATTTTATATTGGATTACAATTCCCCAGCAGAAAAGAGTGGACAGAGAACTGTGTATACTGTGTTCTTTTTGGTGCCCAGGTACCTACATCTTCTAATGGAATCTCAATTTCAGCTCCTGTTTCAGTGAACACATTGTCTGTTACTTAACTTTTTTTACTGTTTAGAGCTGGGGACAAAGAAAAATAAATCCCACAAATGTTTAAGTGCATTTAAATTTGAGGCTTATGAAGTGCAGAGTATATTTAGATTATATTTAGATAAAATTTCCAGAGCTATAATACCTTAGAGAGAAAAACATTATATATAATAATGTGTTGTAACAGAATAAGAGCCTGAAGCCAGGGTGTTTTGAAATTTAGGAAGTTTCACTGGACAGGGGGGTTAGCAGCCTTAACAGAAGGAGTCTCCAGTTCAGTCATGTGCTGTTATGTCCTGTCATTTAATAATTTGATAATCTGAGTCTTTGACCACCCTCTGTTCCACAAATAGGAGCACACGGAGTTAGCGGCAGCCTGTTTGAGAAACGTCTTTTTTCCACAAAATCAGGGTACCACTAAAGGTCTTTTCTTGCCAGTGCTTCAACTTCACATTCATGTGCTAAGGTGCAAGCAATTAATTACAGAGTTTTCAGCGGAGCTGAGAGCTCTTCACGGGAAAGTACCTTAATATCGGGTTTAAATAAAACAATTCAAGATCTTTGGACCCACTCCAGGAGCAATGCTTGTCTCCTTTCTTTACGGATACTCAGAGAGCGCTGCTCCCAATTCCCAAAAAATATTTGAGGAAATTATTTTTTCCACCCGATTATTTGGCCAATTCCCCACAGCAGAGATAAGAACCACAACATAGGCATTTTGCAGATTGCTGGTTTGTTAGCTTTGTGCTCATAGGAAGGGACTCGCTTCCTACAGGAGTATTTCAGCCTAAACAACTGGAGTACATTTTTAACCACATAAAAGATAAATTAAATTAGAAAGTTCTGCTCAGCAAGGAGAGATTCAGCTGCCTATATTCAAACCACACACGAGATGACTTTTTAATTTTACTTGTTAAACTCCTTCTGGTTTATCTAGGAAAAACCCAAAAGTGTGGGGTTTGGGTTTTGGTTAATAAATAAATAAATAGAAGTAAAAATTGGCTAGGAACTCTACCATTAATTCCTGCGATTCCATGGGCTTTAGAAGTAAGATATAAGAACTGTGAATGAAAAAGGTAGCTTCGTGCTGCTCATATGCCATTTGCTAAGCTGTTTTGTTTGAAATATTGCAGTAAGAGATAAGGTTTCCACCAAACTTAAAAGTACTGATTTCTATATTTAGAAGATGGGTCTAATCAGGGAGAAAACCTGACTAAATCTTTCCTTGAGTCAGAATAAGACCCATGACCTGGTAACTACTCCTACATATCAGAGAGAATAGTAGAAGCTATTTCCAAGGATGTATCGTACTGAAGTCCTGCAGCAAAGATGACAACAAGCAGCTGCTATTGGGATGACACAACTGATCTGCAATGTACTTTTTGTTATTGCCTTCGGTGTTGCTCCCTTTCAAGTGCAGCTGACTTTGTCTGGTTTCAGCATTCCCAATGGGTAGGTGGGGGTGTCCCTGGGTGCAAAGAGGGCCCACATACAGCAACTGAATATGGATGGGCACCCTGCATGACCTGATGGCTTTTGCTATCAGTTTTATTAATTCAGAGAAAATGGACTTTCAGCAGCTATGCATTGCTTCAACATTACAATGACTTTCAGAATGATTTGGGTAAATCTGGAACAAACAAGTGCAGAAAGTCATGGCTTCTTAGGAATTAATATCTACAGAAGAAAGAAAAAAAACCCTGTTTACTAAAGCTCCCCTCAGATCTGCTTCTGATTACAGTTATCAAGGCAAAATCCCAAACTCTTACACATTGTGCAGGTACGTGACAGAGTAGAAACGGAAAGATAACACCCTTCATGTTTAACTGTGGGTTTACATGTTGCTTTCTGCCTAATTGAATGTAGATAAAAAAGCAAAATGTTAGAAGAATTCATGCCTTTATTTACCCAACTGATTGGTAATAAAACTGTATGTATTTTTGCTGATTACTACCACAGCAACATGAGGTGTTGTCATCAATTCTGTTCTTTATTCAGATAAGGGGGAACATGTTCCAAACAGCAATGACTATTCTTTATTTCAGTCACATAAAATGTGGTATCAACAGGGTTTGTTTTTTTATATCAAAAGCTGAATTCATAAAAAATATTAAATGGTTTATATGTTAGAAGGTGTGGTCAGTTTTGCAGTTCTTTATAAATTAACTGGGAATATAGTGGCTGTTGCAGGTTTTACATATAAATGTTGCAGGCCTATCTTCTGAGCTCCAAATGAAGGTGGGGAATCTTTAACACATAATGGCCTAGTGCATTTTCATGTCATTTTCCAGAGGTTTTTTGGAGGAATGAAGGTGGAAAGATATTTTAGAACACACTTCAATCCACCAATTTTCACTCTTTATGTACCACATTCTCAGCTTGTATAAACTAGAATAGCTCTGATTTTGCAAGCTGAACTATATTAATTTTTGCTACCTGGAGCTTTGGCTGATTGGTCTATACTAGAGAGCAACACCAAACTCCTTGTTGCTGTCCATGCATGTTTATAACAATGCATTTGCTTTTGTACTGATTCTTTCCAGTACCAGCCCTTTCTACCAGCAGACAAGGTGCATCAGTGTAGCCAGTGATGTTACAACTGGGCCAAGGGGTAGACCACTGCATTGATGGCTGCTATGACGAGTGATCTACCCTTCTTAGCCCTAGGCATGATGTGTAGGAAGGACATAGTAAGAACATACTTTTATATCAGCACCAGGAGGCAACTGAGATATGGCAAAATATGAAAGAGTTGATCTGAGGACTAGACTGGGCATGGATTTTGTCTCAAGTCTCTTTATGGAATTGGAGTTTTATGAAAAAAAACAGGAATAAAGCAATTTTTGTCATTCAAAAGGGTAAACTGTCTGATAGATCATTAAGATGATAGACAGTTATCTCCTTGGAAAAATCTGATGCTTGACAAAATGATGGACAATATGGTTAATGACACAAAGGGATTATGGGAGGTTAATGAAGTAAGCCCATCTCAGTACACAAGCAGAATATCATTGTGACTTTAGCAGACAAATCACAATTCTGTTCGCATGCTACATTTACAGCTTTTATTTTTGCAAGTGAAAACACCCTTTGAAATGATTACAGGTTTTATCTGGCTACTCAAATATACTTACAAATCATCCACAAGCTTCCCCCTTGGTCTTTAAATGAATTTGTAAGGCCAAATATAGTTTCCATTTCTGATCATACAACCATTACCCTTAAGTCTCAGTCCTCAAAATGATGCCTTAGGACCAACAAAGGCTTCGTCTACATCCAGCTCACTGACACTACAACAAAAGCATGCACTTCATGCATTTGAGCAGAGAATTCCAAGCCATGCAAAGGCAGGAACAATTCACCCTGCTCACAGCGCCCAGCACTGCCTGCCTAGTCCCTGCTGCTCCCTGCCACACAGGACGCACTAACTTACACTCCTATATCAAACTGCAACGGAAACAGTAATATCTGTCACATAGGCAGGGGAAGCAACCCAAACAGATGGTAGAATCTACAGGCAATCTTTGTTAGGAAAGCTTGGGGCACAGCGTTATGGCCCATCTCCATTTACATCATGACATATAAAAATAAAGACACATTTACAGCTAAGTTTATCTTCATTAAAAAAAAAAATCAACAAACAAGATATCTGCTCCTACTGTTCAGGCTGCTCACTTTAACAATGGCTAAAAACTTGTAAGTTATACGTAAGATGTGTGCCTTTTACTTCAGAAAGAATAAATATTATTATTTATAATTATAAAAAAGTTATTTATAAAGAATAATAAGAAGTTAAAGAAATAATAAAGCTTGTGCATGTACTTCAAAGTGAAATAAGCTTTAAGTTTTGTGCTGTTCTGAGTCTCAGTTCAGGCTGTATCATAATAAATATCTACGTAGAACATAACTCCCAGAATTTATTAAGAAAGATAAGCATAAAGCATATTATGACACTTCAAAACAACAGTCTCACAAAGCACTCACAATAAAATGAGGTAGCTATTAGTAATATAAAGCAGTGATTAAAGATTTAACATATTGTCTTGGGCTCACAATACAACTGTTCTGAAAATCAGTAATATGCTTGAAGGATTTATAATTCCTTATGGAAAGCATTATAATTCACTTTGAAGAAATTAAGCCCATTTCATCTTGATATCATTTCAAAGAATGTATTGAAGCTTATTAAGAGCAGAAGATAGATTTTATTTTCTTTTTGCATGAAATCAGTGATAAATCTTATGAGAAATAATGGAAAGGATTTTTTTACAAAAGCATAAAATTTAACAACTATGAATTTAACTGGAATTTAATAAAATATCTTTGGAATATGCTTTATCAATGAATGTGTTTCTAAAGCAATCATGTTTGTACAAGATAAACAATAAATAACCCCTTAATCCACAGTCTAGAAACTTTTCACATTAATACACCTTTCCGTTTACCATTCATAGAATCATAGAATAGTTAGGGTTGGAAAGGACCTCAAGATGATCTAGTTCCAACCCCCCTGCCATGGACAGGGACACCTCTCACTAAACCATCCAACACAAGGCTTCATCCAACCTGGCCTTGAACACCGCCAGTGATGGAGCACTCACAACCTCCTATTCTTTTAATCTGAAACCATTTAAAACTCTGGGAAAAAAAAAATTTCCTGAATAGTAATTTTAACATAAAGCACAAGCATTCTGATGCATATTTGCATTTAAACTGAAGTCAAATTTCTTCCACGTACTACAACAAGCTTAATTCTGTCACCTTTATTCAAAGCAAGAAATCACCTAGAGCATAATCTCCCAAGATATCGTGGCACTAAAAGTGCAGAACGTTACTTTCAAAAGCAGCTCCCTGATTAACTCGCTTTAGCATCAGTGCTTTTATTTGTGTAGTAAAACATAAATAATTAAAGATACACAGGCAACCACATACGCAAATAAACGTTATAACAGTGCTTTAGACAGGCGTTATGCACCTAAGCTCTTTTGAAACTTCAATTTGACAGATCTTTATACTTTAGTAGTATGACTATGTATGACTATTTTTAAAGTTTATCTCTTAGGTCCATGAAAACACAGAAGCCTACCTGCAAACAAAAGATAATATCTGTCTATTGTAAAGATTAAGATATTAAAGGACTGTGTTGTGGTCAGACACTTCTGTGAAAGGTGTGTTGGCACCTGAAAAGGTCAGAAACAAGACACTGCGAATGAAAACATAACTGTATTGTGGTTTATTGTATTTTTATGAAATTAAGAATTGATATCTCAGAGTTCAGAAAATTAGGAATAACTGGAATAGGAAGAGAGTAGTTCTGGTTTTCAACCAAAATGGGCATATTTCAAGGTAGAATACTGACATCTACTTTAAAAGAATTGTGTGGCTATTCTTCCCCACCCCCGCAATAAGATGGAAATCAGTCAGGCTATTTCTGCTCCAAATTTGAGTAAAATAGTTGTTCTTTACCCCAGTTGAGTCCTTCTTCCACTACATGTCTGACACAGCTATAGCTATGTAGCAGTTTTGCCCCTGTGTGTTTTCAAAGTGAGCCAGTAAACACTTTCTGTCAGAAGTCCCATTAGCCCCAAGAGCAGAAACTGAAGATGTCAAGGTCTTTGGAAAAAGGACAAACCAGTGCATTACCTTAAATCCCCAAAGATCTGCAGTAGGCCTTGCTCTGAGAGATTAGGGATAACAGAAATGATGGTTATGAAGGAATAATCCCTCTGGACGTTTGCCTTCCTGAAGCTTAAATCCCCCTCTGCCTCCCCCTCCAACCTCAAATCACTGAGGACTGGTTCAGCATCAGTTTCTGTAAATAAATGTTGTAGGATGGAGGGAGCAAATCCTTCATTACCTTTTATGAATAACTCATTTGGTGACCTTGAAACAGTTACACAACCTTGTTTCACAATCACACTGAGCCAGAAACAGGGTGAAATGAGGACCACACTCAAAGCCATCTGCTACAACTCATCTTGTCTTTCTCTGGTAGATTGATTGCAATACATGTTGCAAATAGATTAGCTTGTCTGAGAGCAATCTATTTTTGGTTACCAACTTCTAATCTGAAATTACAAAAACATTATTATTTAAGGGAAATGTGAAATGACCAGTGTAGGCTGTTGAAGTGTGACATTAATGCCACTTTGGTCCAAGTTGATATTACAAAATTAATTATCTCTCAGGCTTTTGTGAAATGATTCCTAAGAAGTAGTGAAGGGCAAACTCAGGTGCTTTGGAAGCTGACTCCATATTTGCTGTAGTGCACAGGTAGTGGATACAAATTTCACCAGATCTCTCTAGAGCTTCTGCATCTACCAAATTGGTCAAAAACTCAGAACGGCCTCACCTGGGATTACACACCCTTCCTGTCAAACTTTAGCTGCCACTGCTTCCCAGGATGAGCCCAGGGTAGCCTGAAATTTAAGCATCTCATCATAACCAGAGTGCAATGGTGTATGAATGTGATCACTGCCAAAATAAGACATCTGAATACTGTGAATAGAGGAGATTCAGTCTGATCACGTGCAATGTCTGTCACTTAGAAGTTTCATTTACACCGGCATTCTCAAGCACTAAGAACAGTCAAATCTCAATATCTCCATTTTCCCACCATCTTAATTTGGGGTACTTTGTGCTGCTGCAAAGACTTAGACATCACAACGTTTTTGGACTGAAACACAACATAACTTCATCAATGGTATGAATACTTGCATATGCAAAAAGAAAAAAAAAAAAAGGACAGGTGCAGCTGAAGCATTAACTGCAGGTACAAAAACTTGTGGCATTAATACCTTGACAAATACGTTGACTATTTTGCTAGACATCTCATATTGAGTACTTTCATAAGCATCATCCTTCAAGGCAATCATTTTCCAAAGTGCCATACTTAATCCAAACCCTACTCAAATAATCCTTTTGCATGAACTAAATTCACAAAATCTCCCATGAAGATTTCTGATAATTTTGCAAAAGTGTTCTTGAATGCCCTTACTTCAAAGATACCCTTGACTTACCAACACCGGTTATTTACTGATCACTCTTGTCTTCATTTAAGGAGGTTCATAAGGATGTGAAGAGCTACAATTCAAGTCTGACTATCACCAAGACAGCTGAGTTTCCCTACCACTGCTGGCATTACTTAAAAATCAAAAAGAATTACATGAAAAGCAAGTGAAGTGTTTGTTTCTCTGGTTTGCTCGACATTTCCACAGTTACATAGGATGAACATTAAGGGAAAACACCACACTGTACCAGGCAAAAAAGTATACAGCTGAGGAAAGACATCACCTGAAAGAGTGGTACTCCTTCCTTTCCCCACTAGATGCATTTTTCATTCTCAATATACCTTACTCTGCTTTTGTGCTTATTCATTATAAGCACTTCCCTAAAGTCACCAAATTTTAAATATCATGTGTTTTCACTTCAAAACCCAGAATAAATTTCATTCTATTCTTTAATACAGAGCTTTTAGCCTCCAATCTTTGTCCTCAATGAATAAATCAATTGCTATTTAAGTAGTCGTGTCTTGCTGTTTGAATCTGCAAGAATTGTTACACTCAATCTACACAGAAAAAAATCACCTCATTGGGTACTTTACAGACTTCGGTGCCAACTGGATCTTTAATTTACTCTGTCAAATCAAATTAGTCTTGTCTCAAAATTCACTGTTATGCTCAGTGGATCAGAGATGAACTGAAAGTAGTTTAATGGAAGGTCAGGTTCACATTAAACAGTATATTACAGAAAAACAGTTGAAGAAATTAATAAAATTATTTTGCCTACAGAGAAAGATTCCCATTTAGAATTTATCTTCAGAGAAGAGCCTGGAGTTTTTCTGCTTTACTTCACAATGTCCCATATTTATAAATCTTCAGTCATACAGTTTATTTTTAATTTTAAAATGGAACTGAGACATCATAATATATATGTCCAAAATAATTCCTATCTTAATTATACAGAAATCAATATACTCCTTTAAAATTACAAAATTAGCTAAGCCAAAGCTAAATCCTTTCTATAAATCCTCTTCTACAAACACTCAAATATGCCACTTTGGACGCAACACAGCTATTTCTATTCCAAACAGCTTACTGTTCTCAGATTGTTTTCTCTTTAGATCAGTAAAATGTAACAGAATAAACAGAAGTTAGAGGAGACCAGCTGAGATGGACGATGAATCACTCATTGATGCAAACAAGATCTTCACATTATTTTTAAACACACCATCCCTACCACCAGGCTCAATACTCTTAAAAATTCAAGCAAGAACTAAAAAGAGACTGTTTAGGGTTATCTAACTAAAATGTTTACTTCTTCCTTTTTGAGGGACGAGATATGAAACAAACATGCAAAGTTAAAACCTTACTTTCAGTGTAAGCCTACACTAATATTATGTAACAGAGCTTGCAGGATACAGATAAATGCTAAAGCAATGTTGGGCAAAACAGCCCTCAAGTTCCTTTTTATTAGTAACACTGAATGGCATTTACACTTTTGCAATTAGTTAGACGCACTCATGTTTGACACTTAAGAAATTAACAAGACAAATCATCTGCAAAGACTTTTTCTGCATTGACAACTGATTTCAGCTGTCTTCACTCACAAGGAAGAAAATTAGTCTTTTGTAAGCAGCCCTGAAAGCACTGAGCAAGAACCATCCTTTTACAAGAGAGCTGGGAATTTAGCAGAAGCACTCAACCCGTCACAGAATCAGACCTCTAATTTTTATTCTGCAAGAGGAACTTGAAAGATTTTCCTTTAGCAGAATTTATAGTGATGTACTTTATATGCACAGTCCATAATACAGATGAATAGCGCTAGATGTTTACAGTATATTTAAGTACACTCGTGGGACCTATCCCAACTCAATTCTGTAATATCAATTTTGTTATATATTTGCTGTGGGGAAGATGTTAAAAGGCTGTTAAAACAGTCACTGGGAAAAAAAAAAAAAGTATCAACTTCATAAATCCTAAAGCATTTGATTTCAGATTTATATTTATTCCTTTCACTAAGATATCCAAAAGAAGAGCTAGCTTTCCAGTAAGCATTTTGTAGGTTACACTGGCTTATAGTCTTAAAATGATGGCACTTGGTAGTTAATTTTTGGTTTGTGGAGGGAATGGTGAGGGGGGAAGCAGCATTATACCTGTATAGTGTCTTCAGCTCAACTGTACTTTTGGTACCCATTGCTCTTTAAGGAATCATAACTTAAAGCCAGGATTTTCAATTGACTCCCTCTTTCGAATTTCCTTGCACAAACCACCTCATGATTACAAACCACAGTATTATATAATGGAGATGAGACCACAGGGTGGATTACACTGCTCGAGTCAGAAGAATCATTGCCCTTTATCCACGCAATGGGGATGAGAGACCAGATACAACAAGAATACAGAAAAAAAAAAAAAAAAAAACCCATGCAGAAACAAGACAAGAACCTGTTGCACAGTTTCAACTTCGAAGAACCTGTATGTACATTTCTACCTGTGTAAGGCAAAAACAGCTTTACCCAGAAACACATGGACAGGCAAGCATAAGAGGCAGGTTTGCTGTGGCAAGGCTTGTGGTATATGTAGAATCATGGTATGATGGGAAGATAGGTCTACGTAAGTCACAAATTCAGGAGCAACCTCTAGAAAAACTAAGCTTTGTCTCCTTGTCCATTTACACCAGTTTAGGACTTGGCTTTTAGCTTAGAAGTTTGGCTTAGGATGAATGAAACAGTGAGAGAAATACTATAAAGGTACACTGCAAGAAGGCTCTTGGCCATTCTGTTACCTTCATCTCCAAAATCCTTTCAGGCTTTTTTTTTTTTTTTTTTGCAGCAGTACTTACAGATAACACATCATGACCCTACATACATCGTACATTATAAGTCACAGGTTTAGTTAGTGTAACAGGAGGATCCCTTGAGGCCAGATCATCCACTCCTTACTTCTGTAACACTCCCCGCAAATCTAGTGTATGTGGCATTCTCCTGTTACACTGCAGACTTCCATAGGGCGTCTGATGGAAATCCAGGTGAGTTCTGCAAAGCCTCCAAAGTCAGAGATTACCAAGAGCCCTTGTATCCCTTTGTTGCCTATGGGAGACATAATTAAGGAGACCTTTGTTGTCTGTGGGAGACATAATTAAATACATTAATGGTCTAACTACAATAAAAGGAAGAAAACAAAGCAATTCCATAGCCAAGTGCCAATAAAACTCACTGAATCAAAGCTCACTACATCTGGAAACAGTAATGAATAAGAGAGATAAATGCTGCTAAAGAGAAGAAACTTTGCAACAAAGCACACTCTTTGTAGCCACATATCCAGTCTCTCCTAGGGTTATCTGTCAGAGGGAAACTGTCACTTTCCAGTGAAACACCTAAGCAAAAAGCTCTTCAACAACTTCCCTCCCTGCTCTAAAAGCATCTCAAAATGAATCCAATGAGATTGATTTCCAAGTTAACTGAAGGAATGGGTCTGCAAGGAGGCAAGTCTGGCTAAGGATGATACCTGCCTTGCTTTTACTTCCTTCTATTACAGAGCTCTGCAAAGCTGCATTTTCTCCACATCCTGTGCACAGACTCTTCTGCCTCAACAAGTAGCAGCTCCAATTCTTTGGCCAAAAGGGTGGTAAGGACACTGGTACATATTTTCAGTTCATTCCACTTTGCATTGGGCTATTGCTGTCAGGGGACAGCAAAATCTAAGTTGTGATTCAGGTTCACTCCTCTTTTGAGGTACAATTTATTCGGTTGTTTTGGGTTTTTTGGTGGTGGTGGTTTGTTGTCGGGTTTTTTTTTGTTTGGTTCACTTTCAGTGGCCCTGTTTTCTTCCACAGTTGCACAGAAAGGTCATATTACTTTCAGTGCTGCAGGTAATCCATGCCTGGCTGCTGGCTCTCCGCTCTTTGTACAAGCGCCCTGGGTAGGGGCCAGGGCACAATCTCCCAACCACAGAGCTGGGTGGCCTGGCTTTGCTGTTTCTGGCCTATGCCATTGCTCTGGAACAGCCACTTCACTGGGACCTGAAGTCACCTCTGGGCAAAGCCCTTTCTTTGGATATTTCTACCCCTTCTACCTTTCAGCTGCAGATCAGGGAGACAGCAGCTGAGCCATTGCTGCGTGGACCTCAGGTGTTCAGGCATGCCTTCACACTTATGTTTTGCAAGTACTTTCTCCATTGCACGCCCACACTAGGAAGAAATTGCTGGTACTTCGGACTAACCTTCTCTCGCAAACACCAAAATGCTTGGCTACTACTCTAGAGAGAGATTTCAATATTTCTGGGCAAGTTCATTGCTTGAACACACATATTCTATTCCTACTTCTCTCAGGGATAACCCTGAGTTACCTCCAATACAAACAAGCATAGCCTTTCCAAATTCAGATTGTACCCCGTCTACTGATCATGGGAAAACATGAAATATGGTTGTAATCAATGTTTACTAGTAAGAAAAGCAAAAGTAACTTCAAAACCATCAATGACTTCATGCAGTATTCATTATTAATAAGCATTCAGGTCAGCAGTGACAGAAAAACACGCAACCTTCTTTGAAGCTGCGAACTTCAGTCTCCACAGCCAATATAAAAATCTCATTTAGCAGAGTTTGGCTGTGTGATGAACTGGGGGAACTTGTCTAAATATGATTTATGAGTTCCATTGTACTTTTATGAACTACCTGTACTCCTATATTTTGTGATTCCCTATATTGTCTTATGACTATCTTTTATTGTATTGTGCCTTATGGTTCTTATGCTAAAGGACACAAGAGAATAGTTTTGGTACATCTGCTCTTAAATAATTGATAGTTGAGGATTGCAAGTTGCTGAATAGACCTAATCAGGGGAGAATAAATGACCTATGGCACTCTAGATAAGCCAGTTTTCTCCAATTTCCTCGCAGAGAGCTGGGATTTGAAAGGTCTCAGAAGCAAAACAAATCAGATATTAGTGATAGATTTTAAACACACACATAGTCTGAGTCACTCACTGAAGGGACTTGGATAGCAAGTCCACTCAGCAAAGAGCATTTCTCACTTCTAAGCTGTGGCCACTAACTTAGTGCAGCGTCAGCCTTCATAAATACACAGGCTAGCTCCAGCTGAACTGTCTAGCACTGCTCCTGTGCCCTTCAGCCCCCATGACTTCCCCAGGAGAGCACGTCTGGCACAGATTGTTCTGGCACCTTGTTCCAGCCACAAGACAGCCAAAAAGAGGCCATCAGCCACACAGTTCAGGGTTCTGAGGGCCAGACAGGTGTTCTGTCACTGCTGCTGTTCTTCATAAGGGCATCTCAGCCACAGGAAGAGAAAGAGCAATTCACCTCTACTGAAGTCAAGGCCTCTGAGAATGTAGCTTAGTTTGTACACCCTGAACTTAATACCAGGCATGCTTCAATAAAGTCCACTGCACACCAAAACCTTTTGGGTTTTAAAATAATTTTTTCCACAGGATTCAGGTCTGCAGCTTGTTTCAATAGCAAAGCCCTAAGTTGATGGGTTTCTTTAAAACAAAGTCAGAAAAGCAAAACCCCACATTAATAGGAAACTAATTCTGAACATCTGCAGTCAAGAACATGTATTTGCTTATCTTTTATTCCTAACTTGTCAAAGATATAGTCAAAGAAAAGCAAGAAAGATCCAGCCATTAAAACCAATAGAGGCTAATGGTCTTTAAAAACTGCCCAAGTGTGTTACTGTTGGTCTAGTTATATTATAGGACTTTAATGGTTAAATAAACAAATAATATTTTACTACTGACAATTTATACAGGATTTTATGTTACTAACAAGATTTCTGAGCCTTCTAGTCCGCTCATGAAAGAGGATGAGCTGACAGTACAGGGGAATTGCAGCAGCAGCAAAGAGAGCACAAATGATAAAATAGAGCTTGAAGCCAAACAGCAGTGGATGGTTTTGGCACAAGCATCTCTTTCATGAGGATATGTTCCTCTTTGTAAACTTAGCCAGAAGCTTTTTAATTTCAGCAAAAGGGAACCATCTCAAACATCTTTATTTCCTTCTCTGTAATACGATCATTTTGCCTCTCTCAAAAAAAAAAAAAAAATAAAAAGAAATCTGGTCTTGCAGTTTAACTAGCTTCCATAAAACCAATTTTATCTTGAAAACTAGTGGATTTGCCAACTTACAAAACAGTAAGCAATGCTGAGTTAAGAGACACACATACTGGGGTTTTGCATACCGCTTCATAGGAGCAAGTGAGCCCCAAAGATGTGATCCAAAACCCGGTATTTTCAGTGGAGGAAATCTCATTGACTTCAACCACATATATATATATATGTATGTATGTTATATGTGTTATAGGAGTCTGAGACTGCTGTGACCTCACATTTTTCTCTGCTTGTGCCTGTTCGAAGAATAAAACAGCCGAGCTCTTGGAATGGATTTGCCTGTCCACTGAGGTAAAAGTACTGCTGCTGTAAAGAAGATGGCTTTATCATTGCCATGTTATAGAATCCTGTACCAAAGGCTTTCCAGGGTGTCTCCCTCCCTCCTCCTTGATGGCACAAGACTCAGAAATTAACTTGAGCTAACATACAATGCATGAAGCAAACGTATGAAAAGCCAATTTGTAAGCAGAAATTTCAGCTCTTGCAACTTCTATGTAATCATTTTATAACTCCAGAAGCACTTCACACTCAGCTCTGTGAAGCACTGAAGTTGTTAGAAAAGCTAAATGAATAAATGCATAAATAAGTATAAATAACTTTAATCTCAGCCAGTTTTGCTTTTGATGGGTTTATATTTTATATGTTGATTTATAAAAATGGAAGCTTTTTTAATGTCATGGAGCAAAAATAATGTTGGTTTGTTGGTTTGGTGTTTTCGGCCAGTGGGAACAGTAATTATTTGAAAGCAGATCTTTTTACCAAGAAATGTACCTGCCTTACTAGAAGTGAACAAATATTGTTTAGCAAACAAGAGATGAATATAAGCATTTTTAACGTTTAAGTGTCGTAGGAGTGCAACTTTTCCTTCTACAAGGAGAACTTACTGACGTTTCTATACACTTTCACAGACTTTCTATCACAGACTTTCTACCTTGCTCTGCCTGAACATAGCAGACATTCCAAGAAAAAGCTAGTAGAAGGTAAACACAAAGGGCTGGCCTGCTATTAGCCCAATTGATAACCTGAGATAAATAAGAAATTTTAAATACATAATTCTTGTAGGTTTTCTTAGATCTGCATTCCCTGTGGAAGGGCTGTAGGTGAGTTAGAATTATAATTGTGTCCTACATAACAGGTAAACAAGAAAGGTTCCCCCAAAAGACCCTGTTTTCTCATTAGAGTATGTTAACAGCATGTTAACAGCTAAACCAGGCAACAGCTCAAGGATTCTACATTTGAGTGAGGAAGCCAGCTAATGGCACTTGCATACGTCACCACTGAAAATGTTAGAAAATTACTCAGATAACCCACTCCAAAGCTTTACTTTTGAAATTAAACCCCCAAAACTTAAAAAATGAGTTCTATCAAGCCAAGAATCTAAAAAGACTGTTGCAGACAGATTTTTGATAATGTTACGAGTTCCACACAAAGAATTAATTTATCATGCTTATTTTTAACAGTTCCTTTGTGTAGCAAAATTCAGAAAATGAAGTGGTAGAAAATGATATGAATAGCAAATATCAAAGATTGGAAAAGGACATAAAGACAGCTTTAATAGCTAGGGAACATTTAGAAATAGTAAGTTAAAACAGATATCTTCTGTACAAAAACCAACTCTATGAGGGTGACATCAGCTCCCACTGTAAAGGGCGAAATTCTGAAGCTATTTATAGTCTGTAAAATTATTGCAATTTTGAGACAATTTTAGGAGAAAGATCTGACAACGTTATTTTACAATGACTTTGTTTTGGTTGTGTCAAATAATTACTGCAGATATAACAGCATGTCTGCTATAGCCTGGAACATTTCATTTTCTGTGCTATTACTGAATACCTGAGTTTTGATTTAGAGAATAAATGGGATTTATCAGAACTGAAATAATAGTTATCCCTAAGAGAAACTGGATATAGAAAAGGAAATTAATAAATGAAATACTTAACAGTTTGATAATTTTGTTTCAGTATGTCAGTATCATTGGGGTGGGGGGGGAATATGACAGACTAATGTTAGTTACATGGATGTGTAATCATTATTCCTTAAGTATTTATAATAGAGAACTCGTATACCAGCATGAGTTGTAGGTGAATACAGTACTTATTATTTACCACTAAGGGATTATTTTCCAGTAAGTTCCAACACTCTTTAGCCCATATGAGTAAGCTTTTCCTTTTAACTAAGATTCTATGATAGCAACTAGTAAATAACCCATCCTTTCGTAACAGAAAGTGGGCAGAGACACCAAGGTCACTGGCAAAGATCTCTTTCTCTGTAATTTGAGAAAATACTGAAGCAAACACGGGAAGCAGCATTCTGGCCTCCATAAAGTTAATGGAGTTTTGTTACTGACTTCCTAGCACAATGAGTAACTATGCTTCGAGCTCTAAGGTACCCTAAGCTTTTTTTCTCTCAGCACAAAAGGGAAGCAAACAGTGACTGTCTCTCATCTCATGGTGCTTCACTGCAAACGAGTGGAAATCTAGCCACCCGGCTGAGCTTTCCTTTGGTCTAAAAATTCAGAATAACCTTTAGACTATCCTAATGAAAGGAGGTATGTCCATGTACAAAATCTCTCCCATTCATCACGTCCCATTGAGGATCTTGCTGCAGTTTTTGTGGCTGTAACTCACGCCCAGCAATCTGGTTCCATTCAGAAACCACTGAGCTGGCAATCAATTTCCTACTGTTATTTGGGTTGAAAGCTAAATCTAAAAATGAAACTACTAATATATTACAAATACGTACTAAACCTGTTAAGAAGGTGCTGACAGATCACATTAAAACATGTACCCTTAAGCTCTAGGTAGCATGGCAAGTGACTTCTGATACATGATACCATTATTGACCTTTGAATTGTACAATTTATAAGAAAGCAAAAACCAGGTTTTTTTTTTGGCTTGCATGCAAGCTAAATCAAAAGGGGAAATACCTCATGCTGACACTGTAAAAAGAGTTGCCTGTAAGGCTTACTAAAAGTTAATATTGTGCATGAATTCCCTGATACAAATTTAAAAGCAAATCACTCTTTTGTTGCCTTCAATTTTTCCTCTCTATGTGTTCCATACAGATGAGTCAACCTGCAGCTACTGTGATTCTGGTGCTATGACAGTTTTCATATGTAAACAGTTGCAAACTCTCTACTGAGGCTCCAGGATCTGTGAGTTACATACATGTCAATGTCTGAAAATCCTGCCACAGGATCTTTCTCATGGTATGGTCAATATTGGCTTGAAGGTAATCATCCAAAGGAAATATTATCTGTAACATATGAATTTAGTTTACTGCAACAAATGTTTACTGTTAAGTGAAAGAAAAGGGGGTCAAGAAGGAACTCTTGGAAAGTGGTCATGCTGAAGATAGGTTCAAGTCCCTTACAGCTAGTTTTGGCATGGGGAAAATTTCACAGAAAAAGGAAACATAATATTTAACATAATAAGTAATTTTTATGGATCTTCTAATTCTTTCCATTTATAATGCACCGAGGACTGTGTTTTAATTCATGTCTCTCTCCTAGTTGAGGCAAACCATCTGCTTTCAGCAACAGATGAGCCATTTGTAGATGGTTCTTGGCACCATTAAGACAGAGATCTGTATACCATGGCGAGGAAACCAGTATCATAACCGCTTTCTCCATAGGTTCAATTGACCATCACCAGGCCTGCTAATTATTTGCTTCTTCCTGGAGAAGAACATCAAAGAGAGAAGCCAAGACACAGAGGCTATGCAGATGGCAGACTCCTTGTGGCCCACGTCCAGAAGTCAAATGTGCAGTGGTACATTGCAGAGGATGAAACATGGAACGGTTTCATGGACATTACAAATGGCAGCAGTAGAACCAGCAGCATTAGCTCACAACTGGCTTTTGGATTAATCATTTTACAGAATGTAATTATGATCTTGTTATGACTTCATGCAAATAGGCATTTACTGAGAAACGCATTACAACAAAGATTTCAGTTTTGGCTTATTTGTAACCTCAGAACACTAAACAGAGGGCAATTATCTCTGATCATATTTCAGAACTATGCCCAACGACAGAATTCAAATGATTAGTGATGCTGGCCTCGATTCCATTTCAGTTCACATTGATGTAAACTGGGAACAGAACCATTGAGTTTCATCAGTGAAAGACTATCAAAAGTATCATTGGAATCAAGTGTATGATTTAGAGTGCCTTTTGAAGGCTGTGCACGCTTATCCTGCTGGGTCACATTTTCAGCAGTAGTAAACTGATACATGTGCACTGAAATCAGGGAAGCTACAATAATTTTGACCAGCTGAGCCGATGGGCTGTATTCTCAGAAAACATTGATCTGAGAACAGAATCTGAGAAGTTAATCACACTTCATTCTAGGTGGAAGCTCTGCTTCTGACACATTTGGTGTCTGCAGTGTTTTTACAATCCATTTTACATTTTCTCGCTAGGTTTCCTGTTTGTTAAAACATAGCTTGTGAGCCACTTGCAAATTCTTTTCTTTTCTGAATGCGAGGCCAGAATAAGAAAAGGATTGCAGGCAGAATTCTCTCAGATTGGTCTTCACTGGATTTAAAAGCCTTCAGGAAACATTTGAGGTAATCCAGAAAGATTGAAGAGTACAGATGTACCTCCCAGGATGCGAGGACTAATGCATGTAATAACCGTATTTCTTTAAAATGACTTTCTCAGGCAGAGTTAAAGACATAGATGTAACTAAGGGATTGGACTCAGGCCAAGTTGTAATGGCTCTGCTGTTTATCTTCACCCCCCACATACACCCCATCCTCCAGCAGAAAGAGCAGAACAAGCATTTTACTAAGAGATTTAAGGTTTGCTTTCACTCCCCTTCTTACTTAGACCTCCTGCCCCAAACATTCTTGGACCACAAATCAAAAAATAAATTGACTAAACCACAGCAAAAATACAAAGCCCACTGCTCAGGCTGTTTTTACTTTCTGTATCTGCTAGGAAGAAAGGGAAAATGGATAAGACAAAGTATTCAACATTTTAGTATTAATATATCAAAGTAGGAAGAGTAAAAAATTATGGTTATGCAGAGCATAATTTTGTAGCGGCCACTCTGTCACCAAGGTGGCTGAGATTTGTCTTATATAAAAATTATTTTCTTAACATTCTTATCAAGAGATCTTGGAGCAGATCCTGAAAAAGAGTGGGTTGGTTTTGGTTTTTTTTTTTGCCTTTTTTTTTTTTTTTATTCATCGCTGCTCTTCATATAAACAGATTTTCCTTGTTATACATAAATCTTACTTGAAGAGACCAAGAAGGATACTGTGTATGTTCATCCATCCTGCCCATGAAGGGTAGCTCTCTGCTGTGCTTATTTACACTAGCCACAAGGTGGTCAAAGGCTTAATCCATGCTGCCCTACAACCTCTCTTCAGTTCACACCTATGTCTAGTTATTAAACACATAAGGAGCAATCTTTCTCCTTAGATGGCTAATATGAAAAAGAAGTACTTATAGAAGGGTTAGAAGAAAGTTTTGGGCTGTTTTAAATTGTTCTGGCTTCTGGTTAAGAAATAACAGCACCTGCTTCTGCCCCTCTCCCAGTAAACACTGTGCAAAACACATCTTACATCCAATAGAAAGGTAAACATGGCTCAGCCAGCACACAGGACACAGTAGTAAGAAAGATGTGTAGCTTTCATGCCTTAGTATTTTATACATTTCTAATTGCTAGGTCTTTTCCAGCCGACAATCTGTTGTACCAGACTTCAGGACACTAACTTACAGATATATTCCTAAAGAGCTTCAAATGCCCAGCACAGAACTGATGCAATGCTGCTTTTGCTACTATTCTTACTCAGGTCTCTGAGTCAGCGCAGCAACAGGTCATGAGCTTTGGTTAAGAGGACAGACTGTTTCTTCTCCTTTTTAGCCATGCTATTCTAGCTTATTTTCCAGTGTCTCCCCCTGGGCCAAGTTCTGCCTTTTGAAATCCATGCTGCAGAAAGCAAAATTTGGCCTCTTTCCACCATATTACAAGTAATTTTCAAGGTTAACCACAGGAAAGACAAATGAATCATGTGGAAACCACCATTTACAAAGACCTTTACTCAGGTGCTCTTCCCCATCCTGTCCATTTGCCCAGCATGCACTGTGGCAGCAGACAGACACAACACACTATTGACCAGAAAACTGGTCAGAGAATTTAGCTTTATGCAGTGCTATAATAACTAGATTCACCACAAGGCTTGAATGCAGAAAATAAAGAAGAAAAAACTCGACTACATCCCTGCCAAAATCTATGAAAACAAAACCAACCCTATAATACAATCCTGTTTGTTAAAATGCTTCAGGGTGCCTATGTTCCAGAGCTGGAAGCATAATAAATTAACTTAAGCAGTGGATGCCTAGGACAAAACCCTGTGGGATACCTGAGCCAACCCAACAGGTGGAGAAATTGAAAACAAATTGATAGCCTTGGGACAGGAAATATTAGAACCAAGCAATTATAATGCCAGACTGTCTAGCATGAAAAGCAAGGAAAGCCAACAATGATTTGCATTGATACAGCACCATGAGTAGTGCATATAAGGTGATGTCCCAGAGCTTTTCACAGCAATGGAACATCATAGCACACAGCTGCTGAAGGTAAACAGGAAAAAAAAGTATCATAAAAATCCAGGCCAAAACAACAAAAGTAGGAGTATTTTTTTAAACCAAGAGAGCAGCTTCTGTCATGTGGGAGGAATGAAGCAGGCTTGAATATATGCCTTTATGGTGTCTATGCCCTGAGGAACTCATGTAAAATGAGTTTCCTTTCACATGGTTTCCACAGCACCCCGGAAATAAAAACTTGCACAATGGTTTTGTTCTCCAACATGAACACATTAAGCAAAAGGAGATCCCTTGTTACACATGCTGCTCCTTTTCCCTATTTTCATTATTTTACCTCTACACTCTTCCAACCTGCACACTACCTAAAGGCTGCTCTTTTGGCTCAGTGCAGCAAAAAGCAATGGTAGGCCTTTTGTCTTCTGCAATCAGGCACTTGAGCCACTCTGAAAGCTACATCTGAGGTACAGATTCTGCAGAATCAACTCTTGACAGCTTTAAAGTGTGACCTTTGGTTGAACACACCTTTCCTAGGAGTTGCCACAAATCTATAATTAACTGCAGCTCTCACATTGCTGCCAGCTCCATGCTGTTCCTTCCCAGTTGTTAGACTTACATGTGCATTATTACCATTAAGGTTCATCAAAATACCACATTCCATAACTGCCTGCTCAAGGCCCTGTTATTGCATGGAAAAGTGAACACAAGACAAGTTTTCCACTTTGCCCTGTAAGCTGGAGCAATCACAGGGCCTGTGCTTGAAATAGTGTGGGTACCACCTTATCTCTGAGCTCCAAGAGCACAGCCATCTCTACCACAAAGGGAAGAGGTGTCCCTACAGTAGATATGTAAGCAAATGGGATTAGATAGCACCATTTCAAGACATGATACATGCTGTTCTCTCTCTTAAGGAGCCAGGAGCTTGGCATAGGAACCATGCATCTGAAGTTACCCCAGGAAAATCCTCCTCACAGATGTATTAGGAAGGCTTAGTATTTTGAAAGCAGCTATCCAATAGAAAGTGCCAGAGAAGCACTCTCTATAATTACAATTTTGCCACTTGAAAAGCTTGGCTATGTCATAACAGTGGCTCAATTAAGTTGAAATGCAGGACTGCTCCTGATGGTGCAATGGTTGCGAATATCATCATAAAACATTTGCTAGTCTCCTGGAAACGTGCTAATTATGGGCACAAAGTACACTCTATTTTCTTCCTGAGCACCGAGGCTCAACACGTTTACTTACATTTGGAATCAGGACAGCTACTCTCTTTTCTTAATACAATTTTATATCATTTTTGCTTTACATCAAAATAGCTCTGCTACAGGCAGCACAGGAGTAGATGCTTTTGGGAGCCTGTTTACTTCCCAGAACAAAGTCTCAGGTAAAACTGCCACAGTTCTCCCTGAATGCTGCAAAATTCAAGGCACTTGTCTTTGATACAATTTTCTGTTGTCCCACAAAGGGAGCCAGGAAGCCCTTGGAGTACTGCTGATTAGACTGCACTAATTAAAGAGGCCTGGAATTCAAATGATCCTACAAGAAGAAACTTGACTACAGACAAGATCCGATTTACCAGATTACTTCTGCAAGCCCTGTAAGACATATTACTAGGCAACTTCATGAAGGAGTGCGTGGAAGGACCAGATAAACATTTCTGGACAACAGTCTAAATACAAGAGCAATCACCTTATCTGCTGAGAGAGGTGAATCAGGACAAGAGAACAAGTTAAAAATCATTCCCCATGCTACACAGCTCCTTTACACAGACTGTACAAGGATTAGATTTACCCTTTCCAACTCTCAACTCTCAAAGCACAAGCCAAAGAGAGCAGGTAAAATGAAGTGTTCATGTAGTTGCTTTACACATAAATAGCAAATTACTTTCCTGTCTTCTAAACAATACATAAAACAGGGGTCAACATTTTGTCAAACTTTTAATTTACTATCAAATTTTTTTCTGGATTTTTACTGGATCTTTCTCCGTGACACAATGGCTACATACCCATGAAGAAGTTAGATGTTTTGACTGGAGAACCTTTCCATTATAAATAAGGATTATTCTCTCATCATAAAGAATGTAAAAATAAGCAAATACTGTGGACTTTCAGAGTAGACTTTTAAGAAAATGTTTGCTCCAGCTGATTTCTTTAAGTACACTCATTTTAACTGCATTATTTGCCATGTTATGTAGCTGTGATGCTTAGCTATTACCTCAGTAGGGTTGTCTGTATTTATACTCAAGAATATCATAAAAACGTACTTAACATAAAATAAAAACCCTTACACAAACTGTTGCACTTAATGCCAGGATTATTCTTCAGGTCAAATGCTCAGTGCCTCCAAATGCGGGCTTCATACAAGGACACCTGAAAGTCATATGCACCATACTAAATGTTTCCTAACTCTAATGAGAACGGCGAGTGTGCTGTTCAGTAATCCCTCTAAGCCAAATTTTTTTGGCAGTGATGTGCTTCATTTTGCATCCAAGTGCTAACACAGTGTCACACAATTCTCTGCACAGCAAACCCACCAGTTCTGACAGTTCGGGACAGTCTCTGAAAACAGTTTCTTGCAGACAAGACCCTTTACAAGATTTGCTGTTACAGCTTAGTTTTGGCATTATCCTTGACAAGATGTATCAGATAAAAATGTGCAAGTAGCCACTGGGTCTACAGTTTGCTGTAAGAGAGTACTGAACCTGTCCATTTTGGCCATTCAGCTGGACAAGGGACCCTGGGTGAGCATTAAGCTATTTTAAGGAGATATAAATCTCCTTTGACTGGATAGCCACTAGCCATTAAGTGGCTACATTATAAATGTTAATCATTCTGAACCTGATTCAGGATTAAGAGAGTCAGACTTATTTTTGTGTTGCAAGTTGCGTCGCGGTTTAAACCCAGCCATGCAGCTCGTTCACTCACTCCCCCCACTTCCTCCCCCTACTCCCAGAGGGACGGGGAGGAGAATCAAAAGAATGTAACTCCCACAGGTTGAGATAAGAACAGTTCAGTAACTAAGGTATAACACAAACCATTGCTGCTACCACCAATAATAATAATGATAAGGGAAATAACAAGGAAAGAGAATACAACTGCTCACCACCTGCTGACTGATAACTCGCCCCACCCAGCCCAACCGAGCACCGACTGATACCTAGTCCAACCCCGCAGTGCACTAGCCCTTCCGGGTAACTCTCAGTTATACCCTGGGCATGACGTGCTGTGGTATGGAATACCTCCTTGGTTAGTTTGGGTCAGGTGTCCCATCTGTGCTTCCTCCCGGCTTCCCCTCCTCCCTGGCAGAGCATAAGGCTCAGAAAGTCCTTGGTCAGAGTAAACATCGGAGTTATCAGCTCTGTTCCCAGGCCAAAAGTCAAAACCACAGCGCTGCATCAGCTACTAAGAAGAAAAAAAAAAAAAAAAAAAAATGGCTGCTACTGCTGAACCCAGGACAAAGTTGTGAAAGGCAGATGCCCCGAAATTGATTGGTTCTGTGCAAGAGCTAAATGGATGCTGTTACACCACTACAGAAACCGAGTTTCCAGTGATACCTAGATCCTTCCTTAATCACACTCCTCAGTTTTTCCACATTTCTGCATCATGGGTGATACTTTAGTTCTCTTTGCAGATTTATTGTTTAGTTAATTCAGCACTGTAAAGCTACCTGTTAGGCACATTATTTCAGGGACAATAGAGGAGCAAGATCTTTCTCCATCCACCTCCCCATTCCCATTTGTGGTTTCCACTTCAGTCCCTTCCTTCTTTCAGAGAACAGCTCTCTTCGTCTCTTAAGGACAAACATACTGAAACACCCAGGGAGCAAGAGACAGTAGCCAAATGTCCATGCAACCACTTCATAACTCACATTTCCCAGCACAGAACATAACATTAGGCAAAATGATCTTTTAGGCATTGTCTGCACTGTTCATGTCCAAGCCTAACAGTTGGCAGTACAGAACATATGTACTAGTACCACTTGTGGAAGCCAGGCTTTACTCTCCGATTTGCATTTTGCTCCCTCTAGCAGTGTATTTTAGGACATGTGCTATATGCTTTGAAGTCTTTCAGCGCTGTCATACTCAACACCTGTCGTAATCTCACCTTCTCCCAGTGCAGAAAGGTAAAGGCTATTCTCACTATACCTGCAAGGTTTTTTTGGGGTGAAAAACAATACAATGTACACAAATATGTATGTCACCACCAGTGAACAGCCTCTCTGGAGTTACCCACTTTTCCAGCATTGCTACTATAACAGTCTTCCCATTCAAACATTAAATTCCATTCATACAGCTGCTTTTTTTTTTTTTTCCATAATTATTCCAAAATTTTATGGAGCAGAAAGTGGCTAAAAAAAAAAAAAATCTCCTACTGGGCTGTTAGACTTAGAAAAATATGCAACTAAAATGACATTTTCATTCACTTCATTATTCACCATCCTTATAGAATTTATCTACAGTTGAATTATCCATCAGATCACTCTTTGGGTAGGACCTTCTTCATATTTCTACAGAGACAAGCAGGAGATTTCATTTCGGCCTTAAACACTACCCTTCTACCTATGACCAGTAGTTCTAGTGTTCTTGGTAACTTGCTTTCTTCACTTCGATTATTTTGAAGCCTTTATGCAGTTTAGCCAAAAGAAAGTGTGATGCTAATGTGAACAATTTATTTATAACCACTTTGTTTTAACTTGGAAGTGACAAATACTCCTTGTTTCTAACATTCCCTCAAGCCTTCTGTAGAGTGTGATTTCTTATTTTATATTTTAAAACCTTCACTTCTGTTCTTTTGCAGCTAACAATGAGTCTCTGTGTATTTATTACACACAAACATGCACACAGAAAATTGAAGGTCCAAAGCCAGAGGCGAAATATTTAAGTTTTATTGATAAATGATGCTAACTAGACTTGACATTTGACAAACTTGTTAGAACAATCATAACACTTGATATCATTAAGCCTAATAAAGATTAAGTACTCAGTATTAGAAATTATACCATGCAGGAAAAGTCTTCTGCATAATGATACTAAAGCAGACCACCTTTATAAACTTTTAGCATAGTCTCAGAACACGGGCTTGTCTAGACTAGCAGCTACTTCAAACACATTTTAGGGCTAAAAATTAATTCAAGGTGCATGAAAACATGGTTTTGTTCTAATTCTGGAAACTTGCAGCATTTAAAAAAACTATGGGTTGCAATCATTCAAGAATCCACAGTCTTATTTTTTACTAGAATACTGAGTCTCACAAAAAAACCTGAAGGGAATCCATGAACAAAGATATTTCTCTTATACAAGATCATAGAGAAAATGAAGAGGTCAAAGGACTTAACTAAACTAGGAATTTCCTGCAAAAGGTAGCAGGAAATTAAGTATTGGATACTAGTTTAAAAACACAAAACAAAACACAATACTGAGGGAGAAAAAGTAAAAAGTAATAAAGATGAAAAATTACTTTAAAATAAGGCTGTAAAAGACTTTAGTGGATAAAACACTAAACTTTATTACCTTCTCTGAAGAGAGAAGGTAATAAAGAGATGGTGGCCAGGACAAGATGGTGGAGGTTACAGAATGAACAGCTTCAGTGTGTTTGGTACAGTTTTAGTTTCCAAAGTGATTTTCAGCTACAAATACAAAGATGACCAGTGAATGCTGGATTACTAAACCTTCTTAAAAAAGCCCACTCTGACACCTCTTTTCCAATTCTTTGCTGCAGTGCAGGTGGCTGGAAGAGTAACGAGGTCTTCCTTGTAAGCTCCTTGAGATAGATAGCAAGATAAGAATCCTGAATCCTTTACAAAATTTCATACTACAGAATAAATTTGTATGGAAACAAAGTATTTGCATTATTGGAATCTATCAATTACAGGCGCTTATCCCATGCAAAAGTCATAATCCTTTCTTAGTCGTCATCACCATTTTGCCAAAGCCAAATGCAGAGTCACAAATGAGATTATGACTTTACATAGAAAACAAACATCTGGATCTAATGAGTCCCTATGGAACAAAGAACCTGTTTTCATGCAAATCGGTTCAGTAATAAAAATTAAGGAAAAATATAAATCCTCTGCAAATACACTGCAATGTATAAGCAGAATTCTCTCTAGATAGATGGAATTGTAGTCGTGTTCCCATGCCACATCAACCAGTATATTTCAAAAGAACTGATCTATTTTCATGAAAGTGTGAAATCCTGGTAACTACACATTAAAAGGTATCAATTTAAAACAAATTTAAGCCTTTTATTTGGTGACTGCTTCTAAAAGCTTTTTCTCAAATTCTCACTGAATTTGAGCAATTTGCACGTAAAACTAATTGAAAAGAAAACAGTTGGGATATTTGGGTTTCTTTAAAAACCAAAACCCCGCAAACCTACAAAAAAACCCCAACACATTACCATGAAAAAACAACATTCCAATTAAAATCTGAAATGTGAATCTATGTATTCTTCTGAAATTTTTTACTAAACACACATACCTAAAATTAACCATATTTTTTATTATTTAAAGGTCTTGAGAAAGGTTTCTGTGATATTTTTAGGGGTGACTATTATGAAAGAGTTCCAACAGAAATTTTCTTTAAGCTAACAATGTGGGTACAATTTTTTCTGAAAAAAATCTTAAGTATTTACCTTTGCACAAGTGTACATAGCACTGATTGAAAACTATTGTGAAAACACTGACTACCGTTGTAAAATTATAGTAAAATGGTGGATGTAGGACCTGCTTCCCAAGATTAGTCATTTAATATGAGATGTTTCAGACATACTTGCCAGCAGAAAGTAGATCAAAATACCATCAACATACGATACCAATATTTATAACTTTAATCAGCCTAATGGATCACGTTAGCATATAGCTACAAGTGGAAGTTAGTGAATGCCCATGACTCTTCGTAAGTGCACTAAACTAACAGTCTTTGCACCCTCTTTCAAAACTTCCACTAGATCAGAGACAAACACAACCTAGAGGCAGTGAAAAATCTGAGCTTTTTTTGTTGTTGCTGTTGTTTCCAACTGAACTACTTAGCATCAATTTTCCATGATTTTTCAATTTATTTTCATCATAGAACTTATTGGAAAGCTTTCAACATTTTCTGTGATGTGCATGCACCTGAGCTACAGTCACATGAGCAGTGTAGTGTGTATGTAAACTGTCCTCAGAGGTTAGTCCAAGCACGCTCAAGGTATTCCTGAATTATCCCAAGTGTAAAAGGTTAACATCATCTCCTCTGATCAAAGGCCTGCTACCAATCTGAACATGCACAAAGGCAGCTGTAGTGGTAGAACCACATAAATATGCCCATCATGTGGAAAGCTGTCCAAGTTACGTACAGTAAAAAGGCCGACTGTAAAACAATCGGTGTAGCAAATTTACAAGTTCATATTCACCATTCACCAGGCTGCAAATACACAGAATGGAGCCAAGTCTTTCATAACCAGTGTGCTTCTGGAATTTGCTTACAACTGCATTCTCTTTTCTCACTTTGGCAATCCTCATTAATGACTGCCTTCCCTACATGCAATGTGTGGAAAGCCCTATGTGACCTCCATGCTTACACACATAAGGAAAGCTCAGTGCAGGCTGCAAAATTTAATTTCAGTGCAAATGCTCATGGAAAAAAGGAGGGAATGAAAGAAGGAGGAAAGAGCATTTTAAAAAGCATTAGGGAGCTAACAGAATAAAATACTTGAACCAGTCCTTACAAAGCAAGATGTACTTTTTAGATGGTCCGCCCATGGAAATAATGTCCTTCAGTTTCCACTATTTTCCATCTTAAACTTTGCCTTTTTCCAAGCAAAAGTTTAAAAATTAAAAAGGAAGTTTTGAAATACTTTTTCTTGATACCTAATTTTTATTAATACTTAACATAGTAATACCTAAATAACACTGTATCAGCTATTCTCAAAAGATTATACAAAGTCCCAAAAGGGCTAAATCTGACCCAAAGGTTAAGTCAGGAAAACTGGGTTAATATTTTTTCTTAATAGCAGTTAATATTATCTATTTCAATCAGCATTTAAACCGTATTTATTAGAAATTCAATCTGTCTGTTCAATGTGAGAACCTCAGTTCCACTCTGGCCAAATTTTGACTTTTTGACCATTACAGGGACCTACATTCATGGCACAATAGCTTTTACATAATTGCTCTTCTTTATAGATAATTCTTGACATAAAATTAGATTATGTTTGGGAGATCACTAATCGAAACTGTTATGAGTAACAACACATCTGTTCTTATTTACAGACATAAGAAGATGTGAGCAACAGCTCCCAATCAAGAAGAAGTGGCATTATATTTGATTTACCCTTTGCAGACTGTAAAAATAATTTAAAGGCCACCCCCTCCCTACACACACGAACTCTCTCCACACACGCACTTTCTTGAAGAATAACTTCATACGTGTTTGGAGAGATACTTTTTCTGCTCTTGGCCAAAATCTTCTTGTTAACATTTTCAACTGAATGACTGCAGATATTGTTTATGCCTTTGAATTCAGGTGCTTTATATTTTAAAAATGGTTTTACGTATATCATTAATTCAGGGGGTTCAAACCACACAGATAATGGTTCCTCCAATTACATTACAGCTTTACACAACTTGAAAGTGCACATAAAAGAATAAGGCTCAAGAGCTATACTCAGAATTAAAAAACAAGCAGAAGCTGAGGGAGTCAAAGATTGTTTTTCAATCAGTCATCAGAAAAATGGCACAAATTGGAGGCAACTCAATAATACTGTTTTTTAAACACAGTACAGTGTGCACAACACTGATTCCCCACAGTTACCTTAAACATCAGGCTTTACTTTATATAATGCCCAGCCTGCTTCACAGCTAGTGAAGCCCTATGTGAAATACAGCTGCTGTTACAAAGGATACTAGGTACTTTCGGTTACATTAGCTTCAAATGGTCAGACTTCATTATCCAGTGCATTTGCAGAGGTTCATCCTTAGCACTGAATCTAAATGCCACGCCTCAGAAACCATCTCTGGGTATGAGACACATGAATGCTTTGCGTTTTTAAACTGCTGAGAGAATATATTTAGTGCTTGGGAGATAATCAGGATACTCCTGGCTCAGAAATTGGATAACCCGCTGGAGATAGTAGTAGTGAGAATATTTATGGTATTTTTTATCACCAGTGATCAATGGTCATTCTTAATCAAGACACAACTCCTCTAGTCACATCCAAGTAACAGCTAGCAATCCACTGCTGCCCACTCCTCACCTGATTCAACACAATTGTACACAGACGCAGCACGAGTGAGGCAAAACTTGAAAACATACTTTAGAGTTTCTCTTGATTTCCCACCGGTACAATGTAGTTAGCATCCAGTGACACAAGAGTCCCTTGGTAAGGCATTAAAGAAGTTTCAGAGAAGCATACATTGAAGAATAAAAAAACCCCTGCAGTTAGTAATGGTTTTAGAGCAGATATTGTCACGAATGTTCCAGTTCCTATTAGATATCTTTGGAAAGGCATGACACATGCCTCTACCCCAATCTGGCATGTGTTTAGCTTTGCGTAATCCGCAGGTCACTAGCTTTAACCCACAAAATGCTGCATGTCTCCAAATACAGTGGAAACAAAGACCTTTACAGTCCCAGTGGAAAAAGAGCTGTGGGTTTTCAAGAGTCTGAAGCCTGAAAAGCAGCTAAGCAACTCTGTTTAGACTCATCAGACAAATGCAGTCTCCCCAGAGACAGCCCTGCATAGTAGTACATTAGGTCCCAACTCCACATGAAACTAACAAGGGAATCACTCAGATTTATTCCAATGTAAATATTTGTGAGACTGGCAGGAGTAGGATAATTATTTACCATAAATAGGAGAAGAAATTAAACAGCGTGTCTGAAATGGTACCACAGCTTGCTGAGCAGGAGTTAATATACTAAGCATTTAGTGCAGTAGGTAAAAAAATCGTAAGAGACCTCTTCAGCATTATTTTGTTCATCTCCTTATGGTAAGTAATCCAAAGAACCCAAGGGTCTTACCATCATGCCTGTCCTTCTTGGTATGCATGCACAGCCCTAACCCAGCCCAAGGTCGCAGCATTCTCTACAAACACCTTGTTCTGTTTTTCCAAGTGTGAAACTTATGGCTAGAAACACATCAAGGCTTTTTGACAGCCCATAACTTTCTACCTCCTCTCTGAGGAACACCCCTTCAGTACAAAAACGTAACATAGCTCACAGTGGCACCGGAGCTGTTGTAAAATGCATTTGGGCATTGTGAAGATTCATGCTTTAAGCCTTCGTATAATTTGTGAGAATATGCTTCAAATCTCCACTGCATACTAATGACGTATGACACAGAAGAGCAGGATTGCATTAAGTAAAACATTTTTACATGATAAAGAGGAAGAATGCAGAGCAGAAATATAATTAAAGATCCTTTCACCTATCTATGATCACAAAAATGTAAGTGAATGGTGATGCTAGTTTTTGCTCTAGTGTAGGCTCTATATAAGTCTGCAGGGATAGCTCTAATTTCAAAGGTTACCTCCCTGTTATGGTAAAGAAAATGATGGGCAGGCAACGTGCTCTAACAGATAAAATACAGGAACCAGGACTCAAAGACCAAATTTGCCTGATTTCTGTGACCTCTTACATTTCACCTAACATTTCTACCTGTATTTCATGGTCTAATACAAATGAACCTCGCTGCATTGGAAGAGAGTTATCATTTTTTTTACTCTTTTTTTTCTGAACTACTAAGCCGTAAGTACTGCTGCCAGCCCTTAATAAAAGGTTAAAGGATTGTAACCAACATTCACTCCACTACAAGATGGAAGCATGCATAACTCTCTGGCTTGGTCTATCTCCTGTAATCAAGAGTGACTTAACTAATGCGGCATATTCTTACAAAGAGCCAGACATGACACCCAAATTTTCTTCTCTCATCCTGTCAGGTAGCTAAAATGCTGTATGTTGTGAACACCATAAGATTTTAGAAAAAGAGAATTAGGAAAGAGCTTTTATTATTATTATAATAATTTTCACTCAGCACTAAATACTGTCCATAAACATACAAAAATAGAGCCACTGGCTGAGAAAGCTTACAAGTTTTATTTACTTTTTAGAAACATTTTGGTTCTTTTAAGCAACAAAATATGATTTCATAATTATTACCTTATGCTGTCCTGACATTTACATTACCATACAGTGCTGAAAGCCAGAAAATACCATCTGTTCTGCAGAGGATTTTGTTCTCTGCTATTAAATTGCATTCAGACCTGTAAAAAAAAAGTACACTCTTGGATTTCAAGACTGGGAGAGTTTTGAGTCCTGAACTCTATGTGAAGTAGCATGAATCAATGAATAATGGTAGTTTGGGAAGGGTTAAACGTGTTTTACAAAGTCCCTATTCAAAGGATAGAGTGCATGTGCTTAGGAACTGGGGGGAGAAAGGGCTGTAAAGAAGTATCAAAAGATACATCCCTGTGCTTCTGTATCTGTAAGCGTCAATATCTGAGCACTTCCTGGAAACTAAACATGTGCATGTCTGTATAAGGACCAAAAAGATTGTATTGTCCTGTTTGCATCATTACTTAAACGTATAGAATATGCCCATGAAACTGGAAGGTAAAGTGAGAATCAGGCTGGGATTTGATCCAAACCCATTTATATCCCAACGAAAATCTCAACTTCAAGGGTCACCGAGAGCACTATTTCTATACAGAAATTTAATCAGTCATGTTCCTCCTCCTCCTTTCTCCTCCCGAACTTCACAGGTTTTACAGCATCCATTGCTCACAACAGTGACATTTAGTAGGGATTGTGAAGGGCTTAGAGCAGCACTAATTTTTCCAATTCTCACTGGACTGATGAATGGTTCCTATAAAAGGTTAAATCATCACTTATCCTGACCCACAGAATTGCAGTGCTTCCTAATCTAAACTGTGCCATAAGCACTAAAACACAAGGGAGAACAGCGTGAGTAACAACAGCTTTTACCTAATAGCAAAGGCAGAGCTCCCCAAAGCCCAGCTGCCTTTACTTTATTCTGCCTTTAGCACAACCGTCTCTGGTTACTTCTCATCCACATGAAGTGGAGATTGAGGAAGGAAATGAATGGAACAAGTCAGTCACACGCGGTGTTGAGGTTTCCCTAACCTTCACTCACAACACTGGAAGTTTGCTATGACCAATGTATTAGTTTCTTACCTGATAACAGGGGCCCCAGTACCCAGCTGCCTCCACAGGATAACCACTGGAGACTCCAGAGAACTCTATATTGCCAGAAGGCATGAGGACTCTCTCTGCACTAAAAAACTGGCAAGGTGCAGAGCTAGAAGGAAGACTTGCTTAGGTAACCTCTGCCACAACAGCTTGGGCAGTGCCACAACAGCACCACTCTTAAGAGTGTGGATGAGTTTCAGCAGCCCAGCGTGCAGCCTGGATACTACTCTTTAAGTAGCTAGTATTAAAGAAGAGCCGGACTGGAAAGTTTGTTTGATGGCAGTACCTGAATACTTGTCCTCCTGTCACTGAGGAGGTGCAAGATTGTACCTACATATCATCAGGACACAATGCAGCCAGGTAACGTGTAGCAGTTATCTTTAAATTGGAAAGTAATTTTAAGCTACAGTCCCTATGTTCAACCATGCTATCGCGAGCGCAGCACAGCCTAATTACAGATAAAAATCATAAATTAGTATGTCACCCTTCCATTGACTGAAGATGGAGTAAGAGTTTCCTTCAAAGACTATTCAGAACAGAAACCTGATTTCTGAGCTCCAAATTGCCTCTAAGGGAGTCCTGCACCCCTTGCCATCAGTCTGCTCTAGCAATAGGGAGAAATTACCTGTGTAGCATCTAGCCTTTGTGTCTGTACCCACCAAGCATCACACTGATATCATATTTGTTTGTCCTTTTTGTTGGATAATCATTAGTTAAACAGTCAGAACAGTAAGTTTTGATGTTCCATTGTTTCCACAGTATCTCAGTCTAGATAGAGATCCTGAGAGAAATGGCTTAGTTTGTAATTTAAAAGCAGTATAGAACTTTTAGAAAACAAGTATAAATTAAATTTTCCTGAAAATGAAATCCCTAAGTTTGCAAAGGGAATACCAGTTAACAGGTAAAGATGATTTATGTAATTAAAATACTCATGTACTATAAATATTCTTAATATGCATGAGTATTAGGTCATTCTTATGTAATTAGCTGAAGCAGAAAGTTTTTTATCAATTAAACAAATTGTTTTTCACACTAGGTGTAGACTTAATATTGATCTTTTTTCATCCAGCTCACTTACACAAGCAAATTAGATCTAATTGCATCCTTACCACATCATTACTCTGTTATTGCAAATTACAGAAAATATATTCTCTTGTAGAATAATGTTTTCTTTGTGGTATTGATGTTGAAAAGAGGCTAGTTAATCTAAGAACTTCAAATTATTTCCTTCCATCTGTCAACTTAGTAGATATTTGCATCATACAGTATGTATCATTATTAATTTAGTTAACATAACAGTAGAGACCTACACGGATACAGGAAATGTGCAAAAGAATATCTGTTTCTTTAATAACACCCCAAAATCATTCAGCAGAGCAATTATCAAAGCAATGACAGGTCACATGGATAAAGAAATGACAGGACTTCTTACATTTCGTAATTCACATTATTCCAAAATTTCCAGTATTAATTTGTTCTTTTGGCTTAAGAAAGGTTCTCAAAGACAAGTATTTTCATAGTTTTAGGTTTGGGGTTTTCAGGTTTTGCTTCAGTTGAGTGTTTTTGTTTAGGTTTGTTATTTTTTGTTTGCTTTTAGAAAGGAACACTTCTGTTGGAGCAGGTGAGAGAAAATGACTTGTCATGTTTTACTTGTAGCAAATTCTGGTCCCTCAATAGCTTTACTGGATGTTTCACTTCACATTGTTATGTTTATTATAATGGGATAGAAAAATTATAATCTCCAGATTTTATTTATCTATTTCTCCTTTGTGTAATCTACTTATTACATATTAGCTCTTGAAGGAAGGCTGAGGATACAAATCCAACAGGTCATATTACAAACTTAAAATCTTTGGGGACAGAGCGAGGCAGGTTCCCTCCATCAGTAAGGTTTAGTTTAATCCCCAGAGCAACTCCTACTAGAATGCTGTAGAAATGCAAAATGTAATCTTACTCAAGCCATACACTGGTTTTCAGTGTTTTCTATTCATGCTGTTACTTCATTCCAAGCCTGGTATTTATAATGCTTTATACTGCATATACTTCAAGTAAAACAAAAATAGTTTTTTGTTTTGGTTTGGTTTTTTTTTTCCCCACCAGCTTTTATCTCTATGTACAGATTTACAGATTACAATTTCTTTTTTTAATTTCTTTTTGCAGATTCCCAAAAACGTAGAACTGATTTCAGCAGTAGGTACTGCAGCTAGATACCCCAGTTCTCTCCCCTTTAAACATTCTTTGTCATTTCAAACGAGGTCTTTGACTCTGCAACAGAGACCAGAGCCCAATAGATCCAAGCCTGGTACATAACCCAGTACATACCTCTCTCATCTGTCCTCTGTACACTGCCCATGCACTCACCCTGCAATTGTCCTTCTCCTGACAACATTATACATTACTTCCTGATTTGAAATGGTGCTGGTGTGTATTTTGGCAGTTTGCGAACTACCCTTTTGTTACCTTTCAATTTCCATATGTCTCAGAAGCTTGTGTGCAAAAGTATGTGCCTCTACGGTATAGGAAGGACATCAACCTTGTTCAATATGAACAAGTATCCTAGAACACAGTTCTCCATGCATGCTGCTGTAGGGATCCAGTTGCAGTCATATGAATCTCCAGCCTAAAGCTGGTACCACTTAAATAATTACAAACCGTTTCTATTTCACTGTAGTGAAACTCTCATGGCAGCTCGTAGATACAAAGTACATGGTCATGTATATTTCCACCACTTTCTGGCTCCATGTAGTTCCCTCAAATAGAGTATGGAAGGAAGTCTCCTACCTACAGTACCAACTATTTTTTCCAAGTACAGCACTGGAACTGTGCTAGGCATCAACTAGCTAAAACTGTCACACTCTTGTTCAAAATCATTTTACCCTTGCAAGACAGGATATAGACCATATAGCCTCTGGACAGACTAGCTCTTTCAAATGCATTACTATCCCAGATTTTTTGCAGATCAAGCAAGAAAAAGAAAATGCAATTTTCATTAGAATCTTTGATGCTTAAAAACAACTCCTCCCCTGCTCACCAACCACTCAAAAAAACAGAGGCCTCACTACATTGACTCCAAAATTCACTCTTCAAATATTTTCATACAGAGAGGAGTAATGCAACTACTGCCTACAAATATTATTTTGCTCAGACTATCTGCCATTTCATTGACTTATCACCCATGAAGTGCTCAGCTATAAAACCAGTCTGAGAATAGTGGGGTTTGCCCAAAAGGAACTTTGAAAGGCCAATATCGCAACTGTAAAATAAGAAGAGATCAACACAGGAAAAGGAAGACATTGAAACCGGAAAAAAATACACTTTTTGTATCACTTATATTCATGTATCAACTCATAACAAGAGGGACGCATTAGGTCTTCTGTAACTAATTTGGATGCAAAGGAAGAAGAATCTGTTGAACTCAAGATGGGGAGGAATTTTTCCACTTGACTGGAAATCCGCTACTGAAACAGAGTTGATGAAGTTACAACTGAAACAGAGTTGATGAAGTTACAATATATCGCAACCCCAACTGACTTTCACACCCAGGGTAAGGTATATAGCTGCTTAGGCAGTGCTAGCAGGAAGTTTCTTACTATGGCATTTAGCCTCTGTGAGCATCCCTGCTGCTGTGTTGAAGTTGCAATAGTGCAAGTAGTCAGCCTCCAAGGCTTATTCAACTGCGATGTTAATTTGTGTAATCTATCACAAAATAGAGAAGTCTTTTCAACGTACATTCAAACTTGCTATCCCAGTAAAACTTTGAATGCTTTGCAAAAATCAAATTAAACCCGAGTTTCCTCTCTAAGTCAGGCTAGAGGAAAATGCTCCTGAAGAGAAATTACTATGAACAACAATGTGTCTTAATGCTGTACAAATCGCTTTCCTTAAAAAATAAGAAATGAACCGTACTTAGGCTTGATGGATTGTTTGTCCTTTTCACTTGTTAAAATTCTCTGGTGTTAAAATTGGGCCATATGGAACAGAGTTGACGGTGTCAGAGCCCAGATGCCAGCTGCCTACATTCTTACAGCAACAGCATCTGGATTTCTCATCACTCCAGTTTCAGAATTTAAAGAGAAAAATGTTAATTTACAAAGGGAAAACATTTTTTTCCCCAAAAAAATTCAAGCAACTACAGTCTATCAAAGTCGAGGCAAAGGCCCAGGATTCAACACAATTCTCTGCTTGCTGAGCTGCCTTTACTAACCACAGGGCCAGTACTTGCCCATTGCAGCTGTGAGGTGAACTACATCCACAGTGGCATTGCCATAGATGGCTTAGGTGAATGCATTTTATTGCTCAGTGAGGTAGAGCTAGCAGCACTTGCAAAATCAGTGAAGTTCATAGAAGCTCAGCTGGCAAGTAGTAGCTTGTTAAACCACTATAAAACAGTCGTGTTCAATCTTGTACCAAAAGCCTACACAACAATGGGGGTGGGAAGAAAAAACCCTGAAGAACAAATAGTCTACCATCAGCTAAATACACCCACCTCAGCAAGTGCATAGTTGCAGAAAACAGACTTTACACAAGTACAACACATCTGGTCAAGTTATTGGAAAAGCCACTATCTTTTTTTAAATGCTCCCTAGGAAATGCAAATATCTGAATATAGCGTCTTGATACAGATCTGCAGAGTCTTATTAAACGTGCAAAGACAGGATTCTACATTCCCAACTAAAACATCAAAAATATTTAAGCTGATTGTGTAAAAACGTAATACTTCTCTAGAACTGGGAGATCCACCCTCAAAACCAGCTTGGAAAAGTCTGATAAAACACGCTGTCATGCTGCGAATACTTACATTATTCTAAAACATTCTAAAATTATCTGTACTTCTGACACCAATCTTTCAATGCTTTTTTCTTTCTATTTAATCAAAAGTAGAAGGGACTTCAGAAGTATTAAGGGACTTCAAGGCCTGTGATAATAATGAAGATCCTTATTTTTCAGCATTGGGGAAATGTCTTCTTAAGGCACAGAGCAAGTACATAGTGTAAGTACACAGTGCAGAACAGGAAGTCTCTCATCACTTTAAAGAACACCCACTTCCCTGACAGCTTCAGGTTCACAATAAATGTGTTTGATTTTCTTCACCGAGGACTACACTGACTGAGTAGATACAACTCATCTGCAGCTTAACACCTTTGTATTCAACTACAGAATAAGAAAGATTCCTTTGTTAGCAACCTACAGAAGTGCTGTTAGTCACATGCGGCCCCACAGGCTGCATTTTAGAAACTCCTCCAAGATACTTCAAGAAGATATACTTGGAGCCATGGAGTATCTTAGATATCTGTTTTGAGGGGCTTACAGATACTGTGGTAGGGAAGAGGGAAAATAATTAGCGTCTTGTAGACCATAAGTAAGTTTTACTTCTTGACTTACTCTTGGTATGTTCTACTTTTAACATAGGCTTAATTAGTACTCTGGACTGTAGTTTGCTGGCTAATTGCCTGCTTTGAATATTATTTTCTAAAACTCAGATCTGAATATCATATAGGTGTATGTATATAAGATTATAAACCAAGAGCAACCATTCTACTATGGACAGCTTAGACAGCTAAGATTTTATGTGGCAATAAATGAATTTGTTTCATCATTATTTTGCTCCATAACATCGTTATTTTGCATATTTGACACCCCACAATGAAAGCATGTCTTAATTCCACTTTCACACTCAAGAGGTATTGCATGTAGAGCAAAATCATGCTACTCTGTCTTGAGCTACAGTTTCAAATACCCTTCTACTTATTACGAGACTATGAAGTAGGGAAGCTTCCTTTGAAGTACATGGTCCTTTGCTTTTTCTTAACAGAAAGAACAAATTTTTGCTACTATTTGCTACGAGCTAGCTTTGTTTCAGGCACACTGGAATACTAAACATAGAAAGGAAGGAGGGCTTGTTGGGCAGTAAAAGCAGTATCCCAAAAATAGTTACAATGTACATTTGGGACTGTCTATGAATTGTTAATACTAGTTATAGAGAATCAATGCTCAAGAAAACTTCTAGAAAATCCTGTGGGATCTCTATCACTATAAATAAAAATGTAAAAACACTACATAGCATACCATAGGTGTTATTCAAATATTGGTATAAATTAGAATTGAAGTACTGTATCTTTCAATTTCTCAGATTTCAGTGATGGACATTACCTTCTGGAAGCTCACATAAAGCAAGGGAAAGGCCCAATCCATACTCCCCCAAGTATCTTTATATTTGCCTCCACTAGAGTTAACATGCTGAAATGGTACCAATGGATAGTTTTAAAATAGTCCTTCCTGAAGTACTTTCACCAGCTGTTGACTGAAGAAAGTACTGCGACACAGCATATAGTCAAATATGCAAAGAATAACTTTTTCCCTTCTTGAATCATTTCCTTTGCACACACAAAGCCTTTCCTGGTAGTAAGAGAAATCCCACTGCAGTCAATTAAAACAGGGCTGCTCATGGACAGAAACCCCAGCCCTTAATGGATCAACTTCCAATTTCCTTTTTGTTCTGTGGACAAAACCAGAAATATGGATGAATTGAGAGTGTTAGAAGCTAGAAAGCAGCATGATCACCCTTGTTTATAGAACAGGTTGAAGGTTTCAGCAGGATAATCTTTCCTTGAGTGTCATATTTTGATGATCATCAGGTAAGAACATTACAGGAATTTTCACTTATTCCTTACTCTTATTAACATATGCAAAGTACCCTGTTTCTTACAAAGTTTTGTTAATATCCAAAAACACTTAGAGCTTTTCAGTGCATTAATATTCAAGTTGATAATCCCTTGAAGCATCAACATAAGTGGCAGAACCAAAATCTTTCTAGTTTTGCTGAATGAGAATCTTTATGCTTGTCTTTTCCTAGACAAATTTTGCTAAATTTATTTGCACCATGCAGAATATTTGCACAAAATCCTTACCATTATATTTAAAAATACAGAACTCCACCACCCTCAATTCTCACTACTGCTAGCCACTGTTAGTAAGCTAACTAAAAATTCATGAAGTCAGAGAACCTGCATTTGATTGACTTCTAGCCCTGATAAATTTTGAAAAGCCCTGGATAATTTAATTATTTTCTACAAAACTCTTGCCCATTACAACAGTGTTTAGGAAAGAAGCAGTTCCCGGATGACTTCATGGGATATTTTCACTCCAAATGATATTCCTACTGTACTGTATATTCAAACCTCCTGAGTATATCGTTGGGCATAATTCCATTACAACACCTACATCACTCACTTCCAACAGTCTCTCCCTATATATATATATATATATATATATATATATATATATATATAAAACAGAAGAATGATACACAATCAAGAACAACCTATTTGCTACACTTGGGAAGAGCATGTCATGTTCTCTTAGGGCCTGACATTAATGTGTTCAAACATGCGCACACCACCAAGCGTCACATATTAAAAAGCACTTGACTCCATATGTGACCTTTTCAAAGTAAAGACTCTTCCCATCTCACCTAATGCTTTCAGTCTAATCCCAAGCCTATTAAAAGCATGCTGTTCACCTTGAATGGTTCTTAGCATTTTTGGAACGCCTCACCAAGTACCTTTAGCTGCCACTGAAAACACCAGGAGTTGTAGGCACTCAGCATTTCCTGCTAGACAAGCGGCCACCATGATCAAGCACCTTCTGAAGCAATGTTTGTCTCCCCTGCTGAGACTCACTTGCATTCTGCATCTGGTGTTCTAACCTTCCTGCTCCAAGAAATCCCTCTCAAGGGAACACCCTGACTGAGAATCAACTGACTGGCCCTTTTTTAGTAGTTTCTTAATTTAGGTCCATTCTTTGTTCCTGGAGGAGGAAAAGCTCTTCTGCTGTTTTTGCTTTCTGTGCTATTTCTTTATATGTGTGTGTTATTACAATACATCATTATTTTTCCCGGCAAGGAAAAATTCAGCATCAAATTTAATACAAAGGTTTAGAAGTGCCTTTTGTTTATAGACAAATTCTCACTCCATGGGAGGGGAAAAAAAACCCACCATATGTAGTGGCATTTTTTCAGAAGACATATCTTCCATTTCTCCTCTCTCTTCCACTTGATATTACACTTTGGCTTGAATATAGATTAAGAATTAAAAGCTAAATGAACCCAGTCAAACATTCACCTGCAGAGAGCAAGCTCACACAAAAAGAAAGCTTCACTAGCTTTTTTCTCCCCATGTCTTGCTCCCTTTTTCAATTTTAGAAAGTGAAATCTCCTGGAATGGTTTTTACAGTTTTTATGACTTTTGTCAGGCTTCTTTAATGACTCTTCTGGGTGATAAAAAGTACAATTAAAAACTATAGTTCCCTCAGTTAATTTGTGTTTTCTTATTGTGGCACTAGTGTGATCATCTTTACAATTCAGATGCTACACCTTTTCTGTTGACCATAATTAGGTTCCTAAAAATTTCCCAACCTCTTAATTTCATGCCAATATTTTATAAAAAAAAAAAAAAAAATCTATTTTCAAGAGACATGTCTTGTCTCTTAAAGATATAAATACTGAGACTACCCACTATGGTTCAGTTATTAAACTAGCAAAAGTGCTCATGTTTGAACACTCAATATGAAGCAAAATTCACACAGCCATTACCCTGGTCTGGAGTTGTATGACTCAGCCACACATCTCACACAGAGCTTGTAGTCAGATTTTCCCATCTGTGTTGCATGCCGTTATTAAAATGCTAGCATCTCAAAGAGGACAAAGCTGGTTTAGGATGGTATTTTAAGGCAAAATGTCTAGAGCATAGCAGCACAGGTCTACATCAGGAACTACAGGAACTGCAAGTATTCACAGTAAGACTAGCTGCTCCCATAATGCTGGGAGACTCAGTTACAAGGAGGTGTACGTAAGACAAACGATGCAAACCTACACTGATATAAGATAGAGAGTAACCAGATCAAGGGAACTCAAAGGTGACTTGAGTCACTGGCCATCATTCCAGAGCAAAGCTCTGGCAAGGACCACAGCTGTGGTCAAGTTTAGATGCAGTTTAACTTGGCCTCAGATCAGCTGACAGAAAGCAGTGTTCACACTTTCCATAGTTTTGCTCAAGCCTGAGCAAAATTTCTGCTTGTTAGGGTGAGAGTTGAGATAGAATTGAAATCTTTTAGGTGAGTGTAGAAGAGCTTCAGGACCACAGCTTGCCATTAGATGCTGCATGAAGTTCTTATAATAACAAACACAGTGTTATTTCAGTGTTACATGGACTTTTATCTTTTCCTTACAATGCAGTCACTATACCTTCACCATCTTTCTCATTAGAGCCCCTTTCTTGCCTCCACACTCATGACTTTCCTTACACTGTTTGCACTCCTTTATTCTTGTCTCTATCCATGTTTCAAAACTATTCTGTTGAAGAGCAAACGTCTGAGGGAAAGTTTTTCTGGATATCGAATGTGCTTTTTGATGCTCAAAGTGCAGCACAAAGAATTAAGGTTAAAAGAACTGAACGATACAGTGGAGATTACAGAGAGTAGAGAATGCTAAAGACCCACAAAGAGTACAGGAAAGCTAAAATCACTTCAAACGTTAATATCCTTCTTTGTGCCATATTCTACAAAAAGTGTTCTGTATCTTAAGCTTAAATCTTTTATTCTTCTATTTCAAGCAGCTCTCAGATAAGACGAACATCCAAAGTTTTTTAAAAATTAATGTTGTTATATAGATAAGAGTAACAATATATATATTTCAGGAATAGAATACCCTGTGAGGACTCCTGTTAAACCAATAGTTAGTGTCTGAAAAACACAATCATGAAAGTTTTACTACATAGGACCATCAGAGGAAAAAAAGAGTGCAGATATCATCCTGGAAATGTGATGAGACTATAAACAAAACTTTTGCCTCTTTGCTTCGTACTTTTTTTTTTGCAAATAGTAGAGAAAAAAAAGTTTACATGCTACAACCACTAGTGGATGCTATGACACAGAGAGGGATATGCAATGAGATGTATCCCCAAGGAAAGGGAGGCTGGAGGAAAGGTTATGGGGCTGTGAGCTTTTTAGGGTTGTTTAAGGTTTGCTGGTTCGTTTTTGGTTTTGTGTCTTGTTTTTTATTTGTTTATTTATTTTTATTGTTGTTGTTATTTTTTTCATAATATAATGGCCACCAACACAAAAAACCCAGTCACTGATTAAAATCCATATCTCGAGGTCAGCATTCTTTCTTTGCTTACCTATCATCACCCTATGAATGTATCATACAACTATTAAGATAAAAGACTTAACAAACTTGTTGAATACACTTGTTAAAAACTAACAAGAACTACATTTTATGGGCCTTCTTGATCAATGAAAACATCACCAGGGAAAGTCTCCTGTATAGACCCACAGTATATTTGAGCTGTACCTCTACTTGCATGCTGTCATCAGATGTTAGCTTTTGCTCAATATTAACTCCACAGCCTCATTTAGCAACCTAGTACAGTCCACATTTCTAAAATCGAACAGCAGTCTTCATTCAGACTACAGGAAGCAATTGTGCCCCCAGCCTTTATGCCGGATTTGCAGTTTGCACACAACTGGGTAGTTTCTTTGATTTAGCTACTCCAGAATAATTCTAGAATAAAACTTGAGTCAGAGCAGATGAATGTATATATGGTAGATTCCTGGGAATCACTGCTGACTTCAAACAAAAAAGCAACATGCTAGACTGAGGAAAAAACACAGTAATGAGCTGACAGCTGATACTCCTACAGTACAAAACACAGAGGGCATGACTGAAATAGATATCACATCATTATTATTACATTAAGAGACCTACCTCATCAGGAATGCAAAGCTGCTGAGTATTAATTTATTAAGAGTCACACAGTGGGACGAAGCACAGAATAAACTAGAGATTAAATAATTATACAAATTCTATCATGGCAGATGGCACTAAATTTACTCTGGCCAGAGTCACTAAATCAAAACATACAACTTCCTCTAGGTTGAGTGATTGATACACTGGGTCAGAGCAAATGACAGGTTTGCAACATAAAAGATCAGAGGTGAACACAAGGTGGCCATTACAAGTGAAACCCTAATGTATTTCCAAACCAATGCGACAGGAGCTATAAAATAAGCAGGAGAGCACGATAATTGACTTTGGGCTGCCTTATACTGCATACTGTTATTCAAAGGGAATAAAAAAAAGAGAAAAGGACATGCTTTACTCTTTACAGGTGAACACTGATCTACAGTGTCTGACTTCAAAAAGAATAATTAGAAAGCAAGATACAAAGCCTGCTCAGACCACTGCTAGGAAAATGCATCTCTCCACCTCAACATGTTGCAACAGGCAAACTCCCTTCAAGCAAACATTGTCGTTAATCCCACACAGGTCTCCTAACACATGCAACCTTGCCACTACTAATAGTTGCTCCCAGATTTCCTTTGCTTAGATACAGAGACAGTTGTTCTCACCAGGCGAATACAGGTGGCCGTTCCCTTAGCAAAAATAGGGTAAGAATTCCCCCCCCCCCCCATTAATCATGCAAATTCTTAGCAATTCAAGATAAACCAGAAGAAGATAGTTTGTACAGTCACAAATTCAGCAGTTTACTACCCTTACAGAGTTAAAGATACAGGTATTAACAGAGACCCTAGTCCTGCATCTTCAGTTCTTTTTTCTTTTTCAATAGCAAAGAACCCCCTCTGTTCAATGCTTTACCTGAATTTAGAGGACAGCAAAGGCCTGGGCCACTTTAAATTCCTAACCATGTCTACACTTCTCTTGTTTTTCTTTAGCTCTAAATCTAAATAATCTGCTTTGTCAATGGAGTTTTATATTGTTTAAATGGGGCAAACCCTGCTAATATGCTTGTGTGTTTTAATAAAAAGTAAAACCCAGAGGTATAAAATGTCTTGCAGACAAAATTCAGAAGTTTCAAGACAGATGAGAGCCTTAAAACTGCAGCTTGTAATTAGAACCAGCAGAGATTCTTTCATCCCATTAAATATCACCTTCATCCTATTTTTCCAATATCATGTGATTATGTACTTCATTAAGGCAATTAGAGCATATTTATGAACAGTCCCCTGTCTCTCTGAGCATGGCTGCTGAATGAGAGTGGAGAAAAGTCTCATTTCTAAATATTCCAAAGCTTTTTTTTTCCTCTTTTTGTATTTCAAAATATTTTAATTAAATCCCTGGGCACAAATGGTTATGACTTAGAAGGCAATTCAGGTCTTTAGGCCTACACAGATGTCACTTAAAATCATCTTTGAAGGATGATTTCAGAAACAGCTAAAGCACCATTAACAAGAGTAAATTGGAGGTGCATGAGTAGCAAACACTATTATTTTGACAGCAGTCAAGTTAAACAGCAGCTACAAGGAATGTCTGCCCATTAATGCCGAGCTGATCAGCATTCAGGAACAGAAGTCATTAGAATATCAGTCAAGTTTTTGAACTTTTTCAATGAAAATCCTCAATACAATGAAAAATTCGCAAGATGCAGATAAAAACCATGAATTTTCATAAAGCACTAAACATGTAGGAAATCGAAACTGATTCACAAGGTTAAATATGTCTACTGGGATTTTTTCACATGTGGCTATGCTCTATTGAATTATTTGCAAGAAGTATTTGATGGTTCTTTCAAAAAATGAATGGTGTAGCAGCTAGAATGTTAAGATGAAATCAAATATAAAACAAGATAAAATTCAGCTGCCATCAGGTTTCTTTGCAAATTGTAACTCAATTTAGTGTCATAAAAAGGGTATTTCACAGACTTCTGAGCAAATTAGACCATGTTTGGAGTGGACAGAAGCTTACTTGAGGAGGCAGCAAGGCTTTTCAGTCCTTATGTACAAACCCCATGCTGGGACAGCTTCTGGCAACCTCAGAAATGACCTCCATTTGCTGCCATGACGGACACCATCTAGCTGAATGCTCTGGGTGAACAGCTACAGGCTCAGCTCTGTTAGCAACAATTTTACTCACCAGAGGCTTCAAAACAAGCTCACCATTTCAGAGCAACAGGGAAACATCTTCTTGGATCATGACTACATTAAAAGATCAGAAGAACCTCTGAGGTTTCCTAGATAGAAGGATAAAAATCCCTTCTAATAGCTTGTTCCACAATACCACTCATGCCCAGACACCATAGGGAAAGAAATTATATTACATCAGAAGGCAAAGGTGCAAGTTCTCATGACAAAATCGACAAACTTAAAAGTACCACAGCTCCTTCTCTTACACTGAGAAGCACAAGGCAGAAATAAAGTGGCTGCTAAATACAAACAAATCCTCAAGATTTGCAGCACCCCTTTAGGTCCATGTAAATGTACATCCAAGACACAAATACATACAAAATTATTTTCAGGCCGTTGTAATTCAAAGTTAACACTCTTCAGCAAGCATCCCATTTTTTCATATGCCTCCCATAGTTGCTTATGCTTGTATTATCTGGGTCAGGTAGTATCAACTAGTCTCAAAAGTCAAAGAACAACTTCCCCTAGTTTGCTTAAACATGTAAAGGGTACAAGGCACAGCAGAATTTACATATTTGCATCCTTCTGTGTTGGTGAATATGCTACTGGCTACATACTGAATATATAGTGAGAATATTAGGGAATGACATGCAAGAAAACAGTTCCAGGGAAGATATGCATTCAGAGAAAAAGGTAACCCAAGGCTTCATTGCTTGTGCAATTCTATTTCCTACCTGCCTTGCTTTTCCAGTTATTGCCATCAGGATCATTAATCCCAAAAGACAATAACCAGGATGCTTCCTGTGGCTACACTTTCTCTTATTACCTTATAAAGGAGAATGTCAGAGCTTTTAACCTCAGGGGAATCAGAATTGTTACCTAATCACTTTGAGAGGAGCACACGAAAAACAGGCAGGAATATAAAACATCATCCAGCCCCCAATTTAACAAACAAGTCTACTAATCCAAATTTGAAGGTCTGCCTAAAACAACCCTCCAGAAGTCAAACAAAACCCTAGACAAACTACTCACCTATCGCTCTCCTTCCCAGCAGACAAGCCAAAACCGCCTCCCTTTCAGGGCACCTCAAACTGCAAATGGAACCAATCAAATACTTAAGAAAAAGATCCCCACCTTCCACTCACTTTCCTAACTTTAAATAGGGTTGAACTTCCCTTTTGCCCTTCATTGACAGCTGAACTAACTTTGTGAGATAAAGCAGGGGTCTTTTCCCATGGAGTTGGTTAATCCTCTCTTCTGCCACAGAGATCTCAACCTGCTGCTTCAAATGGTTATAAAACACATTTATGTGCAGTTACACTGTTAGGTGCCTTCTTACTACCACCGTTATCTTTTGAAGTCAAAGAAAAAAAATGAAGGTTCAAGAATCCTAAGTGTTTCAACATCACTTAAGGAAGTTTTGTCTACAAGAGAGCAAGCTGTGGAAGGTTTTGTTGTTAGGATGTTTTTTCCCCTTTCTTGAAACTGAAATAAAACTTCTCTTTTATCTGTTAACGTAGTCTGGAGCCACTGCCTAGGCATATACCTTGAGCTGCAGTTAAGAGCTGGGAAGCAGAAATTATACCAGTATGGTTCCATGTGCAGTGCTCCTTGGGCTGGGTTGCTGCCACCGCTTGTTACAGCAGAAACAGGTTTTTATTTCTTCCTGAAGTGCACACAGCCCCTTATGTTCCTGAATTCACATCTCAGACCATGCTGCTGAAGTCTTTGAAAAGTGCATCAGGGCTGCCTGCACAAGGAGTGATTTCTCTCTGATGTCCCATGGAGTAACACACACGTGTGCAAACATGAGTCAGTAGCACGTCACCGTGGTGGCTTGCACATACGGCACGGGCCACCCTTCCACTGCACACAGCCACAGCAAACAAATAGTGAATAACACGTCCTTGAAAGAAGGGAAATAGCAAAGCAATGGGGTCCTGCAGGGCTCAGCAGCTGCCCAGTAGATGCAGTGGCTGCTGCCACCCCCTCAGCCCTCTGCTGCAGCACCCCCAAATAGCCCGGGGTTTCTTAAAACCTAGAGAAAATGACTGAAACGTAGCTCAACCTCAACTGCAGCTCACAAACTGTTTTAGGCAGCAGAAAGAGGACTGCAAGGGATGATGCCCACCCTGTGACAGCAGCCCAGGCCAGGGGAGTAGACATTCCGCGAGAACCTCCTTTATTATAGCATCTCCTCTGCAAAGCCCAGACTTGCCTAGAGAACTACAGAAGTTGGGAAGTGTAAGTTTATTTCTGCTATGTCTTAGACCTCAGTCATCACAAACATTTAGAAATAACTAGAGCAAATGAAACCTTCATAATGTCCTAACCAAATAACACTTAACAGAGAAGTCAAATAAACTGCCCACACAAAAAAGTGAAATGCCTGAGATAGACAAGACTTTATATAGATGGGTTTTGATGTGTCTCAAAGCATGCTGAGAGAGACAGCATAGCCTTTGAGACTTGTATGTCTACATATTGTTGTTATGTTAACTGGTGCTTGGAAATGTCATTTTCTCACTTTTATAAATTAAAATTACTAAGGAAAAAGCATTCTGATATGCCTTTTTGCTGAAGGAATGCTGTATACATCATCATTCTAGTAGGTTGGGGCTGTTCAGCCTGGAGAAGAGAATCCTCCACAGAGACCTTAGAACAGTCTCCAGTACAACCTGGTCAGTGGAAGGTTTACCTGCCCATGGCAGGGGAGTTGGAACTGGATGATCTTGAAGGTCCCTTCAACCCAAACCACTCTGTGATTAGCATGAGGAGCTGAGAGAGGGAGCCCTGACCCTGCCCTACCCCTACTGCAGCCTGAGGGTTTTCTAGCAGGAACCAGGCATTTCTGAGCACAGATATATAAAAGAAAATGGATGTTTCTGTTTAAACAATAGCCAAGTTTATGTCTCCCATTTACAAAACTTCTCAGTATTTACAACAGCTTTTGCCTAAGAAGATTCAAATGCCTCCTTCCAGAGCACATCCTAATAAACAATTTAAGAGGTATATGAAGATGCTGCTAGTAATCTCACTCTTCTGTTATTGAAACTGTTCTGCTTTATGGAAAAGAACAGAAATATCAGAACACCGGGAAGGGAAAATGCCCATTGCCCACAGTCAGGATCCTTTACCTCTGTGGATTATTTCTAAACTTGCATGTAGCAGTCTGCTCTGAAAATGAACATTACCAGATACGGTTTCTCAGGTAATCAGAGGAGACAAACCTTTTCCATTCCTTGCTTTTCCCACAGCGAGAGCAGAGCATGTGTCTGCTCTTATCAGTCAGCCCACCCCAACAAATAGCCCACGGAGACATCGTGCTGCCAAAGGTGAGACCTTTGGGGGAAACAGGCATCAGCCTTTTCCCTTCCCCTAACAACTTGCATTTCTTTTTCTATTGAACTGTTAACTTTTAGCATTCTCTTCTTTATCTGATCTATCTTCTTAGGCTTTTGCACTCTTAACTATTGGGACAGAGTTAAAAAATACAGCAAAACTGGGTTTTCAGGCTCATCTAAGTATATATTCAAGTGTGTGCCTGTTTGCTAAGTGGTCCGTGCTGTATTATTGAATATCCGAATGGATTTTTGTCTGCAGCTAGGTTAAGCTTCTAGAGAGATAGCTCAGGCAGGCAAGAAAACTTTTCTGGAAGGGAAAAATAAAAGAAATCCCAGCAGGAAGGCTCAGGGATGAGCTGTTGAAGCAGGGTCAGGGCTCACAGCTCTCCCTGGGGCAAACCTCAGCAACAGGGCCTTCCCAAGGATACATCCAGTCACACTTGATGAAAACATCACCACATGTCAGGATGTGTGTGACACAACTACTGCAACCCAACATACATGTGTGCCCCCAAAAGGAGAAAAAAAACCAACATTAAAATACCCCCCCCCCATCTTTGCAAAACATATAAGAAACAGTAAGAACATTCTCTGTATGTAAACTAGAGGAGCTTTCTCTCATTTGATTTTAACTAGCAAATTTCCTAAATACTTTAAAATAGAGCACAGAATCAAGATTTCCTGCAAATCAGTTGGCAATTTCTAGAATATCTGTTTTTCTAAGAGCTCAGGCTATTAATCTGGTGGACAGTTAGCAACTTATCTTCAGCACACCCTACAAATCACTATGTAACACGTAACTTCTCTAATCACAAACGTTTCCAGGGTGAAATCCAGGTAGAGATAAATGCTGCCAACTACCACATCATGCCACAATTCAAGGCAAAAACAGCTTCCCCTAACAAATTAGGAAGCAAACAAGGACAAAAAAAGGGAAAGGGATAGATGACCGGAGTTAATAACTCACAACTACTGTGGCTTGGGCCAGTCAAGAACAAAACTAATTATTTAATTGCTACAAGTACTTAGAAGTCATTCTTCATTATTAACTTGCATTAAAAGGTTTCTTGGCTGCATTGCAGGAACCCCTTGCTTGAAGGTTCCCAGCCCTGTTTGTCTCAAGTTGTTCGGCTGGGGCCACACTCCAGGGTAATACAGGCAATGCTGACGATGACTGATCAATACCAAATGTAAATACCACATAACATCTCCTTAGGAGGCTGCTACTGTGAGATTTTTTGAACTCAAAATAGCAGAGAAACTGGTTTTTTTCAGAGTTTCTTAAAGTATAGATCTCTTTATATAGAGATAAGAAAGTGAGTGGAATTGGCTGGTGTTATAAAGCGTTTGCAGCTTTGAAGTGCACCCTGATTTTAACTGGAATGAGTTATTGCATAAATGTTCTTAAAATATAGGGGGAAAGACATTGAAAAGGACTAGAGAAGCCTACATCAGCAAGGCCTGTTTCGGGCGGGATTTGGGGTTTATTTTGTCTGGTTGGTTGGGTTTTGCTGGTGGTGGTTAGTTTCTGGCTGGTTTGGGTTTGGTTTTGGTTGGGTTTTTTTTTCTCTCTCTCAGTCTAGATGCCCAGAGGATTCTGAAAGCCTGATGTTTTTCTTACCTGAGATGTGCAATATGCAAAGTCAAATCTCTTTCACCAGCAACAGAGCCTGTATTTGATCCTGATTTTCCTGTAACCTTTTGCTCCTGAATATTCTGGGAAGTATCTCCCTCTTTGACCAGAGGTTCTACTCCAGAATGATGAATGGCCAGGAAAACAGCTGCAGGAAAGGGGTATTCCTTCAGAAAGAGAATCTGTGTCTTTCTCTTTACTTCTCACTGCCTCTAACGAGGAAAGGGATAACAAAAGTTTAAGTATCTGGAGACCAGCCTCTGATGTTCTCACTTTATTTTCACAATATTGTTTGATTAAAAAGAAAGTAAAAAGGTGAATAAAAGACTACAAAATCTCAGTTCTTATTCTATAAATTAATGGAAGCACTGCAGACAACTTCATTTTCAATAAAATACAAATTAATGTTCAAATCTTTCATTTCCTTTGTTAGGACAGATAACATTTTGTCAGTTATGTATGCAAATAAGTGCCATGAATTGTTTGAATTTGTGATCATCTTGAGATTAAGTGCTACTGACATTGAACTTTCAATACTGTTTTATTAAAAAAAACCCATACTTTAGGGTAGCAAAAGAAGATTTTTTTTTTCCTTCACATACAAGCTGTGCCCGTTCCCAGCAGACAAATGTATGTAGGGAAAAAGGGAAAATAAAAGCTTTAAATTTTTCACTCAGATCAATGATGTTAAGGCAGAAAGAATAGGGCTCACTTAGAAACTTGTGTATTAAATTCACAGGTCTAAAGGCAAACGTGCCTTTAACTTCATACTGAGCAGAACGTGCTTTTGCCACTTTGGCATTTATCACACATTTGTCAGTGAAGGAACTGCTGAATCACAATTAGGGAGAGGAAGATTTCCCAGGGTCCAAGTGTTTGAAGCTCTTTCTTTTTTTCTTTTTTTTTTTCCAAACTCAATGCTTATTCAAACTTTATTAAAAATTTTAGATAGGACTTTTCCTCTAAGACGGGTCGCAGCATGTCTGAAGGTCTAAAAACCTCTTGGTACCAGAATACAAAAGGTTAGAGCCAACTCATATTTCCCTGAACATTTCGGTTGTCCCCTAATCATAAACCTGTCATTCAACACAGAGATATTAGAGGGTGGAAAAACTGAAGCTAAAGGTCAGATTTAGCAGATAAAAGGTCTGCTAGAAAGGTGCATTGTGGAATTGGATTCCTTCTCATGTGTCATGATGTAGATTAGGAGTAAACCCCTTGAAATCAAGCAAGCAAGAGCAGCCTCTTACTCGTCTTGGTAGGATTTAGTTCCACTGTCTTTGTGCATGAAGAGAGGACCAATGTGAGCAATGGAAAGTTTGAAACAAGACTAATTTATTTTTCAGCAAAACACAAAGAGTTATTTCTTCCTACAAGCATCAATCTTTAAGAGCCACTTTGTAAGGCTTTCATGATTCTTGTCTCATAGTGTAAATTATGAAACATGTATTTCACCAATGATATACCTGAAGCAATACATTCAACACCCTCCATGTAGACTAGTGAAATGGCAACATTTCCAGAATGTGATATTACAGAGTCCTTAGATTGCATCCACTGCTGCATATGTTTCTTCTCAAATCAAGCAAAGAAAAAGCACTCAGATCAAGCCAATGAGATCTTCAGTTCACATACACTTGATTTTATGGACATTCTCCCAAAAAAGTATTTGCAATAGGATGACATAAACAACTGACTCAGTATAAACTGAAACTTTAAGGTTTTTCTCTGAAACAAAGCAATAGCAGATATTGGGCTGAAGACCAAGGGTTTAGATTAATTTAACCTGACTTAATCCATTTACAGCTTTGGAGTTTAAATTACTGATATGTGCTTCCTCCATACTCTGTAAAATCTTCTGTCATGGGTGAAGACAGACAGGAATAAACCCTCCAGAGTAACTTATTTTACCCTAAGATGGAGAGATGATATATGTCATTAAAATTCTTGACTCAAGAATTCAGTAAGATAGGGTATGCAGTTTAACTCCACACCTGGAGAAGTCAGTATGTTTCATCCTTTACAAGGATTCACACTGGGACTTGGTTCTTCTTTCACCTTCATTGCCATAAATCTCCATTAAACCCATGTATTGCACGTATGAGAATTGCTAGAATTGAGTATATTTTTATAGATAATTTTTTTTCAAAGGGAAAATACCAGAAATGGCACAAAATCCAGCTCAAGAAAGCTGAAAAATTTAGATTTTGAATATTTACCTAATTGGGGGGGGGGGGGGGGAATAAAAATTGCTTAAGATAAATGTAGGAAGTATGTTAAAAATATGCAAATATTGATTTGAGCTGAAAAACAGAATTTCTAGTCTGCAGGGGATTACAAAATGCATGTTCTTTTCTATGTTACTGTACAAACACCTGAAGCACCAGCATTTTTCCACGTCAGATTTTTCATTAAGAATTTAATTAACAGTTTTAATTAAGAATCACATTGTTTGGTTAGCTAAATGTGAAAAAGCTGGAATGATGAAAAAGTGTACCACTAAACAATTTTAAAACTCAATAAAGCCTTCTTCAAGTCTGCACTGAGGAATGTTGAGACGACCTCTAGAATCAGGGCACTCTTTACCAATCCTTTAGAGGGATTGCTTTTCTACATGTTCCTATATATCCTTTTCCATAGCAGCAGGACCTACAAAATTCCAAGAAAATTGGAAAAAAAAAAATAAGCATTTAAATTACAACTTCAACACAAAGCAATAGCAAATAGACTTTTAAAGGCATTTAGACAATTACAATGCTAAGTACCTCACTGAGATTCAGTAAGTCTATGCCTAACTCTATGGAACTTCTGACATACTCCCAACGCCAATGATTGCATACAGGTTTAATCTGCAAAATTTAGCCATAGCATTACATCATCTGATGCATTTCTAGAAGTACTTTGCCCAATAAATTCTTGTTGCACCAAATTCTCCAAGTGTATATTATTTCCAGTAATGTGTGTAGTGTGGTTTTAACAAATGGGAAAAGAACTGTTGTTGCTGTTAGCAGCATCACACTTCCATCTCACTTCCTGTGCTTCCAACTTATGGCCTGTCCTGACTCCTAGTATATTTTTACAGTATACATAATCTGTACCTTTCTCAGTGAAACATGGCCTACTTGCTTCCACTTGTGTGTCCCAGCTTACATACCTAACAGCTGTGAGCCAGGTTTGTTGTGACGCATAAGTGCACTTCAGAGCTGTCAGCCGCATGTGCTGTGGAAGAGAGCATTTTGGAGCAAAGCCTTCACCTACATTTGCCAGTGGTAAAACTTAAACTCCTTATGAAAACGTAAGAAGAGTTTGAGCACAGCATTTCCTTTGAGCCCAATTCCACTACCTGCATTCATGGAGAAGACTATTCCTCTGTAAGAAGCTCCCGTGAGATTAAATTCCATCTTTCAATATTGATATTACAAGTTTGAATGTAACCATTTCTTTGAGGGTAAAATATTTTCTCTTCCATAGGCAGGTGCCTTCCAGGATGGAAACAAAAGCTTTGTTTGACTGCTACTCCCTATAGCATATGTGTATGGAGACTGGAGGGAGGAGCAGTGAAGAAAGGTTACGGAATCTCCAGTGTTGCCAACCTTGAATGCAGGATTCAAGTCCCCGAAATCATAAAATGTGTTTCAAAGTAGCATATGCTGATTTTAGTACTGTGTAGTTCAGGTTCACTTGCTTTACATATTGAAGTCTTTGTTCACAGGCTAAGATTAAAAACCTACTGTTTTTAAATGGTCCAAAATAATTCTATCAGTTATCTCCAGCATATGCTGCAGAAGCTATCTAATCATATGGAAAGAGTGAGGAAAAGAAACTGGCAGCATGAAACAGTGAGTGAGAATTAGTATATCCTGCAGGGTCATTTTCTTCAGTTAATATCTTTTATTATGCCAGTAGAGTGATTCTGTTGCCTACTCTACTTTCATTAGAGCTACAATCTACAAAGTAACACTGCAGTGCTGATTTTCTTCCAATTAGTAGCAAAACCACTGGCTCTCTGCAGAAGGGATTTGAGCTGTACCAGTCACTCCCTGACTGCATCCTTGGAAGGTCTGGCTGTGCTGGCTATCATAGCACAGGAAACTGGAAACCCAACTGCAGAATAGTTGAGAGCCCTGAAAAGCTTCAGTATAGTTCAGAGGAACTTTCATCAAAGTGTATCTGTACCCTTAATGATAAAATAAAAGTCCTGGGTTTGAAAGCTTCTGAAATTTGAAAATCTTCAGAATATGCCCTGAGACCAGATCTAAATTTAGCAGCATTGCTTTGAGAAAATTATGTAAAGTTATTTTTATTTCTCTTTCAAAAGAGGATTTGTTTTGCTAATGTAAATGAATCCCTTATGCTCAGTTTCTTGGAAAACTACTTGCTTCCCAAAATAGTTGTTTTCTTTGTTTTCTATTTTGAGTAAATAATATGAATCAAAGAAAATTCCTTTTCATTTGAATAAGAATCATCAAAATGAAGCACCATAATGATAAATTTCATTAACAGGAAGACTGTTGACATACAATGCCAAAAAAAGTTTTCATATTAAAACTCAGATACCTTTATGGCATATGAGAAGCTACTTTTCTGACATGGTCAGACTGTACACATTATATCTCCTAGTAGAATTTTAGAATTGCTAGGAAATGTGGGATAGTTTCTCAGTAAGAGGTTAAGAAATATGTACAGGTAGCACATATTCCCATGTGTATTTCTCTGCCTCCAGAACTGCACTCTATGCTGATGTAACACAGATGTTACATGGTAGTTATGCTTATTATACTCTCTTTGACATCCTGTTTTTAATGAGATAATAGATTATGGGTTTTTTCTTCCCGAAGTTGGATCAGCTTAGCTTCCAAATACATTTTACCAGCATTATTGGTCAAAGTACATTGCCATCTTTACTCAAAATATTAAAAGATCCTGAAAAGAAACCTTGTATTCTTTATGAAGAAGAATTTTCAATGGGGCAATTGTATTTCAGCTCTAAACACGGGACTGGGAAGCCATAGGTTGTGTGAAATACATCCCATCATTGCAGTCCTGAATCTGTGGCTATTCAGTATTCTTCCCAGTACATTTCTTTACCTATAATTTTTTGTTTCAGTCTATATTTCTATATTTATGCATATGTGCGTATATTTGCACATGCCTGCATAAAGGAACCAATTTATTCCATAAATACTCACATACAGAAATGGATTCATATCAAACCATGGTTTGCAATTTAAAACTGAATTAAACACTAATATGTCAATAGAGCATTCAATTTTGGTTTAATGTTTCAGAGGAATGTTGTTAAAATACTATTATGGTAATAAAATAATGTGGATTCTAGGAAGATTTGCTTACTATTAGCTGGACTAGAAATTAATAAAGTAAGTAATAATTTTGTCTTTTTCACCTCTTTTCAATTTGAATAGAATTTATCAAAGCCAGGTATAATATCACCTGGCTTCTGCTCATGTTTATACACAAATAAGACATAAGATCTTCAACATATTTCTGTGCAATGCACAACTGCAGTGCAAGTGGGGTAACAAAAAACTCTCTCTAAAGGCAATCTAACTTTTGAAGTTAGTGAAGTCTGAGAATTATGTTTCAAATAAATCTCAAGAATCTCTGAAGCAAGCAGCATACAACATATGTTATAGTAAGTAATTTTGAAAAAGCATCTTCTTTCATTAGTAGTTTTAAAGAAATGGGAATTCATTATACAAGAATCTTGGTACCTTTAGTATATAAAACTTCTCGGTACTGAAAATTTATATCAAGACATACAGGAAAAACTAAAGCTGATTAAAGACTGATTAGAAATGCTGTGAGTAGCCCTTTTTGAAAATAATTTTGGTTTACTACAAATCATTTGTATCAGAATAGAGAAGGTGGTTTACGAGAAATCCTGACATAAAGAGTCATGGTACTCTGCACCTTTCTCTATACAGAAAGAATAATGATCAGGCAATACAATTAGCTCTAGCTCTCTTGTGAGCACATTTAGGCTCCTTTGATTTAGCTTATAGTAGAATCCTCTTCAGCTTCTTAATGTATCAATAGTTAAGAACACACTTAGACATGAGTATGACTCAGAGTGTAACACTGCAAGTTCAAGTGAGAAAAAAGTATGCCCATTACTCTTTCAGGAACCAAATGTTTACTCTCTGCTGACTGTTACCATTCAAGATCTCCAGTTTTACAGTCTACAAAAGCTCAATACTAAAGTTTTAATCCCATTCTTTTATCATTCCTGATTAGAAATTTTAAGGATGATTTACATAGGTGGCCCAACATGCCTACTCTCTTCAAATCTCACCTGCAAGTCTTTTGTTCCTATGAGCACGTTATTGTTCCTGAGATAATAAGGATTTAACTCACCCCATTTACATTAGTATATGGTTTTCAGACTGGAACTGTGCAACGTCTAACCAGCTTGGAATGAATTGCTGAGGTTTGTCTGTACCTGTCCATGTACACACATACATGTCTGATTTTTTGCATTATCAGTCACTATAGATATTAGTATGTTTAGTTTTATGTTGACTATTTTTCTAGAAATTTACACACAAGTATCCACAAATGTTTCCTTTTTTCCTTTTATAGGAAGAAAACTGACATAAGTGGACTGCATTGTATTTACATGATAAGATAGATTTCAGCAGTAAGCACTCCAAATTTGTAAAAGTCATATAACCTGTGGTATGTATTTTATCTGCTTGTATTCAATTAATAGGATTTCAAGAATTACTTACTATTTGGATAAAATTGACTAAAACCCAGTCCTGAAAGTCATAAATCAGAAGGTAATAGTGACATGCTGCACATTTCAAAATCGCTCTGAATTTCCAGTTAGAGCACTGACTTCAGACATCTGTCTCAAGTGCTTTATTTTTAACCTCTCCCCCCTCTTACCTTGCCCACTGGCAGCACTAATTTCACTTCTTACTAATGAAATCTAATTATGTGAAAGCTTGATATTTGGTAAGCTTGTGAATTAGCAAGAAAATAAGGCCCCAGCTATAACAAAAATTTTCAACACAATTTTAAACCTCCATTAAAGCCTACTCAAGTCAGTCATATTACTTACATGCTTAAAACTAAGTACAGATCCTTGACTCTGCAGAGTTATGACTTTGGTTTTCTCAAAAGTTCCATCACAATACCTAATAAATTGGAAGCAGAACATGTCAATATAAATATAGACATAAGTATACTATCTCTTTTTAGAAATATCTACCATATTCCCTCTTGCTCTTTGTTGTTATAAATTTTAATAATAACTGTTTGATTAGTGAACTTTGGTTTTCTTACTTGAAATGCTGCATCAATTTATACTCACTGATATTTTTATTTCTTTCACTGAGAAGTTTGCAAAGCCATGCCAGGAAATAAATACTGTGTGTTATTAATCCATCCAGCAACAGATGTCTGATAGAGACTAACTCCGTAAATCAAAACATGAACAAAAGCAACTTTGTGCACTGTCAAAGATAGACTGGGGCATATATTTCATTTTTCTTTCAAAAACTGAAGACTTTGGATCAAATACCACTTGCTTAAATCTCCAAAGTCTGCAGAAAATTCCTGGTTATCTTATGTGTAAGGCAACAATGCATCTTTGCGTTCTTTGTAAAATTCCCTTTCATCATTTTCCAGTTCTTGAGAATTACCAGTGAATAATGATGCAAACTTCAGTCACTTTCTCATTTTCCTTCCTACTGAAACATTAATGCTTAGTGTTTGATACCCAAGGATGTTTTCTCCACAACCTTCACATGTTCCAAGTTATTAATTTACTGAATCTTTCATCACACAGCACCAGTCAATATATCCCTGTTGTAGTTTTTCATTGACTGTGACAGGTTCCTCTGGTATTTCCTTGGTACTTCTGGATGAGACAGAGTAGGGTTGTTTGTTTTTTTCCTCCTTGCCAATACCCCTGAATTTCTCACAAATACAAAATGGTCCCAGGCAACCCCACACAGGTTGCAGCACCACAGGCATGGCAAAGTGAAGCAGGATTCACATGCCAAAAAAATGCTCCCACTGACATCTCGTAACTCCTTCAATTCTGAATGCTCAGGAACTACCTTGGAGCGGAGAAGCTCTTTGTCACATGTGGATCCATAAATAAGAAACACCAAACTTCTGCTATTCTTCCAGTTGCTTTAATTCCATTTCGCCAGGCTCATCTGCTTTGAACTCCTAGCAGATAGCTGTGAATCATGCTTCCACAAGCATGATCTCCTGCACAGGTCAGAGCGAGCTCTTCAAAACCATGCAGTGGGAGCTTATCAGCGGCAGCACACCAAGAATTTGCTCCCTTTCCCCTCTGCCTCCAAACCTTCATATCTGTTTTTTACAGGGCAGTGCAATATACACTCAAAACAGTCTCCTGGCAGCTCCCTGAGGCACTGATAGCCCAGAATCAGTCAGGTTTTCCCATCTGTTTATAGCTCCAGTTACAAGGCAAAAAGTTACCCTTCACCTCCATTTATTTCCTAATAAAGTGAAAACGTAGATTTTTATCATTTACTTTTCTTCCTCTGGTCAATCTTTATTCCAGATTGTGTTTACTAGCCATTTATCTCCATTTATTCTTACTATCTTCTATTTTCTTTCATTTGCAATCACAAAGATAGACAAGTACATATGGTGCATTAATCAGAACAAATAAAAAGAAAGTAGTACCCAAGCACATCTTTGTCTGCTCCTTAAAAATACAGAATAAAAACTGACTGCAGGAGAGGTTTACCCCTTGATATAAGAGCAATGGCAAAGAAAAAGGGGATGACAAAAGGATTTGCTGCATGTGCAAAAGGTATCACCCATGTGAATCACAGAGGCTGTATGTGACTGCACCTGAGGAAATTGTGTATCACAAGCTTTGATCGTCTGATTTCAGAGCTTTCGTTTTCTTCAAGGATTTCTACAGAAAGCAAAACAAAACTCTAAAATTTGCTAAAGGCCATTTTCTTTTATTATTCATAAGTGGTAGATATTACTAACGATGGCTTCATAAACTGAAAAAAGTTTTTTCAGTCCCATCTGTGCACTAACATTTTATGAGAGATGTATTACACACATTCAGCCGGTATTGAGAAAACTGCAACATGACCTTAAAATTCACTTACCAGTGAGGAAAAGCCATAATAAGCAGCATTTGGGAGAGAGGCAAAAGGGGAGGTTGGGAGGAAATGTATATAAACATCCCTGTCCAGGGGATACTCATTATACACATGATCCATCTTAATTCAAGTCACCTACTACGACTCTATCACATATATCCACAAGGGCCAAGATATACGTATTCTGCTGTCCTTGATTTATGTCCAGAACAAATCTATTTCACAGAGCTAAATGTTGCTGCTGGTTTGGGAATATTTGTTAAATGGCTATAATGTAATACAGTTAAGTTATTTACTACTTGTGACTGGTGAGGAAATTGAGGCTTTTCATAACTTTACATTTCTACAGCAAAAAGTGCATTTATGAAAATAAATTGTGTCTTCTTTGACATTCTGCAGTTTTCACAGGGTAAAAAAAAAGATGCGTTAATGTGCTTTTAATGTCATCTAGAAGTTATTTATGTGGGAGTGGCTACACAAGTAAGGATACATGCCAACAACCAGACAGCAACATCAGTAAAACACTACCCATCACTACTGCACACTGCTGTTTACTGGGAGTGTCAGAAAACTTGTGTTGGTGTACTTTATAACAAAATGTTGTGCTTTCCTTTCAGCTAATCCTAACTGTCTCCTCAGAATCTGATGCAATATTTATCAATTCAGAAATCTCTCTTGCTTCACTATTTGTTGGGCTTTAAATTTCCCCAGAAAACCATACATGAAGTCCCCATAGCCATAAGAGTGCTGCACTGCTTAGTATTATTTCACAGGATATTGTCAGATCCTAGGTTTTCACATCATACTGTAATAAACCTTTAACACTGTTTCAATGCATTATCTTTTAAGTTAGTAGTACTTTTAGGCCTGGTCTATACTTAACGCTTTACTGGCATTATTACACCAGTAGAGATTTGTATCTTTACACCAGCTCCAGCATATGCCTTACTGTACCTATTTTGTCGTTATTCAGTGCCTCTTCATATAGTTTGTTTCAGTTTACCAAATCAGAAAAGGCTGTAGCAGATTAAGCACTTTTCTAACAAGATGGTTTCATCTACACACCTTCAGCAATACCACTACAGATATACAGCTTAACCCAGCCAGCTCTTAGTATGGTTCTATGCAAATGCCAGAAAAATCAAAAAAATCACACTTAAACCCACAGTCTTCATGCCACATTGGAAAACGGCAATCTTTTTTCTTTTTGTTTTAATTAAAGCTTAAAAAATATAGATCATTTTATCTTATTTCTCTGCTAATTCATGTTTCATCCAAATATTTTAAGCAGCTGAGATGGAACCAGGGATATATTATCAAATTTAAGGACGCTTTCCTCATTCAGTTAACTTAGAACAGTATTTCTCAAGCCTCCAACTGCAACAGTAACTTCAGGAGTGTTGCAAGACAGTTTGTATCATCTGCAGTTTGCTGTCACCTTCCCCTTCAGGGCAGGAGACTGAGACCAGACTATAGTGACTAGCTGCAGCTGTAAGAGTCAGGCTCCCACAGCAGAGGAACTGAGCTGCTGTCAGGGATGAAAGGTTTGCAGCAGTTTCCCAGCTCACCCCAACCTGTACAACCCGAGCTGCTAGCCTGCCATTTGGGAAGAAGTGTGCAAGACCACAGTGAAATTTCAAAAGTTGGTCTGAACTGGATTTTTTGAGGCATGCTGAGTACTTGGGCACAAAAAAATTATTTATTGTGTTTGACTGACCGAGCAGAAGCTTTTTCACAGTCTTAGCTTAAACCTAATGCTGTCACGCTACAGGATCAGAGGCAGGAATGTAAGGGTCTACAAAGGCTGATGGGCAAAAAGACACCACAGTTTACACATATTGAGAAAACAGTTTATTTAGACCTGCAGCAGGCTTGGAATATGATGTTAGTTGTTATGGAGAAATACAGCTAAGTAACCTTTTAATAGAATTTACTGGTATTTTTGATAGATATCTCCTAGCTGGATTGCTCTTACAAAACTACATGTGATGGCTTCACAGAAGTTCACCAAAGCAAGAGAGTAAACTTTGAAACTGAGAGAATAAAGGAGGTCAAGTGCTCATGCCTCTGCCTGAAAACCAGTATTTTAATAAGAGAGAACTTTACCAAAGCTCCAGTTTTCTAAATCTGACACTGAAATCAACAGTGGCCTGGCAGTCTGAAAAGTCTGAGGGTCATTTCAAGGTTTCTCTGCAGAGAGTAGTAGGATCTCATAACTGGCTGAGCTGCAACGAAAGATGGCTCTTTGATGAAGAACGCTTTCTGTTGGTTCCCCTATGGGTGGCTTGCCCTGCAGAAGTAAATTATGCAGCCCCCGTTCTCCACTGAAACTCACTGACATAAAGATTCAGTTTTATGTCACTAATGTTCACAACCAAACCTTTTTTCACAAGCTGGTGAAAATTTTAAGGGATATTGCAGCATAAAGACCAACTTGGTTTTGTTTGGGGTTTTCCTTTCTCCCCAAAGGGTATTAAACACATGGACCACAAGTAAGCTTTTTGACTAATCCATAAAGTCATCTTGAAGTCATCTCATAGCAGGAATCTGCAAAATGGATAAAAGAAAAAAAAAAATGGATAGGTCTTCGGCGTGATCAATTTGTCCTACATCTCAAATAGCCTGATAGTTAAGAGGGCATATAGAGATAAAGCAGCAACTTGCCCCTACAACTCTGGACATGCAGCTAGTCTAACGTAAAGTTGTTTTATTACTGTCAAAGACAAGTAGCTTGTGCTTGAACAAACCCAAAGATTCTAGAAATGCATGAGCTTGGCCATGATGGCTAAGAACAAACCCTAAGTCCTTAACAAGACAACTGTCGTGGTTTAAACCCAACCACAAACCTCGTCCACTCACTCCCCCCCTTCTTGCCCTCCCCCTGCTTCTGGAGGGACGGAGAGGAGAATCAAAAAGAATGCAACTCCCACGGGTTGAGATAAGAACAGCCCAGTAACTAAGGTATAACACAAATCACCGCTGCTACCACCAATAATAACAGTGCTAAAGGAAATAACAAGAGGAAAGAATACAACACCTCAACACCAGCCGACCAATAACTCACCCCACTCCCCCCAGCCAAGCACCGACCGATACCTCCTCCAACCCTGCAGTCCCTCTAGCCCTTCCGGGTCACTCCAAGTTACATCCTGGGCATGACGTGCTGTGGTATGGAATACCTCTTTGGCTAGTTTGGGTCAGGTGTCCTGTCTCTGCTTCCTCCCAGCCTCCCCCGTCCCCAGCAGAGCATGAGACTCACAGAGTCCTTGGCCAGAATAAACATTACTTAGCAACAATTAAAAACAATCGGTATTATCAGCTCTCTGCCCAGGCTGGAAGTCAAAACACAGAGCTTGCACCAGTTACTAAGAAGGAGCAAAACGGCTCCTGGTAAACCCAGGACAACCCAGAGTATCCTGAGAAAGCAATGGCAAAAAGAATCTGGTCTTTACCCCATGAATCTGAAGATACTGCACAGTGCTTAAGAGGAACCAAGTACCTTCCACCAGAGCACAGCGCAAGGCAGCACAAAATAAACCTTGAGTATTTACTAATAGATCTGTTTTCCAAACTGAGGATAACACTGTTAAAAAAAAAAAAAAAAAAAAAAAAAAGATCAAAAACCAAAAAAACAAACTAGGACATACAATTTAAGATTCCTATGCAGTAGAAATGAACTAAAATAAAAGTATAGTACTATAAGGCTGATAACTTCTTGAATTTAAGGATATCTTAAATCTAACGGTTTAAAAAAAGTTCTGTCCATCTAGCCCTCTTTCCCATTTGTGCACTAAAGATTTCTTCTAAAAGACAATGTTTCTGCTTAAACTTACCTTTGGTTATGCAAAGTAACCAGCATGCTCCACTGGTGGACGCCAGGCACAGGGGAGTAAAGACAAATGAAGAGCTGAGGATGGGAGAACAAAGCAAACAGCTGGTTTTGCATGATGTCTTTTTTCTTCTTGCTTTTTTCCTAAAATCCTGAGAATTTACATTACATACACAGAGGCTAGAGGCTAGACTTAGTGTTATTAAAAGGATAACCCAAAGAAAGCTTCAATCTTATAGCCTTAGAACACAAGAAAGTCAGATTCAGGGCTGTCAGCCCAGCTATGCTGGACACACATCACCTGTAATGGCATTCTGTTGTCTTTCTTTTCCTCCAGTTCTTCAAGCACATGTGTAAAGGAACTATAAAACTCATCTCAGGCTGTGTATTGAAAGCCTAGAGCATCTAGATCACTTCACTGATATATTTATGAAGTTAGCACAAACGAAGAGGATGAGGCAGAGGATTTTAGGAGGAGGAAATTTGCTTCTGTGAGGAAGGCAGCTGAAGGAACATAGATTAACTGTGTGATGACAAGTAAATGACTGAAACTAAGTTTTGAAAGATTGCCTCTGATCACATATTCTATATTATATGTGTTCACAGCTTGATCTCTGAGGTCATATTTCAGAAGAACAGAGCAACTGAAGCAGACTAAAATTATTCCCACAGCCCTGGAAAATGCTAAGTAGTCTGAAAAAAAAATCATGTCATAGACTTTCTATACTGGCAATCTGAATTAAAGTCTATTTTTGACACTGATGGCAAAATTACTGTGCCTCAGTTTCTGAACTCCAAAGAGGAGTAATAAGACTACCCCTACCCACCACACCTTTCCTCAACAATGTACTACCCCAAATTGCTGAAAAGCAGTCAGAAAGATGATGAAAAACAAATAATTTTGCACTTGGAGTTAGATTACAACCAACACAAGTCCTGAAGTCACAGATCAGAATAAGTAGCTGTTAATTTTACAGGCTTTGTCCCTTGCGTTCACTGAATGAAGCAGAAGCCCAGCTTGAAATATTATGTACGCACAAGGTACCATGTATATACTGCTGACAGTAATGCTGACAGTAAAGAGTTTCAAAACTTTGCAGGCTCCGAGTGCGTCTCTGAAACATTAAATTATTTTAATATAAGTAATATATAACATACCACAAGAAATTTATTATCATAAGCACGCTGGTGACTTCAAATTTTTGTTTGGTAAGGATGTTGGTTTAAGTCAAACATAACTAGTCATATTTGCCTTGGGTTTTTTTATGTACAAGTAGGTTGTTAAACCTTGCTTAAAACTGACTGAACAGTATTAATAGCTGACAAGTCTATTATAATTTGGGTATTTCTAGACTGGAACAGCTCAAGGGTTTAGTGTAAATCACTGAGCAAGGTTCGAAGTGAGCTAGATGATTGAAACTATTTTTCTGAACTAAACACTATATTAAGAAAAAAACAAAAAAACAAAAACATAAAGCAAGTTAAGGTTCTGGAAACTATGGTTTTTACCTGATTTATTCCCAAACTCACTGCAAGTTTTGGCAGGCTGGTGGCATTATTTTCTCAGCTTAATTTTTCAGATCTCAAACTCAGCTCAGCCCCGGGTGCAGGAGTCACAGGGCAGCCCCTCAGCCCACTCCAGCACCGGCTCGCTGCTGCCAGCTCTGCCAGCTGCGCCAGCTGGTTTGCCGGACAGCAGCCCCGGAGGGCCCCATGCTCCAATGTCCCACGTGTAAGCACCAGACACCAGAGCTCAGCCGTGTCCCCCAGCCGCTGCTTCCGGGCATGTCACTAGAGGGTGTTGCAGCCATGGGAAGCGGCAGAAGGTTCTTACAAAGGAGGCTTAAGATGAATAAATAGTTTTTCTTTTCATATACGCATCCTTCAGGTCCTCCTGTGGTTATTTGTACATTTACCGTGGCTCTCTGCTGAGGCCACAGTAGCGTATTACACCTTTCTCTTTTCTACCAGAGAGCAAAAGGCACTGAAAGCTGGTGTTGATAATCGTATTAGCTGCTTCTGTGTTTATTACCTGTAATTAAATGTTGCCATTTACAGTGCAAAGTATACCAGACAATAAAAGAGTTCGAAACTGGTTAAATCCTGTCTTAAACATACAGCCTTTGACAACAAGGAAAGGATTTGTTTTTTTCTTCTCATATATTTCAGGCTCATAAACGTAAGACTCTTAAATGGATTTAACGAAGCATAACATAAAAATATGCAGAAAAGCACTGAGCTCCTGGCCAGACAGCTACTGAAGATGATTTTGTTTCTTGCTTCCTTTGACTTCATAAGGGACATCAAGATGGATCCATACAACACAGGCAGACACCACATCTATCAGAAAGTTCTCAATATTCATGAGCATTTGCTTACACGGTTCCAGTTTGTGGATTGCTTATTAGCTTTGCTGACATAAACACAGTGGTGGTGGGGTTTGTTTTTGTTGGTTTTTTTTTAAGTGAATAGCCTGGGTGGAAAAACAACGATATAATTAAAACAAAATGGGACATGTATGTGTTGTAAACAAAAGGACTGGTGATCTTCTTCATACAAATTTTCACTGAGCTGCCATCTGTTCATTATAACAAGCTTATATTTCTTGAGTATTTGCCATCATTTTAATTTCTGTGCAATACTGAATAAAATGAAGGGAAATTAATTTCTGCACGTTCATGAAATTGTTTCTTCATGAAACAAATATTTTTCTAACCCCATTCTGCCTGTCTTAGCCCCCATGAGGTTGTAGTCAGAGACTTGCAGTGCAACAACCATCTCCAAGCCAGAGCTGTCCTCACCCCTTAAACTCACCACAGTACTACCCAGCATCAAAACTGGGCAAAATTCTAGGTGCCATCCTAACTCTTTCTTGCAGTCACCGTCACTAACCATGGCTGTATCCAACTACAGGACTGTTGCCCAAGACCATCTTGACCATGCTTCTGGAAACAGGACCATTGTCTGCTTCCAGAGTCTCAGTCCAGTTTCAGACATCTCCACTCTTAACACTGTTCAGCCCTGATCTTGATTCTTGTCTGCACCACCAATTCCACCTTCTGACTCCAGCTGAAACAATCATCCTTGAAACCACAGACTTTTTTATCATCCAGTTTATTTGTGCATTACCAAAGCTTTTGGGTCATAGCCAAGTACTTTAATATTAAGCTTTAATTTAATGCTTTAATTCCAGCGTTACTCTGGGACAGTACTCTAACCTCTATATTTCTCTGACCTCAGCTACTTTCAAGGATATGAAACGTGATACAATTTGGCTGATGATCTAGGACTTGAGTACGTGGGAGGTCACAGTTTGATTCTCAGACTTAAAAAAAACACAAAACAATCTTTTTTTCACAGGGTATACTATTCATACAATTGTATGCTTTTTAAATCAGAAGGAGCTGTCAATAGACATAGGCACAGTATTATGCTGGCAATACTGCACCAGTAGGTCTGCCTTCACTCTAGGTAACATAAAATCTCAACAGCCATGAGATCTCTTTTATCCTGTAGAAAAATAGGATGCAAGCTGAATTAGGATAATGTTATTTAAAGGACTATTTTACCTTTTAAGACAAGATTGAGATACAATTTAAAAAATATATATAATTGAACGTTTATCAATACAAGTAGCACACAATAGGCTTGGCTGCAAACCAAAAACCTACTAAGAAAAGCATAATGAAAATGAAAAATCCTTGAAGATCGGGTTAAAACTAGCTTTGGCAGTAACTATTTCTAATTAAACTGAACAAGTCTATTGCATTTTCCAATATCAAGTAAAATAAGAATAGTAAAACCACTTCATACAGGAACCACTGTCAGGCTGAGTACACCACCAGGGAAGAAGAAGAGAGCTCCTGGTTTAGGTGTGGGTCATTTTTTCTACTCCTGTAGAAACAAGAACGATTACATGGGAAGATTCCCCTGGGCAGCATGTCACCACTGCAGGCCTGTCTTTGCTCTCAGCAACCCAGAAGAAAGGATTTATTTGGTGTTTAGAAGCCAAGGATTGAGAAAATCTGCTGCCCAGGGTCTTTCTTTCATAGGCATGGAATAACCTTTTGGATATCTTCAACTGAAGTAATCTTGCTTGAAGAAACAGATTATGCAGCTGCTGTCTCTTTAGAGGCTTGTTTTATATTTTGTGCCCCTTGTGCAGATACGCGGTATCTTTCCACGCTGTTTTTGCAAGTCTGATAAGAATTGTTTAAGAGGGGACCAACCTCTTGTGACCCAGCCCCAGAGGCCCCATATTTTCACACTGTTTTCAAAGAGCTTTTGAGTAGAGCTTCTTATGGAAACCTTTAGCTTCTCAGTCTACTTCCAGTTCCTCCCTGAGGAGCTCAGTGGAAGGATAGAAATTCTCCTTGGCAAGTCAGAATAACCAAAAAACAAAAAAGACACTGAGGAATAACAACTTGCTTTCTGTGAACTAAAACTTCTCTGGAAGTTTTGGGGAGTGAAGAGAAACATGGCACAGACAGCATTTCTCTTTGGAGAATGAGAAGTTCAGCAGTTTTCCAACCTGGAAACTTGGGTTGTGGGCATCTGGTTGGAGAGGCTGCAGGGAAATCTGCTCAGCGGTGAACCTGATAACCTCATGGCTGTTCTGTTTCTGCAAAATAAGCTCTCAGTTCAGTTCACAAGGCCCATGTATTAAATAACAGGGCTTACACACTGGTGTTACTGCAGATTTCAGAGGGAAGGATAACTGTCTGACTAGGACGCGGCTCCTGAATCACTCTCCCATCAGTACAGCTCTCCAGCAAGACTCTAGCCATGCTCACAAGGCAGATGGGATGCAAATGGTTTCTTCATCAGCATGAAACTCACTTTAAATCTTAGCTTTGTGTGCACAACAATAATCTTGTTGAAAGTTTTTAAACAAGATGGACTTCCTTTAAACAAAATGGACTCCTTCACAAACAAAATGACCATGGGATATATAGAAGAGCTGATAAGAGATATGAAACCACGGATGGCAAAATGTGACTGACTCTTCCAGGAGCAACATGTACTGTCTTTGATAATACATGCTGTCAGAGAAATAGGTTTCCCATTGAACACATCACCCAGTTTGGCACAGATGTGGTCAAGGGCACCTTTACACCACCAGTTAGAAGGATAACACACCTTTAGAAGAATCAGCCTCTCTAATAGCGCGTCCAGAGACAAATCCTTGGTAACCACATATCACAAAAAACATTGCAGTAAGTTTAGCATGGCCACATGTATCATGCAATATAATAAATATGAGTCTAAAAGTTTCACACATCAATGTGTGAGTGGGAAAGAATGGTGTTTGGGCCTGTGCTTCAGCAAAGGGCATGCCCTGGTTTCCCTGGAAAGCCCTGATTTCAAACCACCTATAGAGCTGCACCCACTAAAAAGCTTGCAGTAAAACGGACATGTTATTTATGCTCCTGGGGGTAACTCTTGCTTGAAACTAGCCAAAAAAGTACTAGCATGGTACTCACAAAGAAAAAACAGTAAATACAGAAAAATAGTAAACGCATCAACAGCAAAAATCATTCTACAAGTACTGTTTGTCACTTCACACTGAATTTAATTACAGTTAAGGATTTAATTAGATTTTTTCTGTTATTCTACTATCTGGTTTTCCCACCTTTTTTCCCCACTTTTTTTTTTTTTTTCTTTTCACTTAACTGATCATTTTGCTGTTTCACTGATGTTCTCTTTATACTCTGGACTTCAAACAGCTTCAGGCCCTAGGGATGACAAATACTTTTAGGCTTGATTACTTGTAATGATAGATGCCTATGTTGCAGGTAGAGGAGGTGGGGGAGAGTGAACTCTTACTGTGCCAGTTCTCCTCTGCAAGCAGATTTCTTAGAGGCACCTGCCTGACTGGCACTCTCACCTACCTGATCCTTGAGCAGTGAAACGTTATTAATTAATGACTTGTTTTCCAACAGTGACTTATACCATATATTTTGCACACACCAGAGACCTGGCAAGAGCAGAATAACTATCATTTCAGAAGAGACCCGAGTACCATCTGTTTTTCCTGACACCATCATTTTGTGGGAGGTTACAAAGGTTGAGGACCAAATATTTTCTCCTCCACTTTTACCTAAATCACCATCAAAGAAAAAAATTTTAAGTTTTGAAACTCTCTGCACCTTCTTTCTTTCTTAGATTACACACACAGAGGTTACATGTACTTTTCCAGAGCATGATCTTATATATTTTCTTCTGTTGCCTGACAAAATCCATATGTTCCAGGCTCAGACCATCTGTCACTCTTGATTCTTTTGTACAGAAATTTTTGATGCATTTCTCTAATGATGGATTTTCTTCTATAATTTCACAAAGGGGCATGTGACAGAAGGAATTTTCATACCTCACCACCCCAAGGTAATCTGCATGCACAGGTCTCCTCTGTGACAAAAGACTGGATGAATAAAGAGCTTTAAGTTTCCAGCCCAGAGCAGGGGTTGGGGTTTGCTTGGTTGTTTTTCGTTTCTTAACTCAAGAAAGCAAAGTACCCCTGGAAAACTACATATAGTTTGCTATTTCAACATTAGCTGTTCCTTGTCAAAGCCAAGTCCCACAAAATTAAGCAACTCCAGTTATAAATAAAACCGTTGTCGCATGTCTTTGAAAAGACTAAATGCAAATAACCTACCTCACAAATACTGTTAAGTGTTGGAGACCTTTAATGACAGGGCTGTGGGATGCATGTTGTCATAAGCCTCAAGTACCAAGCAGTAACTCTGGTGTTTGTTCTTACTCCTAAAACATGGATTTATAAATTATTTTTTCATTGCTGGATGGTTAGCAGTAGAAATAGAAGATCAGAGTATATTGCAAATGGAAAGTAAATTATACCGGTTTAATGTGGTTTCTAGTCTCTACTATGGATGTTTACAAATAGTTATTTCATATTCCCTGTGTTAGTAAAAGCATAAAAGGGTTCCACTGCTGCAAATGAATCCATGTTAAAGTCAATGATTTGCTTGCTTTTACTCACTCTCCCAACCACTTAAGACATCCTGTCCTTTGCCAAAGTAATCTGCAATAGAGGACCCAGTCTGCATTCTAAAGTCAAAAGTAAAGCTACAGGGCTTGCATTTCCTCCACTCACACCCCACCACTCATCACCCCCCTTGTGCAGAACATGACAATGACAAAAATCAAATCCAAGGTGACATATTTTAGGGAAAAAATGTGATTATTGGACAAAAACTTATCAAAAAAGTGTTCCACAAAGTAAAGCACAGAAGAAGGACTTGAAGTCCAAGTGCTTCTGTCTTCAGGATTCTGTTTTAGGCTGTTTCTGCCATGTTCCATCATACAGAGAATAGAATGCATGTGATTCAAGTCTTATGGGTGAAGTGAATCACAGCAGGTGCAGGGTAGCCAGCCATGTGCTATACTGGAATTGGAGGCACGAGAAAGCATAACCAGGATTTCTAAAGACAACTGAGCTTCAGAGCCAAACCACGTTTTTCAGCTCTGCTTTGAAACAGTCACTCATGGAAGGAAAAAGAGGAACATCTCTTTTTTTTTTTTTTCTTTTCCAAATAATGTTTTTACCACAACACTAGTAGTCTGCAATTTTCATTTAATCAAAATCTGATTGAAGATAGAAATCTAGTTTGGAAGGAAGCCATTTAAAAAGCCCTTCAGTGAGAGCTTTATCATATGAAACACACTCGTATAAAATCCTAAAAGGATCCATTCCCTTCTATAGGTTACCAGTAAAGGTGAAACCCTGCTACAAAAGCTACAAAAAATATACTGAAACTGGTTTGGGGAGTGGTTCTAAGTATCAGTCAAACCAGAAGAATTCTCATGCTGCAAAAAGTCTCAACCAATCACCACAGATCCTAACCCCTAAAATTAAAGCCTTTGTCCTTCAGAAGAGGAAATTAAATCATATAATGATTCAAACCCCATTTTTCCAAAGTCAGGACTTAATGTCTATCTGCAGGTATATTGCACAGCACAAACATGTGAAGCCAAGGTCTGAAACTCAATGAAACAGAAGCCATGAATATGGACAACGTAGATCTGATGTTTCCATGCAAGCCTACCTCTAGTTTCCATAGGTACCAATTCTGCAAACCCAGGTAATAGAGAGCTTGATTGTACCTCTCCAAAGCAATCACTGCTAAGAGCAATCGACTGAACCCCACTGCCTCCACATAGTCATAGTTTGCTCTGATTTTCTGCAGCTGCTCTGTAAAAGGGTGTTTCAGTGTCAGGAACCTCTGAAAAGACTGGGCTGTGTGCTGTGCTTGCCATTTCTATCTGACAGCTCTTGTTCACAGGTCTTCAAACAAACAATGTACTGTATCCGTAATTCTTGACAGCCTGCTCTACTGACTATACAAAAAGTTAGTCTTTTTTCTTTCCTCTTGGTGGCAAAACTAAAAACTATACCATAAACAAATAACTCCTTTATGTATTCTGCTTCACATTATTCAACAACGTTAGTCACATTAACAGTTAAGACGTTTTAAGGTAATCCAATTATGTAGTGCTTTATTTGTTTTCTTGAGCTGTAGGCTTTCTCGGTGTGTCTAACTAAAAGGGATCTGGGGTATCTCTGGGAAGCTTCAGTAGTCAGCATCCCTGAATACACAGTTTAGGTAAGGCAAGAACAGCATTTTCTCCATGTCGTTTCTCCTTTTTAGGACATTAAAACAGTGGGGGGTTTGTTTTCTTTTTTTGGCAAGCATTTCTTGAACATTTGTTCCAATACAACTATAACACAACTATAAACACATATTTGGGGGAAACTTGGCACCTGGCATCAGGTCAAACAGCAGGGAAGAGACTGATTTACTAGAAGTTTGAAAATCATAATGACTGCACTTTTCTCTCACCAAGGCCTGTTTTCTCACCTAATTCATTTTCTGTTGCTTGCAGCATTTAACATGCACAACTTGTAGATTTTGTTGAGAACAACAGGAACACTAGGTCATAACCAGCGTCCTGCATGGCTGCAACTTCTGTTTCATCATTAATTCAGCAATTTTTTTTCTCTTTCCAATTTTACTATTAATAAATGTGCTCAGCTTTCCTTTCAGGTTGAGTTATGATCAGACGTTTGGCTTCAGCGTGGGCTTACCCTTGACTTTGGCCATATTGCCTTAGACACCTTGGTACAATCTGCGCCCAGGACTACTGGTGGTACAACAAACAGGCTCAACAAACTATACTTCATCAAGGCCTGGCAGACCACTGGAAAGAGAAGGTGTACAGAAACAAATACAGGGAAACTCTTAGGAAATGAGGAATGTAAGAAAGATGCTTTTCATGTTTTGTTCTGTTTCTTAATAGTATACTCTCAAAAAAGGACTAATCCAACCCTTTTCAGAAATTGCTCCATGCTTGCCTTCAGATGCATTTTGATAGGTTCTGAGAAATCTTTTACTGATGTCAATGAAGGTTGTATTTTTCAACTTAGTAATAAAAATGGAAATAAAATAGTCCTTTACTAACAATGATCGTATACTAAAGGTTCAGAGAGTTGGAGAACTATCCTACATCTTATGGATGTTGCTAAAGGAGAATCTTTAGATTTAGTTTCTGATAATGTCAGTGATGATCTGTGTTTTGTTGGACAAACCACTTAGAACAAATTTCATGAGTTATTAGGCATGTTAAGATGCTAATAGGTGCCTAATGGGATTTCTTGAAGGAAAAAGTATACACTGCCAAGAGGAAGGCAAAAAAAAAAAAAAAGTAGGAGTACCATGTGTATGCCTACCTCATTTAACATTGATAACTGAGAAACATCGCTCCCATTGCTTTTAACCTAGCTTTATATATCAGCTGAGTCATGGTATTTTTTGGTAGTGAATCTGCATGGGAGTTTTTGTATAATAACAATATTTAAATTACAGCTTTTTGTAAAATAAATTGTAATGCATTTGTTCCTTGCTCATGCTTCAGTCTCTGTAGAAGTGAAATTCTTGACTTCGAAAGATGATCTCCAAAAAAGAATTAATTCTGTCCTTAAAGCTTTCATTTTGACCTTCTAGCTCCAATTTCTGGCAATTAAGAATGTTTAATATGAACACAGCATAAGCTTTCCCAGTCAAAACCAAAATACCATGTGACTAATTAAGAAACACTAAAGATTATGTTAGCAACCCTTCAAAATTACAGTCCATTAATTTCAGTTATACAGAACTACATATTTCCATATTAATAATAAATGAAATCCTCATAATTAACATTATTTCTGTACAGAACTTATGATAGATTATGCACGATTATATGTCTGATTAGTTCTGTGTGACATTAACAGTCCAGGGGATAATTTATGATTTTCCCTATCAAAAGCAAAATCAAACTAGTACATGCTGTGAACTGTTGAAAGTAAACTCATGATCTGATTTTGAAACAAGCTAAATAATTTAATGGGACTAATGAAAGCAGGAATGAAGGTTTTGACTGTTTCTGTACTAGCAGTTGAATTTCCTTTTAGCTTGTCTGCATGTTCTTAAACTAAATCTGGCTAGACCTCTCCCTGGACCCGATTTATTACTCCTAAATTCCTCCAGTTCCTGTTCATTTTTAAAGCAGAAGAATGGCAAATCCTTTTTTTTTTTTTTTAAGAATGTTTCTGTACTGCTATCCTGCTATTCCCCGCAAGATATGCAAGTTCTTCAGCAGTCCCAGATGTGTTAAGATAAAATTCACACAGGTGAGAGATGCACTGTCCCTCTCACCTCAATTACTCCATGCTATCAGCTCTCTCCTCTGACTGTCTAACCAATTTTCTGTTGTGGACAGATCCTCTCTATGTTGCTAGGACTGGCTCATTTTCTTTTATGTTCATCTCCATTAAAATGAAGGGGAAAAAAATGTTAAAAATAATCACCTTCACTTTGGATGTGGGCTTTAGCCTTGCAGCTCTTATTAGAGTTAATAGGATTTTAGCCTTCTTGTACTGCAGGGTCAAATAGCAGCATTTACTCAAGCATTTAAGCACATTAATTAACTAAGAAAGAGTTGCTGCTTTTGGAAAGGTAAAACTACAGCTTTCCTGTTACTGACTGCCACATCTCAGTATCAGCAAGAGTCCTTGCAGGCTGCAGAGGTAAGGTGGTAGGAGCAGTAGTAAGGATAAGTCAGGTTGTCTTGTCGACCCATGTTGTTTGCTCTCCTAAAATAGGCAACCTGCATCCATACTTTTCAAAGAGTAACACCAGCATTTATCTTAAAAGTTTATAAACTGCATCCGTCAATAATGTCGGTGGAAACCATTGCATGAGTTTCTCTTGCATTCATATTCTCTTATCAGAAACAGGACCCAGGAGATGACATTGATTTTGTTGAAGACCAAATAAGGCATTTTCAGTTTTTCAGTAAACAGCATATTCTGCTGTTGTGTTTCACTCTGTTGTGTACCCCAGCTGGCAGACCACAAAAAAAAAAAAAAGAAGATATAAATAATATCTTTGTCTTTGACCACTTCATGGTAGTCCAAAAGCCTGTACCAATGCCCTCATTGTTTGATGAGAACTGGCCAAAGAGAAAGCAAATTTGCTTTTAAAATACCTCATGGCACTCCTTTGCTCACAAAAGACTTCAGTGAGGTGAAGTAAGGTGTTTAAGATATAAAGGACTGAGATTTATCTTTTGTGACTTGCCAGTTGGTGTCAAAATGACTTTACAGGGGAAAAAATCACACCATGGTGGGAGACTGAAAGGAAAGACCAGGGGCAGCAGTGGGCTTTACTCTCAGTCAGTTCTCTCATGTCAGGGTTTCCCATTCCTGGATTTTGGGACAAAGTACTTGCTAAGGCAGAACTGAGCTTTCCTATTCATGAAGCTCTGCATTTCCACAGTTTCTGCATCTTTAGTCATTGTGGCATAACAGTAAAAAAGCAAAACAAACAAACCAGCCAACCAACCTTCAAATGGACTGAATGGATTGCAGAAATTGACGTTTCAATGCATTGCTCAAGCCAAAGGAAAAGAAGACTTTTCTGAGTCAGCTAACACTTTAAACAGAAGGAAAACCTCAGTTGCTGTGCTGACACATGCTCCAGCCCAACAGAGACACTTACACTGTGGTGAAATTTAAACCAGCTAAAGATAATCGTGCTGCTGGAAGAGGCACCATCTGGCCTCTCCTTTCGCAGATACTCCTTCCTTCTCTTAGACACCACCCCCACCCCCCCCCCCTTCCAGCATGAATCCCATAGTTCACTGTCTCAGGGACCAGACCTAATTTCAAGTTTAATTGAAGTATTTACTTCTGAATTAATTAACAAAGTCCCTACCAGATTTTTGAAGCTCTGTAGTCACTGCTGCAGCTCCAGAAGTTGAATTTCTGGGCTAGACCTGGGCTCCTGAATCACACAGGTACTGTCTGGGCAGAGTTAAGGTCCTGAAGTGAATTACTAAAGCCAGGGCATTATGTACTGTGATACTTAAAGCAGCTTACTATATTCCTAAAGGAGGGTGAAATACTTTCTCCTAGTGGCATTTGTTGAACACATTTTGACACAACCCCTGCCACAGCTTAAGCATTCTATATCTCTTGCAGGCCATAAGCAACAGAATGATGAGTCAGGAGCACATTTAGATCCCTCCTACACTGTCCCCAGAAAAGATCTAATAACAATATTGGTCTTAAAGCCAGAACGAAAAGCAGGCCACATCTTGTAAGAGACTCAATAAAAAGCTCCAACATAGCAAAATACATCTGGAGTATCTCATGAATACTGAGACAGGCACCATACAGACATGGAATAAAAATATGAACCTCAATTTGATCCCCAGAGCGTTCTCTTTAAGCACAAAAGCAGAAACAATGGCCAGGTGGGGACAGCACATGACAGCAGTGCACTGATTAAGATTACAGCAGTAAGCAGAGCCACTGAACACTGGCTGTCTAAGCATCTGCAAGCACTGTGCATATCACAGCTGCTGACCAACTCATTCTGATTTGACTTCTCCATTAATGGTGGAAAGATGATCTGCTTTTTCCCTTTTAAGAAAAAAAAAAAAAACCCACAAAACACATAAACCCAGAAAAAAACAAAACAAACCAAAACCAAACAAACAGAAAACCAAACAAAAACCAAACCAAAAACCAAACCAAAAACCTGCCCTCTCAATTCTTTAAAGTCATTTTCCTTTGTTGATCTACATTTTTACAACCTTTTTATCTTTGGAAATAACAATTATTGCTTAACTACATGTTTAAAGAAGCCCTTAAGCGTCAGATAGACATCACCATCAATATGTGCAATGAATGACTTCTGAATCTTCTGCAAAATTCTTTTCTATGAAATCATACTCTGCTGTTGATCCCTTTGAAGTAACTTTTTAGTGTGTTACCATATGCAGAATCATACTCAGATCACAGCAGCAGGGAACATCAGAGGAAATATCTGAAACTGCCCAAAGAGAAAAATCCGGTTTTGCTATTATTTTTATCCAGTAGTGTTTTGCACATTGCTTCTTTACATTGCAAGCTGAAGGGGTTTTAACACCTTTAAGGAGGTTTTTAATGTTAGATTAATGCAACAGTGACATATTTCAGATCTTCCAATTCCCTTTCAGATAGCTAGTACTATGCAAATAAAAGGTATTGCATCTTAGTATAAAATCTTTGAATATGACTGGGATGCTGTTTCTTCCTTCCTTATAAGTGCAGGCATTTCTACTGATTTCTCTCTGCTCCCATTAAGCTTCAGACTGAGCTCTAATCAGACTATCCAGTGATATGAAATGGGATCATTCATCTTTACAGCTAATACCTGATTAAATTACTGGATACTCGGAGAATATCCACATCATGTTCTCTTTCTCTCTCAAAGAGAACCCCAGAGAAGCTGAAGACCTACAAAACTCCAAAGCTTTACCCAGATACAATAAAACCCCATATAGAGAAATTTTACACTTTCCATTCTGGCTCATTATTGTCACTCCTTATGAAGAAAACATATTAGAAATTGTTGTTAAGGATACCCTGAAACGTTGTTGTCTAAGATGAATTGAAAAGAAGCACAAGCAGAATTTTGCCATAAGACAGCATATGTGGAACCTGGATAATAATGGAATATAGTGAAAACTGGAAAGAAAAAAAAAAAAAGCAAAGAAAAATCAGTGTATGTGCACAGTCTGTGCTTCAAGTAACATTCAAGTAATAATTATTACATAATGGTTCTACTATACCAGCAAAGCATCGACAAAGTTTGAAACTGCAAACTCATGAGAAAAAGATTTTGACCTAAAAGTGTACACATTTATCCATTTTCAAGTCAGCAGGAAGAACAAGAACTAATTTATGTTTACAATCACTCAGTTTGATTAAAAAGTCATACTTCAACAACTCTGAAGATACATTTTCTGAACATCTTCCTTTCCATTCAATTAATTCCAAATGATATTTGCCCAGAAAATGTTTAACAGCAATAGAGATACTGCTAAAGCAAGCAATCCCTGGTTAAAACTTGGACTCATTTCTGTCAGCACTATTGCAAGAACATTACACCTTGGTTCCCTCATTAATATTGTTCTACATTAGCCTAATGTAAAACTAAGTTATGTGTCAGGCAGCAGAAAGGAGCATGCAAACATAAAGCATTTTACATATGGTAGATTTCAAACGACCTTCTCCATTTTACTTACCATAAAATCAGTGATTTTCAGGGCTGCAACCAAGACTTTGCTATGTCCTTAAACAGTGAGCAGCATTTAGAAAAAAATGACTGTTACTGGAGTCTGAATACATTAGGGACAGCGACTGGGGCTGAGATTTAGGACACTGGTTCTATTTTTACTTGTGCCAGTGACTTAGTTCATGGGTAAATTACATCAAATTGGATGTGACTGACAGAAGTGCTGAGTGAACAGGTATAGTTCTCTTCTCTGTATCAGTTTCCCAGGCTGCCAAAATAGAGCAAATGATATTTAAACTTTATTATCTTAAGAAATAAAGAGGAAAAAAATTATTAAGTTCTATATGAAGTTACTGAGACTTGGGCATCTGCAGAAATACAAGAGTCAGCATTTGAGTCAGATGGTCTTCATGCTGAAATGGTGTATCTATGCCAGTGATACAGATATGATACAGAATCAGAGATGAATGAGGCTGGAAGAGACATCAAAGAGCAATTTTGATCAATTTTTCCATGTTTTTCTCAGGATATTCTATTGGTCATGAGGCATTCTTAGGACTGTACTCATCTTTTTGAAAACTGCTAGCATAGAGGTACTTATATCTGGGGAGCACCTTCCATGAGTGCTTCCCAGGCCAGCATTTGTTGCTGAGGAGTTCTCGGGGTAAGGACAGTCCCTGATAAGGAAGAATCTGTGAAAGCATTTCAGAAGGGAAGCGCAGAGAGGAAGAGGGTGTCTAAAGCTACTGAGAACAGTTCTACCACTTCTCAACAAGGCAGGAGACAAGCTGATGGCTTGGGCTATGGAGTGGCTCTTAACATCTATTAATTCCAGTGCTTCAGCATTCTTCCCCTTAGAAAGGGTTTCTTGACATCCTGGAGAGCATTGATCGCTTTTCTGATATTTCTGGAGTTTAACTAAAAATAGAACACTATAAGAAATACCCATCATTATAATTGTAAATGTTTGCACCTTGGAGCCTTTTTCCTGGGCAAGGGCTAGGCAGGGCTTTTACTGCCCACCCATGCAGTTCCCAAGTCTCCTACAAGGATGCTAAAAATCATGCGAATAATTAACCAGGGCAATTGAGCATTTTACACCACACCTGCAAAGTTTGTATGCCATGAAAATTTATGGTTTAATAATGGGTTCAGTGTAATGAGTAAAATACAGCACTGCAACAGAAACAACAGTAAGTTTCCATGGGTAACAAATTTTGCAGGTGTGGTGCTTCATGCTCAGATGCCCCATTTAATTATTTCTATGGTTGTTGAGATCCCAATAGAAGATCATGAAACAGACCATCTTTGAAAATTAAGTTGTTTTATCTAAAATTACAAATATGTAATCTTAAGTTGTCCTGTTAGAGCTAGAATTGTGTTTTGGGTATATTACAGAGAAATTCCAGTAGAAACAAAATAGATTGCTTTCAGATTTTGGCAGGAACAGAAAGCATGAGTTCATGTTCAGAGAAAAGGTTAAGAGAGAAAAGGATACTCAAATTTGATGTTCATCTCAATTGATACAATCCCATATTATAAATCTCTGTATCTACATGCTTCATCTTGTTAAGCCTTGTTTCCTTCTAATGTTGGTGGAATCTCATTAGGATGTAGACTTGCTGGGGGTTTTAGCTCTTGCCTATCCTCTGATAAACCCCAAACACACCCAGTATGTCATAAAATGGGATATATGTGAAGAAGAGTGATCGATTCAAAGGCGACCAAAATCAATAGAAGTCTTTCCGTTGGTTTGAATCAGTTTTGGATCAGGCATTACTATTTTCAGGACAAGAAACTTGTTTCTTCCACATTTAGAAGAGAGCAATTTTTCATCTCTATGTTCAGGTCGTGACTAGCCTGGAGTCTGAACCTTGATACCTGCTCTGACAGAAGAGCAAGCTGTGCCAACACCTTTGGTTTACAAATCACTGTCAAGCTGTCAAACCAATCAGAAATTCAAAGCCCCTAAGACCTTTTAAATGCTGTCAGTGTTCTGTCATGAAATATATTTAAATATTATGAAGCTTTCAGATTCAATGTCATTTCTTATCATGAAGTGTTACAAGAAATTTCTAATTACTATATTACTTCTCATTTACTGAAACTACAAACCCCACCTTCTTTTAAACCAAATTCTGTCTTATTCAGATTCCAGTTAGACAAGAAACATTTATCATGATGAGCACTACAGTTTGCAGACCTTTAGTTAAAACTTGATGCCAGGGTTGTCTCTCATAGACTAAAAGGCTAACTAGCATTCTCAAATGGGTCTTTAAATTAGAGAAGATACTACCAGCATGTTACAAAAAAAATTATCTGAGAGTATATCTAAGGATAAATACAGTCAAGAGGAAATCCATACAGCTCAGGATCAAGGATCCAGACTTTTTGACTGATCCAATGAGAGCCTATGTAAAGCTGCTTTACCCCTGCACTGTGTAAAGCTCTCTAAGGGATTCAGAAACTGGTAGCCGTGAACAGAAACTCCTAACAATGAGCAAACTTCCCCATCCTCTTTCTCCCTGTGCATTTCCTCCCTCATTGCCAGAAGGCTGCCGTAGGAGTTGCTCTACCTTAATCCTATACCACCAAAGCAGTTCCTACATTGAGAAATCTCTCCAACCCACCCAGACTCTCTCATCTCAGCAGAGGATGCAGGGACAGCTTTGAAGAAAATTTCCTATTACTTGCTTGAATGGCAGCTATAGAACAAACGCCAAAGACTTCATATGTTCCTCAAAGATCATATAGAACCCAAAACATTAACAGAATTTTCTAAGGAGAGGAAGTTCCTATGCACCAAGAAAAAAAAAAAAAATATTATCTAATCTTCATACAGCAGCTGGAAAAGTGAACTACATTTATGAGGAATCAGTGTTGTGAACTCCAGGTGCAAAGGACACATGCTAAACCTGGGATGGTGAGATGCTGCAAGGGCACTCACATATGTGTGAGAGAGAAATACAGGAAAGGGGGGTTTAGATGAGGAAATGCTAGTGGCAGTGAAATATTACTTAGGTTTGGTAAAAAGTCAGCAAACACCAGTCTGCAAGGGAACTACATGGAAGGTCATGTCTGTTAAATGACATACAAAAGTCCAGCATACCAATTTTTATAAAAAATAGAATTAATGCTGAATTCTATTACAAGTATATCTGGTCAGCTACCAGAGCATATCATTGTACATGGGCAAGGGATATTTGGAAAATGTAAGCAAATCTTATTTTAATACAAATATCTTATGGACAAAACTAAGTCCTAACTTGAATTTTACTTTTTGCAAGTCTGCTCCCATCAGCTTCAACAATTTAACAGATATTTGTCTAACAACTAAGCAAAAGACAGCAGGAGCTAAGGAAAAAGAAAATAAAACAACCTACCGTAGTAAAGTCCAGGTGAATGTTTTCCCATTCTAGCTGTCCACTGTAGTCTCCACGTCAAAAAATACTGTATGGCATTAGCTGTATTATATTTGCTGCCACATTCAGTTCCAATAGTAACTGCATTTCAGGGTTTTCATGCTATATTGTGATCCCATGATGTACAGGATTATAAATGAAAGAACTTGCAGCAAAGCACTTGAAATTACTCAAGTGCTTAACTTTTAAACGTGAAAGTTGTTTCACTGCAATGTTGGGCTGGAGCTTGCAGTTGTATATAACACTGGGACATCAACTGGATATAGCTCTTTGGACGGCTTGCAAAGCCTTGAGATAAATAACAAGTCTAATACTTTAGGGATGAAATATTATCACCCCTGAAGTCACTAGGAATATTGCAATGGGTTATACTTTCATGAAAGATTCCACCCTAACTCTTCTGCAGCTGTTGAAGTTGTCATAAATAAGGGTATTATCAGATATTACAAAAAGAAATTACGAGAGTCACAAAATAATCAACCGTGTCAATGAAATATTTTTCCTGGAAATTTCTGTACCAATTCTTCAACAGTAAATCTTTTATACATAGGGAAAGCGGCACCTTCTCCAGCAGAACTGTTCTAACGCGTCACTGCAAGTTCAGAGGAGCAAAGGACGTGTAAAATATCTGCTCAGTGACCCACACTGATGTCATTTTTCTAGGTTGTGCCAGAGGTCAGTATTTCAGAGGCTAAGTTACATTCACGACAGTCATTTCTGAGGATTGATTCTTGGCTATTTTTTGGAAAATAGGAAAAATTACTTCTCATTCCTTCTCCTCATGCTGAAATATCGAAACATTAGTAATCAGACATGTTGTGTAATTATCATCAAGTTAATATGTGTTGTTTCCTGAAAAGTTAGAACCGGCTGACAGCAGTGAAGTGCTGATCTAGTGGTTCACACCAGAACTGAACAGAAGTTTCCCAGCACCCGTTCTACTGTAATTCAATCAGTTATCAAGCCTGTCCGTGCTCCTACTATTCTGGCAAGAGAAAGAAAAGCAAGTCTCCTTGTCACAGCTATTTCAGTTAAGGCTAGGACTGTAGAGAAATATTTGCTTTCTCTGCTTTGTTAAAAGACTTGCTACCATGAAGAACATTTCCAAGCAGCTTTGCTAGGGTAAGGGAATTATTCTGTTCACTCTTGTTCAGGTATTAGAGTAAGGATAGATTTTATTTTCTTTTTAATCTATCCAGACGTTCAGTTCTCCAAAATTGCATGAGATCAAATAAGTCACCCCATTTATTTTTATTTCTTGAATCACAGGCGGGAAGTTATCTTTCAGTTAAAATTTCCATTATCTCCTCCTGGCTGGACCTCCTGCTGTTTTTATTGCTTCATTCTGACTATGGATTTTCTCCAGAATAAAAATAACGGCATTAGTTACAAAAATGGAAACTTGATTTTTGTTTCGAAAATGTAAATTTTTTTAAAGGCAAATTTTAACTCTACCACCAAAGTAGCAGCACAGAGATGTTTTCTACTTGGCAGATACATTGTTTGAAAGCTTTTTTTCCTTTTGCTGAGCATCAGTGGAAGCAGTTTTATCAACAAAACAAAACACCCCAACCAAAAAAAAACCACCAACCACTAAGGGCTAATTCCTATTTTCTGGATATATTTCTGTTTCCAAGATTGCACTTCTCAGCTGTATTACAATGAAACAGTTTGACATGACAATTTGATGTGGAAAAAAAAAAAAAGGTAAACACTCAACACAGTAGCTAGAGAGGCAATTGCTTCCAATATCTTTGCATTAGCTTATCACCTCTCCTCTGTTACTCAACTTTATTTGATCCCCTAATGCAAACACAGGCCGCTCATCTTACTCTTAGACAGACTTCCTGAAATACCAAGTTGCTTCATTTTAATAAATGCTTAACAAATAAAGAAAGCTCATCAAAGTTTTTCCAGTATCTTATGGTGAGTGACAATGAAAGGTCAGATAACCGCTTGAACACAAGATCTAAACTGGATATTGTAACCATTTGGTTATTCACTTTGCTCCAGAAAAAGACCTATTTCTCAATATAATTTCAAGATCCCTAAATGTTTCTAAAGAAAAGCTTCCACTATTGCTCTATGAGGGTTTGAGGTATTTTTTAACTTCTTTAATAAATTACTATTTTTCATGAAACATATCAAAATAAAATACATTTCAGCAAAAGGCAGTGATTGATTTATCAGCTGTGCTCAAAGCAGTGAAGTGAACTCAGTGATTTTATTAGTGGAGATACTGGGGAATAATTTTTTATATGACATAATCATGTCTACAGCCTTTCAGCATTATTTTAATATCAAACACATCCCAAGAAACAAGGCCCTGGAGAGTCTAATTATGAACTAATCCAGTTTCCACAACAGATTCTCTATGCCTTGCTGAAGCTAAATAGGGAGCTGCCTTTCTGCAGCAGCAGAGTTCATAACCTAAGCATGACACTTTCTGCTAATGGAAGTGAAGATACTGGTGGTAAGCCTCTTCCCGCTATGCCACTGAGCAAAGGTATAGTGAGGCACAAAGAAAGGCTGTAGTCATTTCCAGGGCATTTCTAGCTAGGCTCAGGAGTGTATCAAATAAAAATGCCCAGCGGGACCACCCATTTCCAATTCTGTGTGGACAGGCTTTGGTGTGTACCCTTCATGCCTCCTCTTACGGTTTGCAAGCTGAATTGCTAGCAAAGCTGAGGGTACTGGAGAACTGACCTTAATTTAGCTGGGCTTTAAAAGGTTAAATGTTATACCCCTTCTCATATTTGCAGCTGTATTTCATAGCAGCTGAGTTAGAAGAAAATGCAAGATGATGTAATTTTAATTATCCCTGGTCATTATAGAGAGCACAAATGAAACTGCATAACATCCTTTATTTAATATCTTTGAAGACAAAGACTGTACTTCTGGTATCTCTATTACTGTTGCATCTGTGCTTCAGATGAGAACAGATGAAAGATTATATTATCTGATGCTTTTTTTTTGGGGGGGGGCGGAATTTGGTTTTGGCTTTTTAGTAGGTTTTGGTTGCATGTTTACAGCAAAACTATGTATTTCAAATATACAACCCATTTGTTCTTAACATGCATGCATCTCTGTTCACAATCAATGGAAATGGCTTGCAGGAACTGCAAGGGATATCCCTGGAATTCAGATCACTTAGCCATCCCCTCCAGCACAGGTTTGGGCTGCTGGAATTAGTTCTTCCCTTGTTACCTTTCTAAATAAAGAAATTAAATACTGAATAAATTACAGCAACATCATATTATGAGAGAATCCAACAGATGTCTGTAGTTTTGCTACATTAAAATTTGTACCATCTCTATTAATTTCAGTCAAAACACTCAATTAGTTGCAAATGCAAAAGCTGTAAGTTAAAAATGGGTGCGATAGATTGTCCCAAAAAATTCAATTTCTCACTCAGTTTTGGCAAAACCTTTAGAACTACGAAAGTGACATCAGAGGTAGGAAGAAGGTGCAGATTTCCTTTTACCTAGATTAAAAAGGGAAGTTATTTACTTTAGATTAATAGTGTGAGTCTTTGTCCTTCTCAGGCCTCCTGTTTATGTAATAATTCATTTGAAAAATGACAGAGCAGGATAACAGGCTCACAAAATGACGACATTTTAATTTGCTAAAGGATTTTTAAGCAGGATTTATTCACCAAGCACCTAAAGATACATCTAAAAATAAAGTGAGTAAGCACTGCTAGCAGTTGGGCTGTGAGGGAGGGATTTCACACAGCCCCATTGCAGATTGGTGGAAAATAGGCCGTCAGATGAGCCATGTGGCAGGTTTGTGGCTTTCACTGAGGACAGGAAAGCTCTGCCATTTTCCTCACAGGCCTGACCTTCTGCACAAGTGAGAAACATACCACAGCTGAACCTTGCAAGGCGTTCACCCTGAAACCTAATGATAACCTCTGAGATATTTCATTGCCTTAACTCTTTTCATGCTGATGAATCAGTGGACTTTATTTGTTGTCTCACCAATAATTGTGCTAAATTTACTGTCTCACCACTATGTGCTAAAGACGGGAGGGTACTTGGGCAGGAGCAGCAATTGCTTATGTAAGGATGATATGCAATGTGAGAAACTATAAATTAGGATATTGTTTATTAGGATTTATGTTAAGCCCAATGTAAAGGTTAGGCAATAAAAAGTATGAAATTGCTTACTCAAACAGTCACCGGACACAGCTTACATAGACTAACAGTCGCCAACCGCAATCGCTTATCGCTTATGCAAACATAGTAGATGTTGCCTAAAGATAGCTATAAGATGTTCCATGTGAGAAACTATAGACTAGTGTATTGTTTATTAAGATATATGTTAAGCCAAATGTAAAGGAACTGACAGAGATAAAACACAGCTGGCCAAGATAAGATAGCCACAAGATGTCCCAGGAACTGGCAGAGATAAGACTAACAACTCCCTGCAAAGACATATGGATGAAGGATCAAAGGAGGAAGACTTCTCACCTTGGTCTCATCGATCACCAGGAGGCAGGGAACTACCCCCTAACAACAACTGAAGCATGCGCAGAGTACTTCCACTATTTCATGAACAAAGAAGTAAAAAATGTATAAAAAGGGGCTGTTTGAAATATTCAACACGGCAGTTGGCGGAGCGCAGACTCCCCTGTCGTCCAGCGCTGTCTTTGCTCATATTCTACTTGCTACAATTAATAAAATTTCAATTGGATTATGATCCGTTGTGGTCTCAATTTATAACAATTTCTGGTGCCGTGACTCGGATAAGGAACGGTGGGCTTTGGTCCTCCGGGGGGGCGCCCCGCGACATTTCGCGGCCCCGCGACCAACAGCTTACCTCATCCTTACCGACGAACCTAAATGCTAGAATATGAGCAAAGAAGGAACCGGTAAAATCCCATAAAAATTCTGTGCACGGGAGTCCGGACGAAGACGCAGGACGCGTAAGTATATTGCGAAACTTTCCGCAGAGCGAAATAGTTCGCGGCGGAGGACTGCAGAGTGAAATTGTTCACGGCAGAGATTGTTCGCAGGTTTACCGTTCGGGCGGGATTGGGTTTCCTGGAATATAACGAATGAGAGGTTCGATATACTGAACCAAGCGAGTGTGGACCCTTAAGTACTGCGGTTCCCATCTCCCGCGAGGGACTGGGCCAGGAACAAGGGGGAGCGAGTGAGTGTGTGTTCGGAGATATTCCAGAAGATGGGGGCGAAGGGCAGCAAGCCTTCGACTCCCATGGGATGGGTACCCATTGTACCTAAGAATACCCCTCTGGCATATATCTTAGACAATTGGAGATGTCTCCCTGGAACCTTAGGGGAAGATAAGCAAAAAATGATAGAATATTGTACTAAGATATGGGGAGGGAAGAAGATTTTTAAAAATGTTTTTTTTTTTTTTTTTTTTTGGCCAGTATATGGGTCAGAAGAAGATTGGGTAAGACAGCAATTAAACCTCTGGGTTAATAATAAAAAAACCCCTTAACCCTGAGGAGAGTCAATATGCGGAAGTGTGGCTAAAAAGACCGGGAGCTAGACTTTACCCGCTGAATGAGATAAAAAAAAAAAAAAAAAAAAAAAAAAAAAAAAAAAAAACTAAACAAAAGAAAAAGAAGGTATAATATGAAGCGGGGACAGATACTAAATATGTATAGGCATAAGGGAATAAATGTAAAGGAAAAACGACCCTGGGTGTGCATACTTTGGAGGAACGATCCCCATGCACCTCAGCGCTGAATAAAGCACACCTACTTTACAACTTTAACGAGTTGTGGAGTCAATCCGCGTATCAATTTGGCGAGCCAGCCAGGAGGCCTCTGTTCGGCTGCAGGATCGGGTGAGGAGCGGATATCCTAAGCCCCCCCCCCCAGGCCGCTTGCCTGGGGGAGCTCCGCTTCTCATCCGCTCACTGCGGGGACAGACAGGGACCTGCGCCGGCTGCGGAGAGGCGGTATGCTTGGAATTTAGGTACTTTGGGGGGCCTGTAGGGCATACGCGTGGCCGGGGCTGCTGGTAAGGCGTGCAGAGACGTCTGGCGCACAGCGGAGTTCCCCTTGGCAGGTAGGGCTTGCAAGCTGGGGGCTCGTCGACCGATAGCGCGGCTGCAAGCGATCCTGGAGGCGGATCGGGCGAGCCCGGGTTTTCGCTGCATCCCAAGTTTTGGAGCCAGGGCGGACCTGCTAATGACCGTATAGGAAGCAGGAGAAGGGCAAGCGGAACCATAGCGTGAGTGTGTGGGATCCCATGTGTTTCTGTGTGACTGAGACGTAGCGTAGCTACGAAGCGAGTGTGGAGTCCTAATCCGCGGCTCCGTGTCTCCGCGAGGGGAGCGGCCGGAGACGGACGAAGCGTTTATGTTTTTCTGTCCTGTGTCTTGTCTGTGTATAACCATCAAGCAGCTTAGAAAGCGGGGGAAGGTCCGGCTACCCCTCCCGCAGTGGATAACTTTACGAAATACAAGGGCAAGGGAATTTCCTATATGCCCTGTGAGAGTATGTGCCTTGTAGGAGTGTAACTGTATGTGACGGGTGGCATTTCACGTGGATATTGCCACTCAGGACAGCGGTGGGGCAGATACTGCTCGGGGTGTCTTACAAAACACTGCCAGGTAGAAAATTATAATTATCTAATCGGTGACCAGAAATAAAAGATTACTTTGTGGAGAAAAACCACAAAATCCTGGCGGACTTCCGGGAAGTTAGAATGGAAAACTGAGAAAGGGTTTATAAAAGGTATCAAAGAAAATTTAAGAAGATGTGGTTACAAAAAAAAAAAAAAAAAAAAAAAAAAAAAAAATGGGAATACAACAATTAATGTCTCTCTTTTTGGGACAATCAACGGAGGATATTAGGAAAACCTTCGTAACCTGACATATGAGTGCATAATAAGTTTTGAACAGTGGAACCTGCCGTGGATACTAGGGCAGTGTAAATTTTGCTGGAACTGAAACTATGTTCTAATGACAGGGGAGTTGATCTGCAGAACCCAGAGATACTATCTTACTGAATCCCCTGAGAATATCATAAAACTTGTGTGTAGGTGCTCTCATATTTTAAGTGCATTTGCAGAGCACTGGGAAAGAGAAGCTATAGAGATTTGTAAGAGATTGTTTGAAATGGGAGCCGGTCAAAACAAGGGAATTGTGAAGAAAAGCCCATTGGGTTACATTTTGGCACATTGGAAAGAACTGGGAGGTTCTTCTGGGGGCTCAGTAAACAAGAAAACATTGGTAAAATATTGTAATCAATGGTGGCCTTTATAAACTTTGGAAAATCAGGAAAAATGGCCTAAAAATGGAACTCTGAATTTTAATGCATTTTTTTTTACAATTTATGTTGGTTTTGAGGTGGCCAAGAAAATGCGATGAAGTAATGTATGCAGATATGTTTCACTTTAAGAAAGCACCTGGAGTGGCAGACAGAATGTGAAATTAATATAACTCTGCCAGATCCCTAATTTTGGTTTTGGAAAAGGACAAGGAAAAACAGAAAGCTAAGCTGGAGAGATGTTGTTCAGCCTGTGATATTGGGACAGTCATCAAGAAAATTACATATCACAGGTACCTCCGAAAGGAGCACCCTCTGCCTCTGTCCTATCAGATATTGATAAGGAGGAGGAAATTGCTGTCACTGGCAACAAGCAGCACATTCACATTCAGGGTTAAGAAGGGGTTAAACCAGAAGTGCTGTTGCAGAGGCAGGCATCTGTAACCCCTGCAGAGCAGGGTGAGCACCTGTGAAAAATAATAAATAAATAAATAAAAAAGGGAAAACCAAAGGGGAAAGGAGGGAAGCTGCCGCAGTTCCTGTGTTTGAGCATGGAGAGTGTATAGGAATTGGAAATAGGTAGAAAAGAAAAAGCTGGGTCGTGCTACAGCCACGGCTGCGCTGGTTGCTTTGAAACTGGTGGAGGACGAATGTCGGACAGAAGTGGGGGAGTAACCTCCTCTTCTGTGGAACCGGATCGGTGTAAGTGCTATGAGGAGTTTGGACGCTGGGAGTGAGACTACCCTAGTGGGAGTGCCATGGGGTGGCTCGGGTGACTGAATTGGAACTAGGCTGACGGGACCAGGGGAATCTTCCCTAGCAGATCCACTGGTTATAATGGAATTTTTGGTTGATACAGGTGCAATGTATTCAGTTTTAAACAAAGCTTTAATACCTTTGGGGACGATTATATGATGATAAAAGGGGCGACTGGCCAAAGTGAAAAGGCTTATTTTTGTAAACTACTAAAATATCAATTGGGAAAACAATGGGGCATCCATAAGTTTTTGTATATGCCTAACTCCGCAAAAGCTCTTTTGGGGAGAGATTTGTTAGAACACTTGGGAGCAACCATTACTTTCAAAGGAGGCGAGATCACTTTAAAAGTAAAGGACCAACAGTATATAGAGATGTTAAAAGCTTAATTTTGATCACTAATCATGTCGAGGGAGAAGTCAGATTGAAAATATACTGGATCAGGTATTCCCAGGGATATGGGCTACAAACGTACCTGGAAGAGCTCCTAAAAAAATACCAGGTACAAACGGGAACATGCTGTTACAGTATGTAGATGATCTGCTCATAGCAGGGAATAATAAGGAGGATGTAAGAAAAGAAAGCATTCGATTTCTAAACTTTCTTGCACAAAAAGGCCTACGGGTATCACAAGAAAAGTTACAATTTGTGGAGGAAAAAGTGAAATATTTGGGACATTATTTGTTTAATGGCCAGAAAATATTGGAGCCAGTCGCATTAAAGGCCCAGTGACGAGACCCCACTGGAAAGTACTCAGTACTCCAGGGGACACCAAGATAACCCTGAAAAGATAATGTAATGATAGAAACTTTATTTAATTATTTTGCCGCATTATCTTTTGGTATAAAGCGTGTATTGCTGTTTATATTTGCTATAATTATTTCTCCTCTTTTCTATTATATATGGAAGCGTACAAAGTGTGCTGAAGGAAATTGCTAAACTTATGCAACCACACAATAGTGAATATAGAAGATATACTGATGTAAATAATGTATGTACTCTAGATATACGAATTAGGTGTAATAATTTGAATTGCAATTGTTATCCATTTGCTTGTCTTAGGTGTAAGGTATGTCAGGATAAATGGTGGACACACTATGAATGTGGATGCCCTCCAATAGGAGTTTGCACACAGTGTTGGAAAATCCAAAGAACTCTCACTGAGTGGAAATTAAAACAATTAGAGTCTAAAACAAGAAATTATTTGGGAATCCCATGAGTGGTGGGAGATTTTTGCCAACGGAATAAACCCTCAATATTATTGTTACCACTCCAATGAACCAGTCCCCTTTATAGCCGAAATTTTGATTATAAAGTGTAGAAGGGAAGTACTAACTGTATCTTGCTTTGCCCCATTAGTTAAGGCTGCAAAGTGGGAAGCCTATGTAAACAGGCAGAAAGCCCAAAACAGCTGTTCTCCTGAAGAATTCCCTTGCTGCCGAGAAGATGGTACACCCCGTGGCTCGAAGCAACCGAGTCGACGGGCGAGGCAGAGGAGGAATAAACTGTGGAGAAAAGAACCAGAACAATGGGATGCAAAACCAGCAATGGCCGAACTTCCCCAGGACTGGTAAAAATATACTTAAATTGGCAAAATTGACAGACACCCTTTTTCCTGGTATACCATTAGTTTTGTTATTGATAATAACCCAAGCAAATGGAAACCCGCATGAACCATTAAAGTGGGAATTAATATCCTGAGAAACATCCAAAGTGATAACCACTTTCACTGAGACGGGACAACCTGAATTCCCTGTACAACCTTAATGTAGAACTCGGGAAAAGGTTAAATCAACGTAAGAAAGATCGTGAGGCGAGCAGGTCATGGTATGAAAACTGGTTTAATGTCTCACCTTGGCTAACCACTTTGTTGTCTGCTCTAGCAGGACCGCTTATCATGTTGATTCTGAGACTTATATTTGGGCCTTGTATATTACGCTATATTTTACACTTTATTAGAGAACGGTTTGACATAGCTAAACTGCTTATTTTAACTACGAGATCTGGGGTAAAATATAAGAATGTATCTATTGATGAGGATGAAGATTGTTGTGAATGTGTCATGCCACGTAAAAAAAAAATATACCTATGATTGTAAGGAATTACCTTGTGAGTGTTATGATAAATGTTGGGAGTGTGGAAAAAGGTTGGCTTACAATTCTGAAAATGAAAGCAGCATCTAATAAACAATAATAGGATAAAAGAAAAAGGGGGGATTGTGAGAAACTATAAATTAGGATATTGTTTATTAGGATTTATGTTAAGCCCAATGTAAAGGTTAGGCAATAAAAAGTATGAAATTGCTTACTCAAACAGTCACCGGACACAGCTTACATAGACTAACAGTCGCCAACCGCAATCGCTTATCGCTTATGCAAACATAGTAGATGTTGCCTAAAGATAGCTATAAGATGTTCCATGTGAGAAACTATAGACTAGTGTATTGTTTATTAAGATATATGTTAAGCCAAATGTAAAGGAACTGACAGAGATAAAACACAGCTGGCCAAGATAAGATAGCCACAAGATGTCCCAGGAACTGGCAGAGATAAGACTAACAACTCCCTGCAAAGACATATGGATGAAGGATCAAAGGAGGAAGACTTCTCACCTTGGTCTCATCGATCACCAGGAGGCAGGGAACTACCCCCTAACAACAACTGAAGCATGCGCAGAGTACTTCCACTATTTCATGAACAAAGAAGTAAAAAATGTATAAAAAGGGGCTGTTTGAAATATTCAACACGGCAGTTGGCGGAGCGCAGACTCCCCTGTCGTCCAGCGCTGTCTTTGCTCATATTCTACTTGCTACAATTAATAAAATTTCAATTGGATTATGATCCGTTGTGGTCTCAATTTATAACATGCAACATAAAGGCAACTTCGTCCCTGATTCAGCATCTTTCCAGAGGCACTGTTAGTGCCACGACCAGTGATTTTTCTCTAACAAAAGCTTTTAAAACATCCCTTTGTAGATAAGTTCCGCACCCAACACATACAATGCAAATCGTAACGTTGCAAAACTTAAACCAAAAGAATACATTGGAAGTAATGAAAAAATCCCAAACCATACATAACACATGGTGCTATCTGTTCTTGTCTTTTCCAATTAAACACTTTAATTGTCAGTACTATTGAACTTGCCTCTGCAGAATGCAGAGACCCAGATTTATGATGCCTGTCATACAGCATTTAACTTTGTTGTAAGGTATAGGTGGCTGTGGCCATAAAGCACCTTCTGTCTCGAAAGACTCGCACTTAATCAGCTACTTAAATATCACCACATCTGCAATGAAATGAAGCCTGTGCTCAACGCGCATAAAGCAACACAACAATTTACAGTCCAGTTCTACAACAGATTTATACATAAATAAAATAAATGGGATCTACAGGAGTGGAACCCGGGTTTCTCAAGATAATTTGCAAGCCTCGCAGTTTAAGTAAATTTTAATAGAAAAACTTTGTGAAATAAAACACAACTTTTAACCTCTGTGTAGCTAAACAGGCGATGCATTATTAATTTAATCACGTACATGAAAATAAAAGTCGCGCGTACCTCTCACCCCGATAGAATTTAATAGTGCAATAATTAGTTCGAGTTGCCCGTGTCGGTACAAACCCACATTTCGCACAGGCTTCAGCCAAACAAAGGTCATATCCATTGAACTTGGCTAAGAAGTTATAGCCTGAGAAACCCAAAAGTTCCCTAGAGGTGTTTCACTTGCGGTGTAACTCCAGCCAAACCAACTAAATAAGAGAGAGCTAAATTAACAGTCCAAAGGAAGCAGATGCTTTTTCTTTTCCACGTTACCTTTTTCCCCTCCTGAATTCCACGACGCTCTTTCCTCTGCAGTGTGTCTTTAAACAAAGTTCTCCAGCATCCACCGCCGGACCCAGAGCGGCAGCTCCGGCGGGAGGGGAAAAGACTGAGAACCTGGAGCACTGAAACAAAGATATTGCCCGGGGGAAGGGGCACCCTGAAAAACAACGTTTCTTAAAGTGCCCCGGCTCCACCTGAGCCATTTCCCTGCGAGGAGGCGCGGGGGGCGCTTCGCTGCTCAGAAGAGCTCGAGTTTTGCAGGACAGGACAGGATTGCCGTGTCGTGTTTTTTACTGTTTGTTTGTTTGTTAGGTGGGGTTGTTTGTTTCTAATATATAATAAATATATAGAACACATAAAGTATATTAAATAAATGCTAAGATACTATTTAAATTTTTATGGCTTTTTTTTTTTTCCCAGAAAAAAAATGTGCAAGAAAGGCTGCAGGGTGACAGAAGAAGCCCTTGGCCAGTCCTCTCAATTGTTGGAACTGAAGTGTTCAAAGGCAGGTTGGATGGGACTTGAAGCAACCTGAACTAGTGAAAGGTGGCCCTGCCCGTGGCTGCGGTTTGGAACTGGATGATGAGTTTTAAGGTCCCGTCAACCCAAATCATTCTATGGTTCTATTAACGTAACAGTGTTAATGTTTGCAACATTTTTATCAATGTCTGAAATAAAAGCACAAACGAAGGCAGAAGTTTTATTTACCAGGATTTTATTATTAAAGGTGGTGTAGGATCAGAGAACAAATGGGTTGTTATCACTTGGTAGGGCCTGCATAAGGATAGCCAGTCGTAAATTGGTAACTTTTTTTTTTTTTTCCCCACCAGGATGCAAGCAATTAAATAGGAAAGACTGAGCTTTTCGTGATTGCCAACAAAAGTGCCTTCAGACTGATGGAATTCTGGAGCCACTCCACCTCTCCCAACCCTGAATGAAGCCATGAAGTGGATGGTTGGTGCCTCATCAAACTTGTTAACAACCATTTACAGTAGCTGTTTATTAAACAAACACCTCTGAAGAGCCTGACTTTCAGAGGGAAATCTCTCATATAATCAGTTGAGGCTCTAATCCCTGCAAGAGCTGTGGCTGCGTTTATAATATAAAGACAATCCTCATGAGCTGGTAGCAGCATACAATTTTATTCATAACCTCTGCATAGCTTCTTGCCTATTGTAAAATACTGACTTGTTTGTAGGGTGCAGTAGGCATGTTTTCTTTGAACAACTGAGAAAAAGAGATATTTGCAGTTGTCAGTCTGTGCTGCTTAGTACTGCTGCACTCCACAGAAATTGTACCAGTTCTGACCCCTTCTCAAATTCACTTTATTTACTTAAAATCCCCCACTTTATTTATTATTTACTTTTTATTAATGCATTCTTTATTTAAAATACAAATACTTTTAGTTAGGGGCTTTGGGGTGGTTTCTTTTTAGTTCATTTAGTTACAATAGAACCTATAAAACTAGTGAATGAACTGTTCCTACATTGCTATGTGACACAAACTCCAGTGAGAGCACATGGCAGGGTCCAGCAATAACCTGCTGGTGAGACCATGAAGGTCAGGCTGGTGGACACAACTCCTGTTTTAATTAAAGAGAAAACAAACCGTGACCTACTTCCTGTGTCAAGTCCAGCCAACTGAGCCAGGAGCTTCTAGCACTGAATGTGTGACCTAGGTGATGAGCATGGGACCGCTGCCATCCTCTCCCGCAGGCTCTTGTGCAGAGCCCCCAGCCTGTGGCAAACAGAAGTTAGGGTGTCCTTCCATCTGCAAACAGAGCATGATCTTAGCCTGGAACAAGATGGTGATAAACAGCCCACAACTTAGGCTGTTTGTACCCACTGAAGTTCCCAGGGGTCAGATCTGCCATCTGGTAAATCCACACAGCTCGAGTGATGCTGGCTTTACCTCTCCGTGGCCAGCCAGGAGATCTGGAGAAAAAGGCTCACCTGGAGGGTGGATTTTATCTCTCCAAAGCAGGTGCTTCTCTTTATCTCTCTTTACTCAGCATTGAGCATGACAAGGACCCATTCCTGATCAGGACCTTGAAATACAACAGCAATATTCCAGGTGTAGGACAGGGTGAAAAAAAAAAAATTCACATGACCCACAATGACTTTTGGGTCTCAAGTTAAGTCATATACGTAAAGAATATTTGATGTCAAGGAAAAGTGTAATTGTGGGGTATGGAAATCCTTTTTATAGATAAAAATCACAAATTTTAATAGCAAAGACAATGAAAGATAAAAGGCCTTCCTTTGTGGTAGCACCAAAAACATCAGGACTCATTCCCACAAATTATGTTACACAAAGTAAGATTTAGTGATGCATCATCATAGAATCATAGACTACCTAGGGTTGGAAAGGACCTTAAGATCATGAGGTTCCAACCCCCCTGCCATGGGCAGGGACACCTCACACTAAACCATATCACCCAAGGCTTCGTCCAGCCTGGCCTTGAACACTGCCAGGGAGGGAGCATTCACAACTTCCCTGGGCAACCCATTCCAGTGCCTCACCACCCTTACAGTGAAGAACTTCCTCCTTATATCCAATCTAAACTTCCCCTGTTTAAGTTTTAACCCATTACCCCTTGTCCTATCACTACAATCCCTAATGAAGAGTCCCTCCCCAGCATCCCTATAGGCCCCCTTCACCTGACTTCACCTGACTGCAGGATTTTTCAAATATGATGGCCAGTGGCTTAGCAACTTCATTCGCCAGCTCCTTCAGGACCCGCGGATGGATTTCGTCAGGTCCTATGGACTTGTGTACATTCAGGTTCTTAAGATGGTCTCAAACCAGATGCTCTCCTACAGTAGGCCCAAGGTTTTCATTCTCACAGTCCCTGCATCTGCCTTCCAAGACTTGGGTGGTGTGGTCAGAGCATTTGTCAGTGAAGACTGTGACAAAGAAGTCATTCAGAACCTCAGCCTTCTCCAAATCCAGGGTACCCAGTTCTCCTGACAGCTTCCGGAAGGGGCCTATGTTGTCTCTAGTCTGTCTTTTATTCACTACGTACCTATAGAATCCCTTCCTGTTACCTTTTACATCCCTAGCCAAGTTTAATTCTAAGTGGTCCTTAGCTTTCCTAACCTGGTCCCTAGCTTCCCGGACATCCCTGTATTCTTCCCAGGCCACCAGTCAAGCCAACAGCCAGCAAACTGCTACATAATGCTGACCTTGCTGCCACCAATGTCTGTGCCAGTGTTTGAAGAGTTCAGACTTCGTTTTCAAGAGAGTACTCCTCATTAAATGGCTGCTACATTATGTGATTAGGCTCAGAAAATATCATGAAGCTTGTAATTTAGCTGTCATGTCGTTGCATATTAATGAAGGCTTTTGGTCATTTTTTCTCTGTTTAAGAGCTCGAGTTCTAAAGCGAATTAAGTCTCTCACGAAATGCAGATTTCACTGACCTTTCCTTTCTCACCTCCAAGCCAAAGGTGCTTCTCATGTCCCAGCAGTTCTTGCACAACAGCAAACACCCAGCAACAGCTCATGACCCTCTTGACTGAGCAATCAAAATTGTGGTGTGGCCAAAATCCATGTTACAAATCTCAGAGCGATGAGACATTTTATGAGCAAGTCTAAGTTCTACAGCCAGTTGGTGTTTGCTGGGGCTGGGCAGGACCAGACAACCTGCTATCCATCACGAGAGCAGGGTAGCAGCATCCTTGGCTGGACAGCTTGCTCCAAGTAGCCAGAAATTCAGATTATCCAGCTGCTGCCCAGCACCGGAGTTACACTGGAAATGTGCAGGAGGCACATATGAGCCCAGAACTTGGGAGATAGGTCCTTCAACTCTGGCCGTGAAATCCCTGTTCTTTTTGTTTTGGTTTAGCGGTTGACAAGTCCAGTTCTGTGTGTGCCCTCCATGTAGCAACACCCTGTTCTACAGCACTAGAGAACAGGGGCAGGCAAAACACAAGCAAAGACATTACAAAGCTAGTTTTGAGGTTAGTTAGGGGTTTTTTTCGGTTTTCTTTCTTGTCAAATCTCGCTTGTCTAGCTGCACTACATGAATCATTTATCAGCACAGACTTAAAAGCGTGGCAAAATAGTCAGACAATATTCAGATCTCTTAGTCTGCTGCAAATCTGAGAACCAGCAAAGTGCTGGGGATGGGCCCAGCCAGGGTTGCCAGCTGTTAGCACAGCTCACAGCTACAGCTTCCGCTTGAATCTTGGAGTATCTTTTACATGCTCCAACTGGAGAACGCAAAGCAGAGACGGGGCTGAAATAAGCTGAAATGAGGTATATTTGCTTCATCTTTCATGTTCATTAAAGGTTCCTAGAGTGGTGTTGGAATGCAGGGAAGACTTACAGACATCCATGACCCAAACCTGCACTTTTATTCCAGGGCAGCCCCACAGGCAGGGAATCCACACCCGCACTGTGCTGCATGTGTGAGGAGTTACAGAGGGTGCCAGCACCCAGCACATAGAGCTGCAAAATGGTTGTCATGATTTCTTTGTTTCAAAACCTTGCAGTAATATTTTTAGCAGGATCTCCTCGACTCCCGGGTGTGCCCTGGGCTTGAGACTGCTCCATTTTACAGTCCCTCAAGGAGATGGGCAAATGAGGTCTGTTAATTGCTGCTATTTATATCTTTCAGTGCACAGCCCCGTGGCTAGCATCACTGTGCAGCTCTTGGGCTGATGGCACAGAGTTGAAGGGAACTGAGGTTAACGCACCCAGGCTGGAGCTGAGGCATTCCCTGCCTGGCCTGCAGCACATTGCTTTTATCTTAACACAACTTTCAAGTTAATTTTTGCACATAGCTACTATTTCCAGTTCAGCATTGACACCGACTCAGTAATCATTAAGCAAATGTTTTTGGGAATTTTATGAGAGGGAGCTGCTACTGGAGATATATAAATTCATATTTACGTTATGGGATGTCACACTTGTAGATCATATCAACAATATGCTTTTCTGCATCTCATCACTTGCATCAAACAAATGGAGTCTTTCACAATATGTTTCAGTCTGTGGTTCAAGTTTACAGTTTTTCTGTCACTGGGGTGGACAGGAGCATGACATGCTCTGTTGTGTCTGAAGCTGCTTACCCATGGGATGAGCAGACCAGGGAGCCCTGGTTTGTAATCTGAGACTGCCTTGATAGATCAGAAGTTGAAAACATCACAAAGTGAGAGTTTGGAATTCAAATAATAAGTAAAATTCCTGAATAAGTGGGAATTATGGATTCTGTACATTGGTATATCTGTGCATACAGTGCTGTGATTTCTGCAATAAGAAATCTGCCAGCAGTTTTTCCAGGATATCAGAGTTTGTCCCTGACACATTTGTACTTCTAATTGGAAATCCTCTGCTCCCCATAACAGGATCCCTGCGTCTCCATCAAAGCTGATTAATTACTCCACACTGGGGAGAGGGCAGCTATAAACTTTTTGAAGATGACAGTTAATATATTTTCTTGGTTTCAACTAGTCTTATTCAGCCTGGGATACCAAATTAATCTGAACTAAACATTCACTTTTATGGTCACAATTTCAACATCCATTTGAAGAAAAAGAACCCTAATAAGAAAGCAGTTAATCCTACAGTCTCTTACCTCCTGAGGCCTCTCACAGACAATTCCTGCAGTATCCTTATTAGTGCTATATTCATCTGCTGGGAGATGTGTTAATTTACATATCTGCATTGCCACACAGAGTGATACAACTATGGAGTTTCTTTCCCTCTTCCTTCCTATGTGAGAAAGCTATAAATAATGGTGCAGTAAAGAACTCTCTTGTTTTGTTTTCTTCTTATTCACTTTGTGGCCTCAACGAGAATTGCTGCCTGCTATAAGGAAAAATTAAATATTTTACCAAAATAGCGAGAATCTTCATCTTCACTTGATGGCTTTGTAGTCGTTATTTGGAATATGTTTCCCTGGAATAACTAGTTGTAAAAACCGGTGTTTGAGACATTGCTCTGTGGTGAACTGGGTGCTAGATGCTGTACAATAAGGAACAAGTAAAATGAGATCTTTGGGTGTGATTACAACTACCTTTTTGCTTCTAGAGTGGCAAATTAAAAGTATTTTAATTTTGAAAGGGTTCTGTATGGGACACTGGCATTGTCCAAGTTGGTTGTGCTATTTTCCTAGGAGAACAGAAAGGTTTCCACTTGAAAGACTGTTGTTACCTAATAAATTGCCAAGTGTTCTGTCATTTTATAAAAATGGGGGGAAATAAAGCTGTAAATAGAGTCCAAGATGGACTATTAACAGATTCTTCTGCACTTTTATACATTCAGAAAGGGTTACATTCAGCAAAAGTGGAAGGAAAATTAAGTTAAATATTGTATTTGGTTTCCAAACTGTGTTTTAGTTTAAATCCTGGACTAAGTCTACTTCAGCTGAAAGCACGAAGTTCAAGTTTCATAAGCAACTATGAATGCAAATGGTGAAGAAGGAATAAAATAAACTTATTAAATAAATGATAAAATCCCATACTTGTCCCCTGGAGAGGCAAGAGATGCTGGACGAGGTACTCAACCCTCCTGGCAGGCACTGCCTTCTCATTTCTGACATGCAAATCAACACCAAGACCTCACTGTTGTCAATGCAAGCACACCTATGGAACAGAAATTTGTTCACACTGCTGTAGTTATCCATCAGGTCATTTTGCCAATGTAATTGATGCATCTCTGATTTTTATTAAGTAGCTACTCCTTTTTCTAAAGCTAATAGTGGGGTCAGTTTAGTGCCCACTCTGGGTATTTGTCTGAGCCTCTCCTGCCTCACAGTTACAGACATCTGCAACTCTAATTTAGTTCAGTAAATTCTCCTAGCGGGTTCAGACTGGAGTCAGGGCTTATGACTGCCTTCTGCTTTCAAGCACTCTCTATTAGAATACTGATGCTCTCCACTTAACAGAGCTACATGGCAAGGGATAAATTGCTATCTGGTTGGTCTTCCCCAGAAATGTAGGGGCAGGGAAGACTCACTTGTTAGAATACACTCATGCCTGCACTGTGATTTTTAATTAAAATACTACAGAAAAATACAGCTTCACAAGTGGCAAAAATACCTCATATAATTACAAATTTATATTGACAGATGTGCTCTATTAATGTTAGAGAATATCCGATACACTGTTCACGTGTGATGCATGGGACTGTGGGATGCTGAGCCTGCTGAGAAATAATGCCTGAGCCTCAGACTGAAGAGGACGGTACTTTCTAGATGTGTAAGGCAAAACCTGGCACAGAGGAATTGTATTTCTTCACAAAGGCAAAATTCTTCAGGCCTTTAAAGCTGGTGCTATAGCATCAGAACACCAGTGTATCTTCTCCTCAAGGGCTTTTTCTTGTTGCCCTGTGTTGACGTCGTACATCTCTCATCCTCTGGTCCCTGTAAGATGTCACAAAGCTTAACCTGTGTCAGAACAGCTTCAGTGAGCTGATGCAAAGCAAATTCTTCTTGGGGGTTGGGGGAAACTAGTTCTTGTTTCCTTTATTGCCCTCTCATCCAGCGCAGGTGCTCATTAGAGGCACACAGCCCGGGCGAGCTCAGGCAGCATGCTTCTGCGAGCTGTGTGCAGGACCATGCGATGCTCTGTGGCTGATGACAGCTGGCCCTGGGCCAAATTGAAGTGTAGCCTTAAATTAGCTTGGGGGTTGGATAATACATCAGGCAGTTTGCCTGCATCCTGCAAGATTGACACTGAGATACAGTACTTACAAACCACAATCAAGATATGCTGATAACTTCATCTCGTAGGCACCACCTTTGTGGTGGGTAACAGATTTAATACCGACTTCTACTCAATTATGTGGTTGTCCCACTCACAAAAGTGACAAGACCCGCATGTTTTTCTCCCCTGATTTATTCAAATTCTTTATGGATGTAGCTCCATTTTTGTTTTGTTCAGCACCAAATTACAACAGCTTTTGGGGAGAGAACAATGGCAATGCAAAGTGTACAATAATTTAGAAAAGGAAACTAATGCAGCTAGATCTGTCAACAGCTAAAATTTCATGCAAACTAATCTAATAGGGATGTTTGGACAATATCAAATCTGTAAATTGTATTTTTGATGCATGAATCTCCAGGAATGTTTCTTTTTGTGCATTACATGGACCAGCATCTCTGATTTCGGTGGAGCCAATGGCTCTTTCTTTGCCCTGAGTGTGGCAGTTGTCCAGCTCAGGGTTCTGGAGGTGCGGTTTCTGCCATGGACACATCCTGCGGTGCAAAAGCCTTTGAGCTATCTGTGTCTATCTCCAGTATTAACACATCCTGCGATGCAAAAGCCTTTGAGCTATCTATGTCTATCTCCAGTATTAACAGGGAGCTGAGCTTTAGTTTTTCCCTCTTAGCTGACACTTGAAGTTAGGCTCAAATATGCATTATAGCCTTTCAAGAAGCAGCTATTACCTGACACGTGTAAGGGAAGCAGAAAGAGACAAGTGATATTTGAAGATACCAGAGAAGAATTAAAGAACTCAAGTTCTTGTATATTTGTGTATTTCTCCAGCTTTCTCTAATTTATTTCCTATAAAAGGACATTAATCTGGGCAAAACAGAGAGAAAAAAATAATGCCTTGTGGTGTATATAACCTCTTTGGGGACAAGGAGGGAGGAGCCAAAAGCCAACAACCTGATCAGGCAAAGCCTTCAGCTTGTCTCTGAAAGGTAAATATGTAATGTAAAGGAAAGAGTAAGCCAAACACTTATGTTTTCATAATATTTTGAGTGACTCAGGGTGTGTGTCGGGGGGGTGGGGAATATCTAAAATTAATTGTAGATTCCTTGCAGAATATCTAACAGCTTTCTTGCAGTTTCTCCTTGCTCTTTTGCTGAAGGGCTGAAATGAAATCCAGTCCTTGATTCAGTGTTTCCTTTGATCTCTGGATATGTGGCCGTTGATCATAGCAATTTCACATGAAAAGAATCCTTCGGATAAGCTTATTTCAGGTACTGAGGGCTGTACATGTACTACAGACCAAGCACTCATGCTTCACTTGTAGTATTTAAACTCATAATAGGGTTCAAAAATACTTATATAAAAGCAAGCAAACTGGTTTTATACTCCTGATTTAATGAAATTCTGAGAAAGCAAGTCTTGTCTAAGTATGTTTTTGTTACAAGAGGACATTCCACTACACAATACATCAGAAATTTTGTACAAATAGGACAGGAAGAGAGTGACAAAGCACAAAAAATGCAAGTGCTTGAATATATGCAAGTGTGTTTGCATCCACCTGCAGGCATCCAATAAATGTCTAGGTCACACAGCAATCCAGATGTTGCTCTGTGTTAATCTTGTTTTCTTCCTGGAAGATAACAGTACCTGGAATTTCACACAGGTGCCATTTTTCCTGTATGCATTTTATGAGATCAGTTGAGGTCAGACACCTGACATAGCTAGCCATATTACCATTTGTATGTATCTTTGTATCTTCATTTAAGATTATCAGCATCTCCAGACAAGATGAGAGGCTATCCAGAGGTGAAGTTCCATCACATTCAGAAGGATGCAGCTGTAGCCTCCCCCAAGTAAAGGGCTACCTGTGTCTTTAATACGAACTGTGATCTGGAGTTTCTGGAAGTTGTTTAGCTCTCCTCCTGTACTGTAATTTGTACTCATTTGTTTTCTTGATAGTGATTTCTTTCACAAGAAGGCTGATCCAAACTTGGAATGGCAAGAGTCATGGGAAAGCTGTGTGCAGTTTATAATACAGGCAGTGGAGGACATCTAAGTTCTGAGCCAGGTTTCAGCCATAAGTTTCCCATCTTCCTTTCCTATCCTTAACTTGCCTATTAGCATATTCATTAAATGTGTTGTGGTGGGCATGCTGACAGCAGCGCTCTCACGCTGGGCTTGAAATCCTGAAGCCTGTCTGAGTTTTGATTAGATTATAAATTAAAACCTGAGGCCACTGTCTTTGAAAAATTCATTGAGGTTCAAATGTCTATGGGGTGAAGCTGTGTTAACATACTGGTTTTTGTTTTGTAGGTGTGCAAAAGATACCATTATTCAATAGTTTATGTGCAGAACAAGGAAGCTCTATTTTTGTAATAGAATTGCAGCTTGAATTATATGCACTGACATCTTTCTGATCCCCTCAATAGCAGATCAGTGAGTGGATCAAGTAGGAAAACAGTATTCGCAAATCATGGAGAACCCCAGCTCCCAAGCTTCAGACATCTCTGCTGTGCTGCATGACTTCACCTTCTAAGACCACAACACAATACCTTTCAGTGATACTTGTTTCTTTTGTTTAGTGTTTTGGTAGTAGTAAGAATTTCTGACACTTTTGATCCTGACACCAAACTCTGGAGAAGAACTAGAATAATAGAGCAAATAGGCAAAGTTTCCTATATCTCATGAGTCCCTTGGCTCCGGGTTAGCATGAAGAGCAGGAGTCATGCTAGTCGCAACTCTGAGTGTGTTGGCAAGGAGGATTATATCTTCCTATATTTCTCTAGTTCTTAAACATGCAAGAAGATAGATGTTATGCTCTCTCAGAGTTTGAATAACTTTTTCTTTGGGGATATAAAATGGAGCATAGCGCAGCAGCAAGCCTATACCTGCTGTCTGTAAAGGTGTGCCAACAAGGACATAGTGCTCCATGGTGTTACCCCATCTGGACACCACCGTGTCATGTTGGCAGGACCTCTAGGCTCAGTCTTGCCCTTTGAGTATAAGAAGGAGTCAGCCTGTCTGCAGGAGATGCCACAGCTCATGGGCTGGCAAATTTAACTTTGTGTTTCTTGAGATGATTCATTTGCTGGTAGGATTGTCTCTGGAGTGCTGACAAATGAGCTTGACCGAATGTAGTTGCTTTATGAAGAAACATAAACTAATCAAATTTTAAAATAGAACAGAACAATTTGAAATCATGCTTATTTACTGTGTAAACACTGACCACAAATAACAAGGCATTCTTCACTTCAGGGAAATACAGAGTTATGGATAGACAGGGAGATATTCTACTCAGTTCAATGGTTCCAGGCAAACATCATGGTGGTAAGTAACTTTCATTTTTACAGTGATACTGAATTAGTGCTCTTCAGAGAACCACTGGAGAAATTCAAATTAGAAAATAATCAAGAGCCTTGGTAATGTGTACATATGGTAATATATAATGTGTTATACAATTAAGTCAATGTTAGTTCAAGGAAAATCTTTGAAAATCACTCATTGCTAATGCAGTGCCAGATTGCGGTACCTCATAGCCCCCAGTCCAGCCTCGGACCTCTGTGGCACAATATTAATTTAAACTTGCACAACTTCTTGCTAGATACAAAGGACGAAAAGATTTTTCTTCGCACAGAAGAATGCTACAATTTTTAGTGTATTTTCTTAACCCAAAGCAGTTATAAATCCCCCAGCTCTCTGGTGAGTATCTAAAGAGAAGCTGGATACAACCCCTGTAGCATGCAGAGGGGAACCCATGCTGGCCCAGAGCAGCCACTGTGAGTTCAGGTCCTCAGCATCACCCTGGGTGCGGAGAGGAGGCAGATGAAGGCCAGGAGTGGACCCTGCAGCATTTCAGGTTTGCATCTCCCTTCCCGACTGCCCACTGCAGACAGGCAGTCTGTGAGTAGAAAACACGTGTTTGGGGGCAGAAAGAACAGTTTTAAAGTAACAATGAGAACAGACTTTCTGAGCCGGATGGTGCAATGCTGCAGTGATCTTCCCCTGGCCCAAAGGCAAATATTCAATCGTATCTTAAAACTTGTCCAGACTGATTTGAAAAATAAGTTTAATTCCAGAACCGTGCTCTTTTTCTTTTTCAGCTGCAGAGGTTTTGTGATTTGTACTAACCTTGAAGATACAAAACAAAATATGTGCTAATGATATTCCTATCTCCCAGCTGGTGTTGGCAACTCTTTTACTGCTCTGCAGGACAAGTGCAAGTACAAATGCAAATACCAGAACCTTGTTGAGAGCAGAGTGTCCCACATTTCAGTCTAACCATTCGAACTACAAGACATGTAATAAAACAGTTTCTGCTCTGAATGAATAATTGAGCTGCTTCTGTGGGGAGGCCTCTAAAGAGCCATGTGGCAGAATGTTTTTTAAGGCACTTATGAAAGCTGTCCCACCTGGAAACCATCCCACACACAGAGCCCACGTTGCTCTTCCTCTCAGCCTGGCTTAATTGCTCGTTCCATGTCTGTACCTAAGCTGAATAGCGAAGAAATAAGCCGGGCTACATGAAATGCTGCAATTATTTTTAAGGCAGAACAAGACTTCCAAAATCAGGAAGCTCCATGAATGTCGTTGGGCAGGGATTTGTTGGTTTGGTGTTTTTTAGAATTCTTTCTACATATCAAAATACCTTCCAAGGATATCAAAGAAACTTCAAGAATACTTTAATGCTTGGCTTTTGAAGCTATTATGAAGCATATAAAAACTTCACTGCTACATCCTCCATCCATACAGCAGGGGCTGTGGCCCCTTGCAGAGGGTCCACACTGCTGGGACACCCATCCCAGAAAATTCCTCCTTAGGTAGGCAACACCCTGCCAGCCATCTGCTCTGAGCCACAGAGAGAGACTGCAACAGAGAATAACTTTTACATTCTGAAAAACATTTGGAGATGGAAAAATCTCCCTCTTCTTGGGAATTAATAGAGAGCAATAACAATAAAACCAACCAATAGTACTATTAATACTATTAATACTTCTACCTACAACAACAACAATAATAATGATGTTGACAGTATGTGACATATCAACATTTCCCAGTGTAAGATGTTTTGTTAGAAAAATCCAATCAACTGGATGTTTACCACCAGTATCATAATAGTGGTTGAATGTCTCTTGGTGCATTAGGCAGCTTGAATAACATATGGCCTGCTATTCCCATTTCAGCAAGTAAGCTATAAGGTGCAGTCTGCCCAACTTTGAACAATATTTACACCGAAGTAAGAATCAGAGAAGAGAGGTAAGTTCCTCTGAAAGCCTCCAAATATTTTATTTCCTGAAATACAGACACTTAGGTAGACAGTGATATTTCAGTGTGTCCTTGGAGGATATCTGTTTGCTTCCAAGGACTACATGGGAAACCATAGCAATCAACTCAGAGAGTCAAATTCCACTATTTTTCTGAAATGTATATATATAATAAGTCCTACCTGATACCAGTGGTGCTTTTTTATTCTAGAAATACGTATATTTTGCTAGATGAAATGTTCCGTATCAGGAATGAAGGCAACGAGTTTAGCAGTGGCTTGCAGGTCTAGTAGGAATCCAGCTCACGTCATCTATCTGATTCTTGAAAAATATTTTGTTGAGTGCTCTGCCGATTTGAACTCATGTGGCTAACTTGTGCCTGAGGAGCAGAGTTTTCAACCATGTTTTTTGTCTCAAAGCTTTAGGTTATTTTTTATATATTCTGGGCCCAAATCACTCCATTCCAAAATAAAGGAATGGAGACCTCAATTATTCTACTTGGGATGTTGGTAGTTGTGCTGGCCATGAATGCAGGAAAATGACATTCTTCTGAAGAACAGGACACTGCTAGAGTACTGGTTAACTTTTTTTTCTGTAGTGTTTACCTGTTTCTATTTAGTATGCTCTTTTCATACCTGAGCTGTCCAAACTATTCAGACTGCAAGTTTTTCATCTGTGGCACACCATGCATTCCTCTGTGTTATAAATAATTATAACACTTAAGCCACTTGAAAGGGGAAATGAAGTCAAAGTATTGTTTTATTATTCATGTTACATGCTGCTACTTTGTATTATTTTGTCTTTAGGGCTTTTAAAAGTGACTTTTTTAAGGTTGTTTAGAAAGGTAAAAAAATGAACAAGCTAAAGCTGAACTAAACAACAAATGCTGGAGATGGAACAAATACCCCCTACTAATAGCTGTTTTGTTCTTCAGGATGATACTGTCCTATCTTTTCTTTCAATTCCCTACCTTTCTGATAGGCATACTAGTGTGTTTTTGACATAATATGTGTAACCTCCAGAGGAGAGGGCTTTGAAAGGAGAGTTACTATCTTGTAGAGGAAATGCTGATTTTTTGGAACCATGCATTGTAGATCAGGACTGTACGTTCTGGGAGTGGTGTTAACTCACAGCAGGATGGAGGGGTACCTGAGTTACTGTCATGCTTGTGGTCATTTGAGAATACAATAACTACCCACCGTGTAAATATAAACCGCTTTTGAACTAAAAAGGAAACCAAACATTCCTAGGAACAACACAGGAATTGAATATGCTCCTCCTCATTCTTAGTGTTATCATTTGATTTAGATGAAGCAGTTGCTTCCTTTCTTTATGGCTCACTGGATGTTATATAATTTCCTCCTAGGCAAAACTCCTATTGAGCTTTTTCTTATTTCAGCTTGATCCAAGGTTTAAAGGATTCAGTAGAGAATCTCTCCATTACCTTCCATAGCATTGTATTAAGCTCTTAGGTCTTTATTTGATCTTTAAGCATTTTCTGTTTTGAAGTGCTAGACAAGCTTCCTGCTAATTTTTTAATTCTAAGTCAGCAGCAGACATTGGTATTACATGCCAGCCTTTTTCCTTGTCCTGTAATTAAAGTTACTGAGTCAGACTGTAGAATTTGGGGATGAACCATTAATGCTGTGCAAACAGTCAAATTTCTTTTTTTGTTGTTTTTTGATGGTGACTATTTAATGGTTTTAGGCATGATATAATTCATATTTCCTCCTATCAACTCTATTATTGCTCTACATGCAGTGCAAGCTGGAATGTTGCATTACATCATATTACACAGACAAATACTAGGGGTGTTTATGTGTCGACCACAGCTCCTAGATAGTGCAGGATTAGAGAACAGACCAGGTTAACTCTAGTGACATTACAAAAGATCTCTGTATTGCTACATTTAAAATTTGAGCTCATTGAGTTCCTGAGCACAGGAATAGGTATAAGCAGAAGGTAGCATATTAAGAGAGTAGAGAAGAAATTTGTAATACTCTATTTATTTTAAAGATGTCACTTGTTTGGTTAACAAATTGCCCATGAAACAGGTCATGATTTTTCTTGATCAATGTATTAATTTCAGTGAGTAAATTTTATCATCTTCAGCTTATTCATGGAGTTTATTTTAATAGAAATTTGGACAAGTTTGGCCACATGGTCAGCAGGTCCTGGGCTGGATAAGGATGTCAAAGACTGCAAACTGACCAAAGGGATATTCCATACCATATGACATTGTGCTCAGCAATAAAAACTTAGAGAAAGGAGGAAGAACAGGCATTCATAGCTAAGGCATTTGTCTTCTGAAGGAACCACTGCACGTACTGGGGCCCTGCTTCCCGGCAAGCTTTGTTTTTCTTTATTAAACTGCCTTTATTTCAACCCATGATTTTTTCATCTTATTTTCTGCCCTTGTCCTGCTGAGGAGGTGGAGTGAGAGTGCACCTTAGCAGGCAATTCAAGGCCCGCCAAGGTCAACTCAGCACATGACCATATTGAAAATACTTTACACCGGACAAAATTACATCAGTAACAGATTTCTAATCTCAGGGAGCCTCAGGTGAATGTACAAATTGTGGTTTTGATTTCCATATTTTCTTTAGTTTATTCTTTGCTTTATGATTAAATATACCTGATTAGCAATACTCATGCTTAGCTACATTTTAGCTTGTATGACGTGCAAACTCTCCTGTTAACAGTACATCTCTCATCACAGAGTAACACTATGACATAATCTGACATTTCTTATTTACTCCAGCATTCTTCCTTTTTTATTTGTGGAGAAAAAGCTGCAGACACTAAGCTATAAACGTTCTTTGCTAAGGCATGCAGTGGAGAACAGAGCATAAAGAAGATCCAGAATATATTAAAAAAATCAGGATATAACATTGTGCCCAATGAAAAATTGCACAGAGCAAGATATGTTACAGAGAATACTCTATTGAAGCACACACAAAGTTTCAACACAGTTCAGTACTGGGAACTAAAATATCCTGTTTTAGGAACTGAACGATGTAGTTCTGGGCTGCAAAAGGTTTGCAGCAGGTACATGAAACAGAAAAGAGATTCTATTAAGTGCACAGGAATGCAGTCCTGTGGTCCATGCAGGGATGAACAGAGGTTTTCCAAAAGTTCATTGGTGAATTTTTCATTATGTTTGGGTTTTGGTTTTTTTACTCTGTTTGACTAAGCAAAGTCTGAGGTTAATTGCATCCCACTGCATCTGAATTTTTTACATCCATCCAGACCTCTATTACTGCCTCTGATTTTCTGGAGCCTGTACTATAGTTCCATTTACAAGGGACTACTAATTATTTTCCAGCAGCAGCACCAAACTTTGTAGGCAAATTCTTCAGAGAAGCCTCATACTGAGTATGGCAGTTCTCAATGTGAATAATGATACCAGGCTTTGGCCAGTACTGTGGTAGAAATAAGGCATTCTGCTGACCCCATAGTACGTTAATAATTCAATTACAGGAAAGAAAAGCAGAAACATCCCTCACAAAGTCTAAATTAAAAAAATCCCAAACAAATCAACCCCCCCCAAAAAAAAACAACCCTAAACAACACACGAAAAACCCCAAACCACATAGCAGCATGAAAAAAGCCTACCTCTAAATAAGCATATTGTGTAAGATCCTTTCCTCCAGCACTGACTCAAAACCAATAAAGATTTCATGTCTTGTTAATAGTTCTGCCTTTAGGGGAGTGAATGGAAAATTACCTAAAGAAGAATAAGGCTTATGGGAAGTTCCTTTCAGGCTTATGGATTCTGGAGATTGAAGTGGTTTTTGCCCTCAAATATTTTCTTAAGTATTTACATAAAGGGTTGTCAGATCAGCAATGCACATTATTTTTTACAGGCAAATAGAGTCTATCAACAATGCCACCAGCAATAAAGCCCTGTTCTGCCAGAACATGGATGCTCAGGGCCCGTTAACTTTTGCTACGACATCTATCTCCTCTATCTTGCTTTTTATTTACCCAACTCCTCAGCACTTTTACATGGATGAATATAACACATCTGTTTATTACTGCCCCTACTCTATTTGTCTGAAACTGTATACAAGGACATGTGTTCTCATAAACGCATTAGACTATCATGATTCAGTAGTCACAAGCCTTATCTCCCAGGTTGTCTGGAGAAAACACAAACAGCTTTTACTAAGCTAGCACATGATGATACTCAGGTTTATTTTGCAAGTGACTGACAAAGTGCCATATTATGAAGGCTGAAATACAGGCAGGGCTTTGTGTAAGGCTGGATATTTATAACACCTTTAGAAATGATTCCTTTGTTTTACTAATGATTGCAGGGGTATTGCCAAGACTGGCTGAAGACATATTTGAAAAGCTTCATTTACACTGCAGAGGCTGACAGTCCTCTCAGAGACGCTGCAGAAAACCTGCCTTTAACAACCAGTGCCTCCACTATTTCCTTCTACAAAGAGTATCAGAAAGATAACCTCTTTGAGGAAAAAGGTCTATTTCCACACTACAGCCCACAAAGTAACAAGTTGTGGACACTAATGTGTAGTGCAAAGGCATTATCATTATATTCCAAAGAGGTGTACTTACATTCTCGCAGGTTTTAGTTTTAAGGAAGTGCCAAAGTATTCTTGGGTAACAATGTAATAAGTTAATGGCAAAGCAAAATAATTTGTTTTCATGTCACAAGGTACATAAGAAAAACATAATCTTGCCCCTCTAGAACAAATAAATTTCAAAATTGTAAAGCAAATGGATAAAATGGGAAGTTTTCAGAGAAAACAGTAGGAAGAAATTGAAGCATTTGTGCTTTTGCAGAAACTGATCTGATCTTGGGAGAAGGATAAAAACACAAAGGAAAGTATTTTTGGATAGTCAGGAAATTAAGAAAATGAAGGACCAATTCCCAACTCTGTGGACTCCAGACCTCCTGCGCAGACTTGTTTGTGTTATTCAGCCGCTTGGTACATCCACACCCCATAATATCAATTTAATACGGTACTGTGAAATAAATGACAGATTTAGGAGGTGCTGAGACACTTAGGTAACAGGGACCACAGTAACATCTATCTTACATAAAAGAGAAATACAGTTTGTCCCTGCTGGCATTTTGCTTCTCTGTGGGTGTGTATGAAGAGCAAAGATATATCTTAAAAAAAAAAACAAACCTATCTTCACACTAACTCCTTTGAGCTGTTTGCCAGCCATGCATGGCTTATCGCCATACCTAACGGGAGGGTGCATCCATCACCATCACTAAAAGCCGATATCCCAAAACCTACAGTCTGTAGTGTCTTCCTTACTCAAGCCCTACATATCAGTTTCGAACGTGCCTAACTTTTTGCCACCCTGGAGCCTGATTTCAGTAAAGAAACGTTTTCCCAGCCACGAGGTTGTGGACATTTAACATTAGTAGATACAGCTTTGGGTCTGAATTACAGATTCTGCTCAAACACGTGAGCTCTTGGGGTTGCAGGACTGCCTTAGGAGCCCTGGGCACAGCTCTGTATAATGCAGCAGGAAAAAAAACCCAACAACGTTACAGAAAGGCTTATTTTTACTATCGATTTCTTATTTCCAGTGGCAGGACAATGATCTGATAGCCACAAAGGGTTGTCAAAGACATCTCCAGTGCATGTTCACTCCCAGCAGCAAGACCCACAGATGAAGATCCTGCCACCTACTGGTGCTTAAAGACAGACTCTGTTTCTGTACAGGTGCTTTGCTGTAGCCTTGAACGAGCTGCAAAGAGCCTGGAGTTTAAACTTGGCTCATGCTTTCAGATTTCTCCATGGACCTGCTGAGCCTGTTTGGTTTAGGAATTTTCCTACTCAGCAGTCAGGTGCAAGATCCTCTGTGCTGCAAGCAGATACACATAGATCATTTCTGCCTACAATAGACAGGGTATACCTAACTCTCAGGTGCTTGGTTTTCTTCTTTTGTAGGACGAAGAGCCTCCACAGCGGCTTATGCAGTCTTCTGCAAGGCAGAGAAGGGCAACAAGATCTGCCATTTAGCTGTCTGCATCTTGCATCTGATAGTCCAATTTACAATATAGTCCTTTACGCGTCCATTAGTTAACTACCTCCCAGCAAGTGTAATCAAATTACTTGTTCTCATTTGATTTCCTTGCTAAAAATGCACACACTTCTGCCTGTCAAATGCTAAAAAGGGCTTATTAGGATCAGTCATAAAAAATCTATATACTACCTACAAATAATTGAAATCCTATTTTCAGTTTTCTGGATGCATAAATCACTGTTCTGCTCAGCAATCCAACTCACTGCCATTAATACCCTTGATCCTAAAGGACAACAAAGGAGAAAGCATACTTTCTTATCTCTTGCCTTGGTCCTGTGGGAAATATGAGGTGATACCAGAGGTCTTCACAGACTCAGATAGGCATAAAGTACTGTGACCCATGTAAAAAATGGGAATGACATTGAAATTGTCAAACGCTTTCTCAGCACCTAAACAATCATGCAACCATAACCTGAGGAGTCTGCAGGAAGACTTGTACAGGTGTTATCTAGTGAGATTTTTCCTTAAGAATCCTACCTAAGGTGGAATTATTCACAGGTTTTTTAAATTCGTATGTAGCTGTAGGTAAGGAATTAGCAATCTGAACTCTAGCTGGATCATAGTTTTTGCACAGTACTGGAACTCGCATCTTCTTATACTGGAAATTTATGGTTTCATTCATTTTTCCCAAGAAGTGAGTGAGAATGAGTACGAACGTGGATTTAAATTTTGACTGAGCTTCAGTGCAGTGTCTGTTTACAAAGTCAGTGTATTGCTGCTGAAAAACAAGCTTCCCAATTAATATACATTTATTCATTCACTTATTTATTTCAAGGGCAGCTTTCTAGAAGTTCTAGTAAGATGTTAGAGCAAATATTGTTTTACTTCCTACCCAGGCTAATACAGAAAGAAATACTTGAATGTAAATGCCATGCATTATTTATTGTACAAAAGATAACCTAACCCAATTTAACAAAGAAAGGGAAAAAATACTTGCTTTTGTGAATCTGATATCTGAAACTGAGTTAAACATCACTGAGGTTCTAAAATTGCCCAAGCACTTATTTATGTATTTCTGTAAACTTGCCACTGACAATTTAAGGAGGTGATCCTGCCCCTCTACTCTGCTCTTGTGAGACCTCACTTGGAGTACTGTGTGCAGTTCTGGTGTCCTCAACATGAAAAGGACATGGAACTGTTGGAACAAGTCCAGAGGAGGGCCACGAGGATGATCAGGGGACTGGAGCACCTCGCATATGAAGACAGGCTGAGAAAGTTGGGGCTGTTCAGCCTGGAGAAGAGAAGGCTGCCTGGAGACCTCATAGCAGCCTTCCAGTGTCTGAAGGGGGCCTATAAGGATGCTGGGGATGGACTCTTCATTAGGGACTGTAGTGACAGGACAAGGGGTAACGGGTTAAAACTTCAACAGGGGAAGTTTAGGTTGGATAAAAGGAGGAAGTTCTTTCCTGTGAGGGTGGTGAGGCACTGGAGTGGGTTGCCCAGAGAGGTTGTGAACGCTTCAAGTGTTCAAGGCCAGGTTGGACGTAGCCTTTGGTGAGATGGTTTAGTGTGAGGTGACCCTGCCCATGGCAGGGGGGTTGGAACTAGATGATATTAAGGTCCTTTTCAACCCTAACTATTCTATGATTCTAATCCCTGATTTCTCCACCTGCCATAGCAATCTCTCAGGAAGATTTGTCAGAGCTGATTAGATCCTGAGAACAGGGAGGTAGCTCCAGTAGCTCCTGAAGGACAATTAGTGACTGTAGCCGCAAATCATAAGCAGAGTTTGTGCTGAAGAACTTCATTACCTGGTAAAGAGTTTAGGATTTCTGTATGGACTACCAGGGTCTCTTTGTGAACTGGGAAGGATGTGAAACCACTGACCAGCTTGTTATTCCAAACCTTTTAATACTGTGTAATAAAGCTTCTTCAGGACATTTTTCTAGACTGAGGAGATGACAGTACATCTTTCATCCTGTCTAAAGTATTTCAAATAAATAAGGTATCTGAAATATTAGGACCATTCTTTCTTTTTCAGCAACCATTTATACACACACCACTATCTCCATGCTTGGATTTCTCTTGCCTTAGCTCAATGTATTTCCACCTACAAGTTTTTCTCATATTTTTTATCTGAAACCCTCTTTTTATTTTTTCAGCTGGCTGTAGCCCAGCTGAGTTATGATGATTTGGTTTCTTTAACTGACATTTTTGTATCCAACTCTCTTCAGAGCACTTCTGCATATCTTTCCTGAAAATTTTTAAGATTTCTATTCATGCCAGAGGCTTGAGCTGGCCCAAATTCTGACGTGGATTCGTCTAAACCGTCTCCCACAGCGACCTTGGGAAAGAGGAGCACAGGAGGTCTGGTTCTACCCAAAGGCACCCACCAGTTTGATTCTGCCCCAGTCTGCTCTGCATGTAGTGAATGGGATATTACTGGGCTGAAAAGAGAGGGTGGTGATGAGGGGGCTTTGCCCTGTCGCAACAATCCCTTTTGCTTTTACCAGAAAGGCCTTGAATAGTTTTTATCTGTCTTCTACTAGACTGGAAGAATTCCCCATAGTCTGCATAGTCTCTGTTCATTATTCAAGCTTTTGGGTATTTAAGTTACAGCAGTAATTTTCATCCTTTCTTGCTTGCCATAGTAAATCAAAGTTAAGAGATACACTGCTATGGAGAAAATTATAATCTTAGGGAAAAAAAAAAGCAAGCTTAATAATGTGCCCTAAATGCTCTTGATGGACCCATAGGCTTCGAAAATGACTCAGTCAGTGAATGGTGACCTGTTGGTCCCCACCATGGATCTGGCTGAAACCTCCCTTCCTTAGAGGATGCTCCTGGACTGGGTCTTTCAAAATTAAATTCAAATCAGATCCATTTTGCAAATCATCTGAGAACTCATTCAGACTCCCTGGCTACATCAAAGGCAAGGCAAGCCTTTATCTTCGGTGCTGTTAAACATAATCTAAAAAAACTTCAATGGGGAAACGTGCAAAATTGCTGCTCTATGGTCTCATTGTTTCAAACAAGTTCAGGGAGGGTGATAGCGCATTGTAATGCTAACCAAATTTCTTTTTTCTACTGTAAGTGCATTTGCTTTCAATTCTGGGTTAACTTTTCCACAGGGTAATTTCACATTGAGGAGCTCTTGAGCACTGACTTCTTCCTGCACACATGCAGAGCAGTCAGAGGCACTTCACTTGCCCTTCCCTCTGCTCCCTGGGTCTGCACAGGGGTTTCTAATCTGCCCGTTTCCCCTGTGAGCAGCAGCAAGAGCTGCCTATGCTCTCATGTCAAAGGGTTTACTTATTTAGGAACAAAAGCTGAGCATATGTTCACAGCAAGTTACACTTCATTTTGCAAACAGGTTCTGCTCAGACCGGTGGGTCTATTCTCAATCTGTGGTGCCATACGATGACGGAAGAGGAATGAGAATTAACCTCCCCCTGCCACAGCCATCCACCTATACACATTGACATTGCATCTTATTTCTAACTGAAAAGAATAATTGTATGTACAGCTTTGGAAAGATTTTGTAGTTTATTTTCAATTTAAAAAAACTTCAGTCAACATGGCATGAAAATTTGTCTAAGCTTTTGGCAGATTTAAAAATAATAATTAACCTTCTTTCTGGGTTGAACAAAATGTTCCATCCAAATCCAAAATTAAATGCTCTTTCGTACTTGAAAGCTTGCTTGAAAGTCTACAAACAAGATGAAAATAAACTTAGAAAGCAAACACTGAAGCTAACAACTAAAAAATCATGTTGAATGTATTGCAAAAAGGTATGGACACACCTCAGGCTTTGCTGTTTGTGTTTTTTTTCAGTTTCTTCTCACTGAATCACTCTGGCAAAAATTAATAGTTTGATAAAAGGTTCAGATTATGAAATAGTCTATGAGATTTTTTTTAAATGGTCCACAAGAAGAGTTACATGCACCAAAATGCTCTTTGGTGCTTGGGGTAGAGAATTTAACATAAAAGACTGGTTTCTGAGAATGCTCTTAAAAATCTAGAATGACAGATAAAGCCTTGCAGTTGTAGAAGACCTGCAGTGGGTGTTTCATCAGTGGTATCAAAAGTTTCCAGCAGAAAAGAGGGTCCCATTGTTTTACTCCTTCCTCCTCTCTATCTCCTCAATACACCCATGAGCCACTGGGTCTTTACAGGGTGTCAGGAGCAAGTAAACCTCTGGCAGAAAATGGAGTCACCTGAATACCTCAGTCAGGAGGCTGAACGTGGCCCAGGACTGGGAAGGGAAGATTATAGGACTTGTGGTTTTCATTGGAAGCAAGTAGCTCTGAAGAGACAGATACTGAAGACAGAGAAATCCTCTGTTCCAGGTGATAGGCTTAGAGGCGTTAGAAATCAGCAGTACATTACAGTGGGATTACAAAGAAAAGTGCAAACTGCAAGACAAAATCGCTCTGAAATTTAAAGAGAAAAAACCCCAAAACTCTTCTAGGAGCTTGGAAAAGGTGCTTTTCTCTGCAATAAAATATCTGCCAAGTGACAGTATTGATCATGTTGGTGCAGAGCTACATAATACAGCTATGTCATGTGAATTTGAACAGTTAACAGCTGGACTAATTAGAGAGCATAGTATTATTGGTATAACTGATAACCCGGACTAAGCAAGGTTATTTTGCAAGTAATAGATTTGACTTTGCAAAGAACAGTGGTTATTTGCAGAGCTAATGAAAACTGCGCTTCCCAAATTAAAGTGCGAGCAAGCAGGGAAAGAACTGGAGTGCACCTAATTAAAAATGCATACCAAGGCAGGAAGACAGAATACAAGGGTAAACAAATGGCAGAGACCAGATTTGTTTGCAATAAATGTGGAAAGATGCACACTGGGACTCGGAGGTGCCCAGCCCGAGGGGTGCAGCAGCACCTGTGTGGCCCCAGGAAGCATTCTGCACCATTGCTGATGCTGCCACATCTCCTCTCTGACTAAACAGCCCTTCAGGCTTCAAGGCTCTCAGCCCAGCATCTCTTACTGAAACCAAACACATTACTAGCGACTCCAAGAGGTTATTGTACAACTTATGAAGCTAATACTTAAAGAGCACGCATTTTTGCATGCAAATAAGCTTTGATTTAAACTCATTAGCATTTCCCTTTCTAAGCTCTAGGTTGAGTTATTCTTAGACTCCTTTCCCTTGCAGAAGTTATGACTTATTTATCTGACAGAAGGACTACTCTATCCCATCTCATTTTTGTAATCTAACATAACCTTCACAATTCTTAGCAGCTTTGGTTGACAGATACCTACAAAAAGAAATATGTCTCAGGCACAGCTGTGCAGCTTCTGCCTTTGCTGGACAAGAGTTTGCATAAACCTTCCCCTTTGATTTGGTCCTTTGGGTTCATGCATCCTAAGCTCTGGCACCAGCTCTGGCAGAAATACGAAAGGGTTGGACTGCTCCCAGCTGGACACAGCTGGGGTAGGGGTGGTGTTTCTGGTCCCCCATGTCAGAGTTTGAAGTAAAGCTCTCCTGCTGAATTTTTGATTATTATTTTCTTACATGAGTATCCCTCCTTAACTCCCCAACAGCTTATTTCCTGGCACCACCAATGGGAATCATATATAAGGAGGATACACAGCATAAGGCATAACAAATTTTTGTTCAGACAAATTTCTGGAAAAGGTGCTAACTAATTTAGGAGATGCATAAAATAAAGATTAGTTGACCACTTGCTGGTATTTCCTCTTTAGTATGGAAACAGCTTCTGCATGGTGATAAGAATTAGGAATTAGGCATTTGAAAAAGCAAGGCTGTTCACTTTGGACACAGAAAAGGTCAGGGCATTAAATCACATAATGAATGGCAAAGAAATGTTCTCACCATCTCAGACTGCATGAAAGAGGTATCACCGAACAGTGGCATAGAATCATAGAATCATTGAATAGTTAGGGCTGGAAAGCACCTTAAAATTATCTAGTTCCAACCCCTCTGCCATGGACATAACCATAAATGGATAAAAAGTAATTGCTTTCACACAGTGTATGATTAGTTAGTGAAATTAATTGATGCAAAGAATGTACCTGGATTCTAAGAGCTGGTCATCAATAAGGTTAACAAAAGCATTCAGCATATAATGATACTACATCACCTTTTTATACTTGAGAAGATAAGCATGTATTTAGAGCATATTTAGCTAGAAAATTTACCAGAGACATGAAGCCTCATGCATCTGGGTTTAGAGCCATCTATTTAGTGGTTATGAATGAAGATGGAGTGGCTAGCATCCCAAATTGGCATGTTGCAGACATCTGCTTCTTTCCAAAGCATACAGTGCCAGCTCCTTGTCAAAGAGCAAGCGTGCAAATAAAGGACTATGGGTCTGAGGCAAACAAATTCCTATATCTAAACAAGAAAAAAGTTGGCAATATCCCCACAGCAAACTCATGCTCCATAGTACATCTTGTTTGACAGGTGTGGAAAATACTAGCTCAAACTGCCTGTTAATATTTTGACGTTACTGCGCTGGTTTCTGGTTGTAAAAAGTTTTCACATTTCAAGAAAAACTCCAGATCCATTATGTTTTGCCTGTCTTTACATTAAAACCATAGGGGATAATTCATCCTTTCAAAGGACTTCTATCACTCAGGGCTGTTGCGGAAAGGTAACCTCCAGCCCTAAGTGCCATCTTCCCACCCTCATCATCTCAGAGAACTTATATTGAGCATATTACCTGTTTGCTGAGCGATTGACTGATAACACTAATGTCGCTGTACTGAAATGGCTGTAAAATCATTAAGCATACCTTGTTTTACTTAACCTAAAGTCATTTAAATTGTAAGGCTTCTGGAGTGTGTTAGTGAGACTAGAATTCCCTGATGTGATAGGGGAAACTAATGCAAAATGAAGTATTCTCATATTAAGCATAATTTTTATCATATCAGTGACTTATCTAACAGATTAGTAAATGTTGTTTTTCTAAAATTATAAGATAACCCCTGATATGAAATTGGATTATGTCTGTTCCTTTTCTCTATCAGCTTTGCAATACTGCAAAAAGCAAAGATTTGTCATTAACATATGGAAATCACTCAAAATTCACTCATGAATTAGCCTGCCTTTCCTGTTGACAAATAAATATTGGCTTGTGCTTCCTTACAGAACCCCCTGTTTGCTCTTAGATATCTAACGAATAAAACCCATGTAAACCAAGGAGCACTAGAAAGAGAAGATTTTTTGAAACTCTAAATGAAGAGTTTCTTGAATATTTGTCAGTGGCATTTAAAAATTACTTCAAGGATTGCCTTTTTAGCTGGTGGAACTGGAAAAGTTAAAGTCTTTGGAAACATTTGCTGGTTGTTTTTGGTTTTTTACTAATCTCAATTAAATCTCACCAGGGTTTGATGCTTGGTGATTTCAGGCCCAATTTCTGCTGCTTTCCTTTAGCCATTCAAAGCCACCAGTCCATGAGTTTGTGGGCCACTGGAAAGGTGGCTGTGGTTCACAGAGTGCAAATAAGTGCTGAAGATTATGTACACACTCAAGGTCACTTTTGAAATAGTATAAATCTATCTCTATAGAGCTGTCTTAAAGTTACACTGAAGTTGCAGCTGTTCCTCACAATAAGAATACTTTTCCATACCCTGGGTCTGAGCTTTGACAGTACTTTGAGACTGATCCAGTTCCATAAAATCAGGATAAAGATTGTTTCCCTCTGTTCTCACTAGAGCACAGCTCATAAAACTCACACCTTATTTACCAGGTAGGTGTTAATGCATCAACTTTAGCCACCTGAAATACCTGAATTTTGCTCCTCTGCTATTAGCAATAGGGACATTATTACTGCAAAATATTTGCAATGCAATTACAGTATTTCCAGCAATATTGAGTCCTAGAAATTTATGCTGCTAGAAATCTGAATGCTATACTCATGCAGTATAAAATTTAGACATCTGACTCACATTTTACTTTTCATAGAATTTCTGTCAACTGCTAATAGTAATATTTTGAATAATTAGTTACAATATAGCCTGAAGGTCTCAATTTGCATTTAACCAGTAAACTTGCAAGCAGCACACATTAACGGTTTTAAATATCACAGCAATGCTTAAGCATGCAAGACAATGCATAAAAATGCTTCCAAATATTTCTAATTGTCAATGTAATTATTTAACTTATTGTCTAAACTTTGTTGCCACATACTTTGCTTAAGACTTTGAATTTAGACTTTCCAGAATGAAAGCAGTAGATCAGCAAGGTGATACCCTCAATGGCAACTCCTTTTACTACTGAGCGATGCCTTTTGCCAGAACTAGACCCACTTATATGGTGTAGATAATCATAGAATCATAGAATAGTTAGGGTTGGAAAGGACCTTAAGATCATGAGGTTCCAACCCCCCTGCCATGGGCAGGGACACCTCACACTAAACCATCCCACCCAAAGCTTTGTCCAACCTGGTCTTGAACACTGCCAGGGATGGAGCACCCACAACCTCCCTGGGCAACCCATTCCAGTGCCTCACCACCCTTACAGGAAAGAACTTCCACCTTACATCCAATCTAAACTTCCCCTGTTTAAGTTTTAACCCGTTACCCCTTGTCCTGTCACTATAGTCCCTAATGAAGAGTCCATCCCCAGCATCCTTATAGGCCCCCTTCTGGTACTGGAAGGCTGCTATGAGGTCTCCAGGCAGCCTTCTCTTCTCCAGGCTGAACAGCCCCAACTTCCTCAGCCTGTCTTCATATGCGAGGTGCTCCAGTCCCCTGATCATCCTCGTGGCCCTCCTCTGGACTTGTTCCAGCAGTTCCATGTCCTTTTTATGTTGAGGACACCAAAGCTGCACACAATACTCCAGGTGAGGTCTCACAAGAGCGGAGTAGAGGGGCAGGATCACCTCTTTTGACCTGCTGGTCTGAAGGGCTGAAATTGATTTATTGAGGGTGTTGCATATTTTGGGGACAGAGTTTAATGCACACTGGTCTTTCTTTGGTTCAGTAGGTACAGTTTGGAGCAGTGCAGAGTGCTCCACAAAACACATGCTTGCTTTTTTGTGGAGTGCTCGCATCTGACAGCTCCCACATCGTCCTAACCATAGGTCCCCTTTCCTAAAAGCATCACGTTTGGTGTAACACCTTCTAAAACACGTTCTATCAAAATAAGTTCCTCATTTTGTGGTAAATGCCGGGCAATGCACACACTGTTAGGGCCATTTGCTTCATTTCTGACCCAACTGCACCCAGCCTCCACTTGCAAACACCAAATCTTGCCACAGCTTTGTCTGCTGAACCAAAGAACTTTCCACTGTCAGGAATTTTCTATGCATTTAGGTATTTATATACCACCTGGATAAAGAGATAAATTAGGAAGCCAGGCAGTCTCACAGGTACTCTGATGAACCAGATCTGCATACACTTTTAAAAAACATATCCACAGGAAATAGCAGGTGCCATATGCACCCCTCTCTCCCTGCACCACAATGTAGTGTCTTGCCATCAGTTGAGGGAACCAGTCCTTGAACTGAGAAGCACAATTAAGTGAAATAATCTTTATTGTGTCTTTCAATTCTTCACTCTCTGGTCTGGCTTTATGCTTCCCCAGAGAGCTTCTTTTTACTGCTAACACTTCTTTGTCCAGAAGGCTTCATAAATCACCTTCTGAAGAACTAAAGTATCACCTGTAGCTGTTCCCATTCGTACCCCATGCAACAGATCTCTTTAGCCATAATACAGCACTCTACAGTTATACCTCAGATATGAGTCAGAAAGCAGAATTCAAATAATTAAACCAGCTTCTAATCTCATCATATAGTCTGTTTGAAAGCCAAGGTTAAAAATTAATAACAGTTTGAAAAGCCGAGAAATATCTTGTTTCTGATGATGTCAGTCTTAAGTAGTATTAAGAGCATAAGAACTGCTACAGCTGGTCAAGCTAAGGATATATTTAGCAAGATTCTGCTCTGTGGCAGTGATAATTATGGAAGAATTTAATAACAGCAGGTAAAGAATGATCCTTCCTCCTCTTGGAAATCATCACAAGTAAGTTTTATACATTTTGAGCTGTCATAGGGAAAGTATCAAGATTATGATCCTGGAGACTTGATTTGTGCTGCTACCACTCTTTCCTTTGTTCTCTCTCCACTTCTTTCTGTGTCTCTGCCTGTAGAAAGGTGATAACAACACTTCCTATATTCCACATGTTTTTTCTATTTCCAAACCCTATTCTCAGGACACAGGAGGTGCATGCGAATGGAGAGCACTTCCCTCAGTTGCTCAAGGGTCATAGAAGGACACTGGTCTTATTGCATCGCAGTATAATAATAACAACAATAATATTTACTCTTTAAAGAGGGAAAATAAATTGGCAGAATATTGAGAAAAACTGTTTTCTTTCCTTTTTCATCACTGTTCCATTTCCATTTTCTTGCTCCCTTTCACCCCTTTCCTCCCTGCCAGCCCTGCAGAACATGAAATGGATTTTCCCACCGCAGACACAAGCCTTCTCCAGTGGATATTGTTGCTGTGTAATGCTCTTATTTCAAGGTGTTGGCAGGTATTGTAAGACAGGGCTGAGAAAGTGAGTGAATTCCACACTCAAGAAATTACATGCCTACAGCACATCAGATGGTTAATAAAATGGAAAAACTGAAGCGTGTGTCCCATAAGTTTTCTCTTTTGAAGCACAGATACATTTAGTTTATGAATTAGTAAGCCTTTTTCATTTCATAGTCCATAAGGAACTGATGTTTCCTGCCCTCCTTCTCACAGTCCTGCTGTCTTAACATTCTATTTGTTTTCATTGCATTTAAGAAAAATTCTGCCCAGGAAAATTCTGTCTTCCTCCCTGACAGCAATTCTCTTGGAAGAGACAAAACATCATTAAAATTAGAATTATTTTTGGTTCATACATTGCTCACTTGTAATATTTAAATGTTATTGTATAGCCCTTGAGATTTGTGAACAAGGCATAGGTAAATACAATGGTTCTCCTGAATGTCCTAAACGGAGTACCTAAAACACAACTATACCTGGGGTTCGTCTGCATGCATCAAACATGTTGGGAATACAATCATTGACTAAAAACCTGCCATCCAATGTGTAGACAAATTTTGCATAACAGTACAAGTTTGACTGATCACAGCAGCACCAGTTCTGTTCCATCACACACATTCATTCCTCAGTGACTGGCTGGATAAGTAATATCTCTAATTGTTCTAATAAGAGGCTCTATCAATACTTTTAAAATTACTAACAGCATTTAACTCTCGGATTACATTTATAAATGGTTTCTACTTAACACATTGTATAGTTGACTTTAATAAGTGCTTTTGCAGTACAAATATATTGCTTAGGCTGTGATAAAATGGTACTCCTAGGAATATTTGCAACAATGAGTGGTTTGGCTAATGACAGAAAACATGCTTTTGTGAATGCTTTATTTACACAGCTCTTCGATTTATGTTTCTCTGTTTCTGGAGTTGGGTAAAAGACTTCCTCCAAAACAGGTAAACCCCACTGGGAAAGTGTATTGAACCTTTCTTTTTTGGTCCATTATTGAAATGCATTTTTGACTTTGAGTATTTTAGATACAAACCACATCCACAGTTCTTTACTAAGCAAATGAGGCTTAATCTCTCTTTTCTGATCTCATTTGTGCTAAGGAGCATCTCAGCTGCTAATGCAGGTAAGGTGTTTAACATGTTCTGCCTGTCAGACTTGGGGCAGAGCTCCAGATTCACCTCCCTCCTTGACATTTGTTTCTTATCTCTGACAATTAGTTGTGCTGAAATCACCTTGTTTATTTTATTATCAGGGAAGGAAGACAGCTTTGCACTCAGAGTACTGTCTACAGTCTTGCTTTCTGCCTCTACGGTATTTTGTTAACCCTTTGGTCATTCAGATCTTGTATGTTCAGAATTTTCCATTTCAAAACTTAGCGTAAAAACAGGATTTTTTATTTATTTATTTATTTATTTAACTAGGATGTGATCAGCAACACCCAGGCAAACATAATTTGTAAGATTCATTTATATATGGTTTGTAAAGCTGATGAATCTCTTGAGAATCCTTAAAGACACTACTTAAACGGAAGACATATGTTTGTTACTACTAAGGTTAGGTTACTCAGTATTTATTCAGAAAATTGAGATTATTACTAAAGAACAAACAGATCTAAAATAACGAGTAAAAATATAATGTCTTGATTAAGTTAGCAATAACAGCTTGCTAACAAACCCTGGTAATTTTTCATTTTGAATTTTTTCTCCGGCTTTCACACCTGCTTTTCATGGCGAATTGTGGCTGTTTCTCTACCTGCACAAGCTCTGCTGTAGTAATGTACATTTGAGATTTGCAGCGGTTCACTTTTAAAGGATTATGTGAAAATAATCTTTACATGTTTGGACTCAAAAATACCCTTGAAAGGAAAAGCAAACCAACAATCTACATATATCTGATCAGTCATAATTGTTCTGATTGTCCAAGTTTGCCTGATAGAAAGCAAATAAATTGATTTATTAATAAGTTCAGCAGAATCATGATGGTCTGCATTCTGGATACCTCCCAGTTTCTGCATTATATGAATCTGTTAAGCTTTCAGTAGCAGGCTACTCTCTGGGTTTATTTTTCCCCGGAGAGTTTACATTTCCACATGCAGTCAAGGTTTAAACTTTTTCACTCTGTTTAGGTTAAAAAGTTTTATTTTCTAAAGCAGCCATTACCATGAGAGAATAGATGAGTCTTTACATCTTGGTCATTAACAATTGCCTACTAAAGTGTTCATTATACAGCAGACCTTAATGTAGAGTCACTACAGAGCTCACTGAATATTCACTCCTTCTTAAAGGTGGCTTTTTTTTTTTGTGAACTGTAAGTGTTGCTTACAATGTTATGCTTTGAACCCCATACTGCTGATCTCTGTCATAAATGCAGCCCTGGAGGACTCCTCTGAAGAATAATGTCATTCCTTAACACTTGAGAAGAATATGATGAGCCCAGCATTGAGCCACAGTGATGCTACATGACTTTGGGCATAATATATTTTTTAAATAGATATTAACTTACATTATTTAGATCTGATAAACTTTATGGAGCTGATCCTGACTGCCTTTATTTATCTTTTGGTAAAACTTTCCTAAAGGAGATATGAAGATTCACCTAAGACCTGCAAGCTTATGTATCACAGACACCAGTGGAGCAAATCCTACCATTGCTTCCACTCTTTCAGCTCCACAGATTTAATTGACTTTAAATAAAGATGTTACAATGCAGTTTTATCAGTACAGAGGCTACAATATCTTTCTTTTTGTTTGTCTGTTTTTTGTTGTGCTGGGGTTATTTTTTCCTGTTTTGTTTAGTGGTTTGGGTTGGTTTTTTTTACTGGATGCAGTTTGAGACAGATGAAATGTCCCAAGGCTGAAAGACAAAAGCATTGTTTGAGGGACAGAAACTGCAAAAGAGAGACCTCTTCTGAAGAAGAGGAAAACTCGGAGAGGAGGAGGAAGCATAATTCAGCATGGGTCAACCTGGCAGGGTGATGGGGCAGGACCCCAGTTCCCACAGCCTGATGTCCGCCAGGACTAACAGGAGGGACTCTTTGATGCCTTTTCTTTTGTATCAAGATAAGTTTCTCTGAAATCAGTAAAAATCTTTCTACTGATTGAAATGAGCTTTGGATGAGGCCTGGAGCATAAAGGATGAATCCAAAGGAAAATAGAGTGTGAAAACAAATTCATTGTGAAATGACATTAGATGAGAAGAGTACAGAGAGGACACCTCTGATCTCAGCTTTTAAGGAGCTCTTCAAAAACAGAGTTCCTTCATTTGCATGAATGTTTCATGTTAGGAAAGTTTCTAAGACAACCACCACACAGCAACAAAGTGATTGCCACAGCCAAGATGTTCCTGTCTGACATCACTTTGAAAATGCTTAGCCTAATTCTCTCACAACTTGACAATTAATTGAAATTTGGTTACTTTCAATCACTGGAATGAGAGAAAAAAGGGGAAAGTATAACAAGGCAAAGCTGGTAATAAGTTACAAATCCTCTCTCCTGATTGCTTCGGAGTTGATAAACCTTTCTGTAGTACCCATGTGTCAAATGATCTGCTCAACTCTGTGCCTCTGTGGTAGGGGAGATGAAGAGCCAGATTCAGTCTACTCATCAGGCTTTAATGAAAGAATTGGAATTTGCTAAAGTTCTTGTTTTTTTTCTAATGAATTTGGACCATTAGCTGTTGACTAATAAGACATAGTATACCAAAAGGAAAATAGTACTCTCTGAATAAAGCTAACACACCCTAATTAATTTGCTTTCTTTTGACTGCAGAGATCAGAAAGGAAGACAACAGAAAATTGCATCTTCTCAGCTTGGTTTCAAATTGTTTAGAGAGGTCACTGAGCAACACAGAGGTAACCATGCGTCCAGGCAATGAAATGTAACCCCAAATTACCTGCAAGTTCTGATCACTTTTCATGCAGGTGTTTCATTGTCACATCAAGAAGTGTGACCAGCAGGTTGAGGGAGGAGGTTCTCCCCCTCTACTCCACTCTCGTGGGTACTGTATCCAGCTGTGGGGCCCCCAACATAAGAAGGACATGGACCTATTGGAGTGAGTCCAAAGAGCCACAAACATACTCAGAGGGCTGGAGCACCTGTCCTGTGGAGACAAGATCTGGGCTTGAACTGCCTGGACAATGTCTCTCCAAGACAAGGAGACCTTGGGGCAGCCTTCCAGTACCTAACAAGGGCCTACAAGAAAGCTTGAGAGAGTTTTTTCAAGGGCCTGTAGGGATAGGATAAGGGAGAATGGCTTTAATCTGACAGAGGAGAGGTATAGATTAAATATAAAAAAGAATTTCTTTACTATAAGGCTGATAAAACACTGGCACAGGGTGCCCAGAGAAGCTGTGGCTGCCCCATCCCTGGCAGTGCTCAAGGGCAGGCTGGACTGGGCTTGGAGCAACCTGCTCTAGTGAAAGGGGTCCCTGACCATGGCAAGGGGTTGGAGCTGGATGAGCTTTAAGGTCCTTCCTAGCTCAAACCATTCTGTGGTTCTATGAACTGGAAAACATGCCAGGGCTGTCATTTATTTTAAACAGCTTCTCTAACCCACACTTTTTTTTCTTTCCCTTTGCCTTTACATTCAGTATAACCTTGTTGTTTAAATACTGTTTCCTTTGAAGAACTCATCCCTACAAAACCCTTAGAATTACAACTAATGTGAAGTACTAGTTGTCTGAGCATTCTTAACTTGCTCTTCAACCTTAATTTTCCATCCCTTTCTTCAAACCTGCTTGTTTTCCATGCTCCATAAAACCCGAGGATGAGAAATAACATTAAAACCACACATACCATTTTCCATAAAAAATAAATATACATCTAATTTAGGTATGGTATCGTACCATTGTGGGTTTAATAGAGACAATGAATGCAACAAAAGAGTTGAAAAAACACAAGAAAATTAAAGATTACTAGGAATTTTATATACATTTATGTATGCATAAAAAGACTTACAAAGAATAGATGCTGTTGGTTAGATTTCCATTGTCTAGCTAGGTATTCTTCAGTGAAGAACTGTCTTATTTAAACCAATTGAGAAAATACACCTCTTTTGTGATTTGTTTTTGTTACAGTCAAAAAAAAAAAATGCCAGGAAAAAATATTTATTCCATCATTATAAGCTATGAGGCTGGGTGGATTATTCTTGTCACTTCTGCAGTGCGGTAGTGAGGTCTATTTGTAGAGAACCAGAACACTTTGATGTGGGTGCTTTTAAATAACTTAATTGCAAGGCAGATGGTAAGAAACAACAACAAAAAAAAAAAGTCCTGATGAAACAAAGCAAAAAACCCTGCATAAAGGTGGAAAATTGCTTGAGGAATGCTGTGGTCTCACAGGGAGAAATCTTTCTGTTTGTAGCTGGTAACTGCAGACTCCAAGTCTGTGATTAGCCTTTAATGTAGAAGAGGTAACACGATGTAGCTGATGAAAACATGTCAACACAGCATGAGAAAAAGAACAAGAAGGCAACTTTTCCTTCAAATGAAAAGTTTCAGATCTTCAAACACTTTCCGTCTTCAGTAGCAACAATTAGAGGAATAAAACCCCAAGAAAAAAAACAAAAACCAAAACAAACCCAAAACACAACACTTTAGCATTTGTGCAAAGCATCCAAAGTTTTTATCAATTTTTTTCAGGCTTGTTAGCATTATGGGCTGCACAAAATTGATTTTTTTCATTGCGCTCCCAATTTTATATGCAATATGATATCATGGAAGAATGTGGTGACAGGATGTAAAGCAGCTAAAAGTTTTGCTCGTCTTGAATACACTGGCGATGCTGTTAGTGCATCCTTCGGTGTGGCCATAGATATACAATATTTGGTGGTCTTACAGGGAACACTGGAATATGTGAAAGCTGGTAAAAAGAATCTCAAATCTAGCTGTTCTATCTGTTTGAACCGTGTTAGTGATAATTATGCAAGGATACACAGAGTGATGCTTCAAGCCAAATCATGCAATACAGAAGAACCCAAAATATGACAAAGCATTGTCATCCCACACCTCTCTCTTTTCAATATGCGAAAGCTAGAACCAAAATGCTAATTGAAATTACACCTACCTATAAGCAATATAAATGTTTTGAGGGGGAAAAAAATAATAACCTGTATTACATTGCAGTAAAGAACCACAACCCTGATAATCCCTGGGGAGTTCCACCTCAGCCCAGGCAGGGCTTAAAGAGCGTATTACCCAGAATGCGTAAAATTGATTGCACTGGTAATCAATAGAAAAGACAAGGTAGTGTATTTAGTTGACAGATCATGGTAATAAGCACTCCAAGAAAAGTAGTTTTCTGTGTAATGACTAAGAGGAAAAAACGAATCTGGCCTGAAACTGTTAATTCAGATGTAGGTTCACAAATCTGTCTGGTGACTTCAAAGTGAGTACACTATCAAAACTGTGTGTGCATGTGTGCAAGCTGGATATCCTGTTTTTGAAGATTTTTAAGGCCAGTTCCCCTCAGACTCCTCAAGCACACGTTTGCACACAATCTCTGTGCCTCAGTTCTCCCACAATGCAGGATATTAACTACCACATCCCATGTTTCTCGTCTCATGGTGGTTTAAGCTCACAATGTTAAGAACTACCCTTTGCATGATGTACATTACATCATGCCTTACTTTCATTTACTGCATTTGGACTCTGCCATGATACAAATAGTTTAAAAATAAAAATAAAAATCCTTACAAGTGAAGCTGTGTGTGAGGACATTGCAGGTAAATAGTCATAGCTGGACATGCTCTGACTGATACGCACACAACCAAGCAATATTGACTTCTCCCCATGCCTACATTAAGTAAATGGGGAAAAAAAAAGATAATTTTGGGATTAAAACTTCAGATATGGGCTCTGTGATCAGTGTGTTGCTATTTATAATTGTGCAGGGTTTCTTGGGGGGAGGAAGAAAGGTATGCATATTTCAAGTATAAAACTTGAACTTAGATGTGAAAAGGTTTATAGATCCCCAAGTAGAAATATTTAATGAATTATTGAGATTATTATATGGCAGATTATGAGCAATGGCAGTGAAATTAGTAAGAGCTCGCTGTGGGGTTCTCCCTCTAAGCTTCACGTCTGCCAGATCCTAATTTCAGGTTCATGTCATGCATTGTTTGTTACACGAAAAATGCTGCTGCAATGCTCCCTGCATACCCATTAGTAACATTTTCTTTTTTCTTCTGAGATTCTCTGATATAATGCCCTTATGAGATTAAAATCTAGACCTAAATCTTCAAAGCAATTACACAGATAAAAAGCAGGAATCTCCTCCTGCCATACGATGTTCAGGGAGTAGAAATCGCCAGATCAGAAAGCAATGGTAGATTATCAACTCTGAGAAAAGGCATGATATCCTGCAGGAGTGATCAATACATGAACAAATATTCCTACCTTGATCTTGCTCCTCTATAAAAGCTGTAGGAGTTTGTTGCAGATTTTAATGGAAAGACAATTGGACAATATAGATTTTTCTCCCCCTGGGAAAGGGTGCATTTAAAGAACTAGAGCAAAACAAAGGAAGAATGGAAACAGAAGGAAATCCATGCTTTCAGCCTGGTTTTGTGTTCCTCCTTTGGTCAAAATAAAATGCTGCTGATTTTTTTGTCTTTTAGGTACTTTTTCTTGCAAAGTTAATTGAAAAGAAATGAGTAAATGGGGAGAAAGAAGCTGCTTTTGAGGTCCTCAAGAATTGTTTTTTGGATTGTATTGTACCTGTTTATATTCTAATTGCTGGGAATAATATCAAAATGAATCAAACATTGTTACAAAGAAAAGATTATAATGAATCAATCCCAAATCAAGTTATTCTGGCTTTGTTGCCACATGCACTTAAACCAGTAATGGTGTCTGTGATTGCTGCATTGCTATTTATTAGTTATTTTAAAAGACAGGAGGCAAGATTTTTAAAATGATTGGAGTCATTATGATTCTAAAACTATCAATAAGCCAAGAGGGTTTTTTTTTCCCCTACCATAAAGAGGCAATTTCAACGTAAATATGCGCAGGGAGAAACTTTGCCTACAGTGTTGACAGAGCTAGGATTTCACTGAGTCAATGAACTTCTTGTTTTCCAAGGGGGGTGTTCAATTATGAAGGCAGAAATCAACATATTCTCATGCCTAATTCATGCATATATTTCTCAATGAATTTGGGTATTTTTAAACTACAATTGCACACAGTAAGTGATGGGTAAACTGTGGCCTGCATAATGTATTGTCTGTAATCTAACACAAAACAGACTGGATCTTCAAGCACTTAAATGTTTCTCGCTACTACTGACATTAATGGCAATTGAAAACAGATACCTAGGAGGATACGGATCAAAATCACTGTAACCTGGATAGAAAATAATTTTTACTATATTAGAGAAAACAATACTGAGGAAACCTTTTTCTTTTTAGTTTTCTGAAGATTACAGAAGAAAAGCAGGTCAGAAAAGGATTAAAATAGAATAATTTTTTAGTCTTATCATGAGCCAGACTTTTTATGCTATTAAAAGCAAATCCACTGAGGTTAACAAAAAATGTTGTCTGTGAAGTCTGCTTAATTTGAAACAGAAATAAATACTGCTGTAGCTGTTTCCAGAAACAAATCCTTCTAAAGGTCCCGCATCTCCTTTAAGATCCAGAGGTTATTATATGCTATTGCAAAAATTTTTAGTAACTGTATTTAAACCTATGAATTATATAGGTTGAAAGACTCATAGCAGAAAAAAATGCACACACACACACACACACACACACAACTGTATGTGGTGTTTATAATTTCAGGTACAGAATAATGCACCTCCTATTGTGTACCATAGCACTTAGTTGTAAGTCACAAAGTAATATGATACTGAAACAATAAAAAGGGAAATTTAGATTTACAGTGAAAGAATTGAAATGGATTTTCATCTTCCAGCGTCCTCAAAAATCAGCACCATGCGCCATTACACTAATGAGATGGTTATTCCACATTGCAATAGACATTTTGATGTGCATATACATTATTTAACATTATTGAGAGAGAAGCGATCTTTAGCTAGAGTAAAACCGAGATTGTACCTAAATCAACTCGAGTGTCTATAGGAATTTTTTTACTGCAACCTCTTATAATGTTGACTCTGTATTTTGTTCAATATTCATCAAGTATTTTAAGCAGCTTCCAGCCTTTATGTAGGAGGAAATAATCAGCAGGCTCACAGCAGACATGCGGGTTACATATTGTGACTGTAGCTCTTCCAGACCACTATGGAAAAACATTCAATGAGTGAACTGAATGAGTGCAACCTGCACCCAGATTAATTCTCAGTTTCAGAGAGGCATAAGCAGACATGTAGCCACAGGAAGCTTTTAACACTAAACTCTGAGCTATCCATGGAGTTTAGGTGATTTCAGAGTCTGGTGGTGGTCGTAAGCATTGCAGCTCACAGCAAAGCAGAGTCTTACTGTAAAACTAGCCTCTGGCTGCTCTGTGGGCCAGGATTCTGGTGTAAAATTGACAGTGCAACAGACCCCTCTTTCATAAGCATGTTATGAAAATAAAAAACCTTATAAGGTGTTTTTATATGCTCATGTATAAAGTCTGTGAGATGCTCTCAGTAATTTTATTGGAATTAAAACTAGAGTTTAATTCCCTCTAAGATTTATATTTCTTGCAGTTCCTTTTAAGCTTTCCAGAGGGAAAAAAGAATTGAAGACTGTAAACCAAAAAGAAAGAATATTTAATCCTTTGATTAAAGTTTTGTTATAATGGTGAGGACTATCACCTGAAAGGAAGGTTTTATTACTGAAATATCGTTAGATACTATGACTGAGCTATTAAGTATGTGCTATAAATTTCTCATAACTATTGCTAATACTTAAATAAAATCCACATCTAATCAACCAACTAATCAACTTATTAATCAGCATTTCACAAGTAGTCTTGACCTCTCATCATCAATGATCACGAAAGGCACTCATCTGAGATTTAAAAAACGTAGGCAGTATATGAGGTGTATATAGTCAGAATTTTTATTCAGTTTTTTGACCTTGAAACCTCTTGATTCATCAGGCTTGTCAGTGATATAAGTAAGATCAAGTCCTGGGCACCTGGGGACCCCCTGGCTGTCTTGTTTCATTCTCACAGTAGCCATCAGTGTGCAAATGGCACAGCTGGCAGCTCTCCATCGGCAGGAAGGTCCTGGTCCCCAAGGACAGCAGATGGGTTTTCTATCATGACTGACAATCACAGCCATTCACCCAGCATCCCTCTGGTGCCCATGGCACAGAAGACCAAGCACTGTTAGGCTTCCCATGCATTTGATGTCCTATGGCCAGATTACACCACAAAGCCTGCAAACAGCTGGACCTAAAGCAAACTACCTCAAGAGGTCTATTTTATTCTGGGGACTAGCCCAGCTCCTGACAACCTGAGATCTGGAGCTCATGAAAGGTGAAAAGCCATCCTTATCAAGTCCTGTAGCAGATATAACTCGGCTGGTTGGGAATCAAGCCAGGTAATTTGATTTCAAACACCATGCTTTTTACACCAGCATGAATAGATGTATTTGGGGCCCTTTTTTCCTGTGAGATAGAGAATGATAAAACCTATTCATTCGAACCAAGCACTTCATGAACAATGTGACTCCATATGTAAACGTCCTCTTTGTTTAGCTGCAGCTGCAGATCTGCACACTGTACTCACAAAAGACTCTATGTCACATCCTTAATGGGATACTTTACAGTCTTTAGTCCTCCCTAGAGCTAATCATTGACCTGGACACAGGTCTGATGTTTAAAAAGACTCTGAATCTGATGGAGGATAATGAAACTAATTCCATGAACACACCAACAATACAGAGACACGTTTCCTCCCTCCTGTCAATTCATATTCCAGGTTGTAATGAATAGCCTAACATCCTCTACACCAGTATTACCAGTTCTTGCAAAGAGTTGATTGGTCTCTAGCCCATCACTACTGTCAGTCAAACTGGGTTTTTAATTTTGTCATTTTTTTCCCCCAACACTACACAGCAGCAATGCCATTTCTGTCCTCAGCAATGCTGAGAATAGTAGATTTAATTCCAACTTCAGATATTTAGTTCTAATTTTCTACTACTGTCAGATGAAGTGGGAGTAGACAAGAGACATACTGCTTCCAAGGGATGACAAGGCACCCTGCTTTGGTGTAAATCTGTGGTAATGCCTTTGTATTCATCAAGGCAATAGAGGACATGCTCATCAATATTAGCTAAAGACTGCACTAGGCAGGACTCCCTCTGTTGTGACAGTAATGACCTCCATAATACCAACCTTTTCCAGGACAAGGTTTCAAACATGGATCCAAATTACAGACATTTATTACGAGAGATAAAGGAGTAAATCCATTACTGGTGGTAATAATAGATAGTTCATCTTTCATGCACACGAATATCTGTAAGGGGATCTGGCATATCCTTTGCCAATTACTGACAGAAGTCTTGCTGGAGCAAGGCAGAACATGAGAAGCTGGATGAGGGAGCTGCTGGCAGGGATTGCATGAGTTCACTATTGCAGCCATTTTGCTTTTTCAATGCAGTTTATGCACCAAGATGAGAAAAAATGGTGCAACAACTGCCATAAGAAAGTTGAAACAAATAGCATTAAGGAGATGGGTACAACTAAATAAAACATAAAGACCTTTATGTGGAAAGCAATCTTGGTAAATCATTCTTTCTTTTCTTGCAGAAGCTGACTGAGGAGCTACAAGATTTTGTCAAGGATCTGCGGCACTGCTGCAAGTTAAATCCACATTGTTGGAGTTTAGAGTGGGTGATACCTCTGTCTTATATCAGGTTGATGGTGCAACATTTTTTTAGTAGATCAGCTGCAGGACTGACGATCTTGAAGTGTAAAACTTCATTAAATCGTTGGAAATCCAGGGAACAACTTTTCAGAACAGCAGTGACATAGGCAAAAGGCAAACCATTCAAGAGCACAAATCTCTTTGGAATTCAGTGCCTAAAACTGAAATCAAAAGAAAGGAGCTAGAATCAAGGCCAGGAATAGAAAATACCCTATAAAAGGACCAAATATCCCTCATTTCCTCACACATGTTTTGCCTAATAGCTGTAACTGCAGTTTTATGGAAGAAACTTCACAATTTCTCCGTGATTGTTCCACCTAATTGTTTTATTCAGAGCAGTTCTGTCCATGAAAATGCACAGCTACCTGCAAGACAAGCTTTTATTTTATGCAGGTAACACAGCTAGGCTACAACCTTTCTGACATTTAGGGGGTTTGATCACTGGCATTAAAAGCTTAACAAGCAGAGATTTGATTGTGTGGCACAAAGCCTGCATAATTTATTTTTAATAGTCTGATAAAATCCATTGCACAGTTGAAAGATGCATAAAGCTTTGGATAGTGGAAAGTACTATCCATACAAAGATTTACACAAATGACTATGTTATGGGAAGAGTGATGGGGTGTTAAACTGCTGGGAACCATTTGAATAGAGCGTATTTTGAGAATGGGCTAAATACTGTTGTTTTAAGGAGTCCATGAAAATCAGATGATTCTGTCTCTTTCTAAATATGTTAGTATCTGACTCCAGTGTGGCAAAAGTTGTCTGTGTACTGCTCTTTGTAATGTTTGTTATCTATTTACATCAGCCCTGCTGAGACTGTAAATATCTTTAAGCAGAAAAAACATGGTGCTGGTTGACATGCGTATTAAACTTTCTGTAGTTTTTCTCTACCATTTTGGGAAAACTCTGAGTGAATAAAACCCTGCCTGCACTGAGACTTGCCTTTCACTGAGCTGTTGCCTTTGCAAGATTTATTCTTGTAGGCTTATATACACCCCCAAAATATATTAGGGGTTTAAAATGGAAAGCCAGGCTGATCCTTGGTTACAGTACCTGTTATTACGATTCTATAAGACAACAGCAATAAGAAGTTATCGTATGTGATACAAAAACTAATCTGCACATCTTCGTAATAATCATAAGTGATGATCTGTTTTAAGAGAGTGTAGCTTTAAGATGATCTTTGAGAGGGAAATTGATGGGACTGCATAAAGAGATCTTTTTTGTCATAATAAACGTTGGTCTAACTTTACAAAATTCAATTATTTCTTTCCAATACTGAGTAAAAAATATTTGGGAAACGACTGAAACAATCCTTAAAGGAAATTATACCATTGTCAGAGAACAAGAAATCAGTGTGTCAAAACACAAGGATATTTCTACGCAAAGCATCCAGCAAGAGATATTATACGGGCAATCCCTGTCTGAATATTATATTACTCAATTTTATCTACAACTAGAAAGAGGAATATTTTCTATTTCCCGTTTGAAATAATAATAATAAAAGTTATAATCCAAATGAAAAATGTCTTTGAACATAATCCAGAAAAGGATGCAGAAACATTGTTCTGGTGAGCCCTGGGGAAACTCTCTGGCTGGATATAGAACTGGTTAAATTACTCCTTTACACTGATTTAATACCGCTGACATCAATGACAAGCTTAAAATGAAGGAATCAGAGTAACAAGGAAGTAGCACAAGAAGCAATAGTACTTGAAGGCTTTTCGGTATATTTTTCTAACAGGAAACACAGTGCAGACTAATCTGGCTGTAGTTTATATAAACTGCCACAATATACATCTTTTTAAAAAGAAGTTTCTTTTCTTTTAGATGAAGATGGATACATTTTAAAGCATATATCCAGTATTTTCTTCCAACACTAAAATGTGCTGAGAAGGGAGACTAAAGACTTTAAAGGATCCAAAAACAATGTAGAAAAAATGAATACATTTTCTGGTTTTAATCTGCTTTTTATCTGCCTCTGTGGGAAGTGTGATTATGATGCAGCATTTATAGATTTTAATTCCTAATACTTCAGTATTAACTATAATATTAAGTAATTTACCTGGTTAAGTAGATCTACATTATTGTCCCTGTTTGCTTCATTTTTAGCACTCTCCAACCTGTGCCTCCATAATCAACAATTATCTGCTTCCTTGCACTTGTGTTCCAGATGGAGAGCAGGTAAGCAGATGCTTGGATGAATATCTTATTGGTGATGGATCTTTCCTTGTTGCAATTCATGCATATCGTTACAGATAATTTTTACTTCTTCAGCAAAATTTAGCCTGTAAATCTTGGAAATCAAAACATCATTTCTATCCTTCATATTTCTAATGCAAATTAATATTATCATTGGTGAGGGGTTTTGTTTCATTTGTTTGGGTTTTTTTGGGGGGCTGGGTTGGTTTTTCATCTATAATGAAGCAAATACAGAAACACATGGGAAACCACATGCTGGGTGTACCTAGACAATTGAACTGGGTTCATTAACAGATGTTAGCATTAAAAGTAACTTGGAAGACTCCTATGCAATTTTATTTTGTATATCTAGGATAAGGGCTTAATTGCCAGAACTCAAGAGGGACAGGCAAAACGTAGGTTGCATTCATCAAGTCACAAAAAGAAAGATCCTCTAGGGTTTCGAGACCGGCAGAAGCTGAAAGCTTTCTCTGAAACCAGCTCTAGACAGGGTTGCTACAGACATGCCTACAGGCATCCCAGCCAACATAGCCTTTTCACCTACTGCCCACTTTGTTGCACTCAAGATATTTAAGCAATTACAAATGAGAAAAGAGAATGGTAAACATAGTAACTTCATGATATTACTGTCTATAAAATAAGAGAGGACACAAGGCTATTTATAAATGGGTATTATAAGTATAAAGCATTACACAGAACTTGAAAAAGAAAACCCTTAAAGTTACCAACAAAAACCTCATTTTTATTTCATGTCCACCTGTGCATGCACAGGCTTCACAGCTGTCCCAGCATCATCGCCTGTTTAAAGCCCCTGAAGACCATATGTGCCCATGGAACAGAAGAGGATTCAGGGACTCTTCTTACTTCTCATACATTTTTTGCATTTGTTAATTTTGATGTAGCAAGGGGTCATTAGAGTTTTGACACAGAAGGCCCAGCTGGTTGTCTTGGGTTAGGTAGACAGGGCTGAGAGCATTGCAGATGAACTAAATTATAGCAGTACTGCACACTAGAATGGCAATTTTATCAAAAAGCAGAAAAATTAAAGGCTGAATGGTGTTAAAGTCAGCTTCACTTCTTTCTGGGACGTGAGGACAGCTAGGAGCTTGTTTTTGATAAAAATTGGGTACAAAACAGAAGAAGGGGAAAGAAGATCTGGTGAAAATACATAATAGATGTTGCAGCCTGATGCAAGGAATGCCCGTGCAATCTACAGTAGATGTGGAATGGGACTGCAGAACATCTGCTGAGGAAGAAATGGAGCAGGCTGTCCTAATGCAAGTTGGAAGGAACTAGACATCCTTCTCCCCTGCTTTATTAACTCAAGGAGTAGCATTCAGAACAGAATTTTCTCATAAACATTGTGATAAATACATATAATACAGAAAGTGAAAAATGTATTATGAAAAGTTAAGAAGGTCTACTGGATGTACCAGAAGTGATTTTTATAAGACTCTACTGAATAGCAAGAAGTATTATATACTGACATTTTGTTTTCCCAGAGATCTGGGAAAAACTATATGTTTACTACAAAAATAACGATGCCAGAGTCACTGGGGACTTGTAGAAGCATGAACACACAAGAGAAAATAAATGCACTGAAAACAATTGGGTTTAACTGGTGTTATAGAAGCTGTAGCAACTTCAGAAAAATTATGGGAAACATGAGTCACAACTAGTGGCAGTGCCACCTGGAGATGGCCTTCTGCTTGCACCAGAATGTCAAGCTAGAGATATATCTGCAGAGAGATTAGGTAATACCTGTAAGCACTTTTGCAAAACATGACTTCTGAATAGCATGCCAAGTGTTACCTAAAAGAAAACTGTGCTTGAAAGGAGCAACTTAGCATGTAGGTGTACTGAGTTCTGCAACTTAAAAGGTTCTGTGAATTATTCTACTTTAATCCAGTTTTCCAAGCTCTCTCTCACAGCTAAATGACTATTTCCAGCTGATATCCATTACATGACACCTAGCACCCTATGCTTATAGCCAGTTATGTCTTTGTAGTCTTCTCTTCGACACAGCACAAGCAGTGGATGTTGATCCACTCACTATTGAGCAGAATTGTGAAGTACAGTTTCCTCTCGCTTAAGTAAAATCATTGTGAAAAGTGACACATTTATCCAATGCTTCACATCCTGGTACAACTGTAAACGCAACCCTCAAAATCTGGAAACACACAACTGGTGCTTTCTTAGATGCCTATTTTCTTTTTTTGAGAAAAAGATAATGCGCACATAAGATCCCCAAATCCTACATCCCACACGCAACCCTGAAGAAAACGAAAAGCTAAGCAACCCCCCAAATTGCTATGAATAGAAAATCATACTAGAGTTAACTGGAAAGGCATCCCTAGGGCATTAAAAAGTATCACTAAGAATACTGTAATTGTCTTGACAGTGAAGGCTGTTCAACAGTGGTTGCACCTTCCTATGCTTTTAAAACAGAAGCCACGTTCAAACAGAAACCACACTGCCATATCAAAAATAAGTCCAATAAAAGCATTTGTACTTACATTTGCTTATATTTTTAAGATTTCCTTGTCCAATTATCTCCAACTAGGCCTGACATTTCAGTGCAGGGGTTGAAGAGTTTCTAGTTCCATTATAGATAAGTCTACAGGTATTGATTTGAGCATTTCCCACCCTCAATCAGAAACAGGGGAAATGGCAAGAGAGAATAGTGCAGATCAGATGAAAGCATAGGAACCATTTAAGTTCTACTTAGAGCATTATTCATGGCTCTGGAGGTCACCTTAGCTAGAGTGATCATTAATAAGCAGCACATTTTGCAAGGATTAACACCCACTAAACCTTCACATTTACTCTAAAGATGGAGATCAATGTGGTACTTTAACACAAGGACTAAAGATATCCCCAAGGGTTTTTTTTCCCTCTCTCATCCCCTTTGTGGTGTGTAGAGTCACAAGAGTTCAGAGGGCTTGTTTTCTAGTTTATCTGTGTGTGTGTATGAGTGCTCATGTGTATGCGTAGCTGAAAACTAACTACTCGAAAACATCACCAAGTTCAGAGTCTATGATTGTCTGTAACTATGCTTAATCACTATAAAGCGGAGACCTAAATAAACTAGATGAAAGAGACAAACACTGATATTCAGACAGAGGAAAGAATTTTGTGGAATACAAACAAGGGTTGAAGTAATATAATTCTGGTTCTTCAATGGATCAACTGTAAAAAACCAATAAACTCAATACTTTTAATTGTGTCTTTTACACTCAGCAGAAAAAAAGCAAAATGTCCTAACAGATTATGCTAAACCTGCAGATCCCTTTTCTTCTAGTTTTGTCGCATCCTTGCGTGTCACACCTGCACCCCCTCAGTAAAATAAAATCTACAAAGACTACAGTATAGAATCGGTATTTCTCCCAAGTTGTATTTCCTATAAATTACATCAGTTTTTCTGCATTATCATTCTTCCATGACTCTCAGTACTAAGACATACAGAGAAGACAAGATACTGAAACTTTGTGCTCTCTCCAGTTGCATGGTAAGAGAATAATAAAGATTTTTAAAAATTATAAAAAACCCCACTCTTTAAAAAAAAAAAATAAAATTAAAAAGTGAACATTGCTTTTAAAGCAAAGTCCTTTCCTCTTTGTAGAAGACTGCAAAAACCAGTTCCATAAGGCCACATGGATATTAGTATTTGTTTGAGATGTGGAGCTTCTTTTCAGTCCAGGTCTATGAGCTGATCAGCCATCTAAAGAGGTTTCCCATAGAATGATTAGCAACACACTATAAAAATGACTCATCTCATTGAGTCAAAATCAAGCCATGAAGTATGAAAACAGTAGTAAAAGCACCAACCTTAATTATTGTTCTCTGGTAACTCATGCATTCTATTGCTGGAACAACTGTATCACCTCCTTTCCTAGTAGCAGCTCCTTACCCGTGAGTCACTCGAAATTTGTGTAGTTTGGTTTTGTATGGGTTTTCTTAGCTGTTACTCAGTTGAAGGAAAGCAGCACTGCTCCAACAACAGACTTTTCGGAAGCTCAGGGGTGTAAAACTCCATTTTTCTATGTGATTTTGAGACCTCCGTTATGCAAGACCAGATCAATCCCCACTGCCTGTACTATGCACTGTTCAGCTATCCAGCTTGTCCAGTGGCTCAATTAATGTCATAGTACATTTTAATTTTCACCATAATGCAAGTGAATTATTATGAATTATTGCTCTCAGGTTTCCATTATCTATGTTTTTCAATGTCTTCCTCTGACAAGACTTGCTGGAATATCACAAGACAAAGGTGGTATAATTGCGTGCATTTGAAATTGCACCACTTCTGTATTAAAAAAAATTTGCAAGGGTACATTCATCTAGCATTTAGTTTGCAATTCCTGTGTGCTGCAATTTATATCTAGCAGGATTGAGGGGGAAAACTAAGCCAATAATTTGGAAAGTAATTACCTGCTGGCAGTACACAAGTGCTGCGAAGTTTCACAAAAGCAGTGAGCAGTTGCTTTAGGTAAGGATTTTCTCCAACATCACACAGGATGCCTGTAGTAAGGCCACCTGTACCCAAACCTATTCAGTTAGCAAATCAGGCCTAGGAGTTTTGCCTCTGGAATAAGGATAAGCCCTGCAAAATTCATTTTCAATCTTATTTGAGCAGTGCCTACAGATTCATAATGACTGAAGATTTTAGAGCAACCAAAGTCCTATGCACAGAGAAAATGCCAAATAGCAATTTAGGTTGCTTAACAGACGAGTTTCAAAGCAGCAGGTGGCAGTGCCTGAATAAAGCGCCTCGTGGGATGAAAATCACATTCCTTTGTTCAAAGGAGTTTCATCTTTGGCCTTAAATTTTGCCTTCGTGATCATAGGGACTAGCTCAAGGGCAAGTTGCTGTTTGAGCCCAGTGGAAAAAAACCTAGCTCATATTAGTCCTTGATCTAATTCACTTTAAATGTTGCTAAGATATCTTGGATTTATCTACACTGTCTAAAGGAGAGATGGAAAAACTGACACAGCCACAAGAAGTTAGCGGTAAGGTGGAAAGCTCTATATCCATTTGAAGGCATAGTGACAGCTCTTACAAAAGGACATGTGTATCATTTGAGGGCATCTCCAATTTTCACAGAGGAAAGAGGGAGGAAAGTGTCTTCCAGACCCTTCTATGGCAGTTTCTGCAAGAAACACCTTGCCTCAACTCCTGCTAATTCTCTTCTGTCTTCCAGCTTATGTTCCAGATTCCATCTGCTGTGCAGTTTATAGACCAGATCCTATCTCAGAGTTATTTTTAGTCTATAAGTGTCCTGAAAGGTACGCAAGAACTTTGTGTAGTTCACTTTGATCTAGGGAAACTTTTGCTACCATATAATCCAAGGCCAACTTTTGGGGCAACCAGAGCCCCCATCCTAACCTGCTGAGGTTGCTCATGCCTCACCAAAGATTGCTTTACAACAGAGCAGCAAGTGCCCATACTCCAACACTGTCAAAAACCCACACAAGAATAGCAAGACGACTTAATGGTTGAAAAAGTTCCTTTAAGGGGTTTCCGACTGCTGGAAACACAACTATGTTACATATGTTAAGTAGGATTTTTTTATGAATATAGAGGGGTATTTTTGCTTGTGGATTTTTGTTGTTTTTTTTTTTTTTTTTAAAAGGTGTTAAGACAGCTTTTTCTGCCCGAATATGGCAATTTCTCAGAAGCAAAATATTTGACAAAGAAACATCAAAATTTTGTTTTGAGAGAAAATTGGGCAAACCCACAATGTTTTGGTAACATTTTAATGTTTTATCTTGACCTTCAGGAACAGGCTGGTTTGTATTCACTTTTGTCATTATTTGTCATATTTTGTCATTATTTTTGTCATATTTAGCACTTCTGTACACATCCCGTAAGTTCCCATGTTCTCATTGTCCCCATTTTACAAACGATGAATAGACCTGAAGCTGTGGTGCTTCCATGGTCATAAGAAGTCCTCCAAGGGTATTACGTTGAACACGGATCACTTAAATCAGGTCCAACTGTCTTCCTCTGCAGATGATCAATAGAATTCTCCTCTCAGGAAGGAGAACATCTTTTCATTCTGTCCTGCTATTCCTACTTCATCTTTCTTCATAGGTATTTTGACAGCCACCTCAGGTAAGAGCAATCTCACTGTTTAACTCAGCAATGCCTCTGCACGGGCTGGCAATGAGCACAGAGGCACAGTCACACTGCAATGAACCACTGCACAATACATCCAAACCATATTGGGGGAGGAAGGAAGCAGCCCAAAATGTTTGGCACTGTGGCAGAGCCAGAGAAGACACCACCTAATTCCTGGTGCAAGTTCTCCATAGACAGAGACTGTGTTGTAAACTAAGTGGATGAATGAATGCACTCCTAGTTTATAGGAGGGTAAAATTAAAACTAAAAAAAGATACAGAATCCTCCCCTTTTGTTGACTGAATTATCGTTTTGGTCTACTCAAGGCATCCACATGCTGCTGTGTTTTCTTGCCACCCGACCTCTCCACTTTCCATTGCACAGACAGGCAAATAATCCCATCACAAACTAATGGATTTACACCAAAATTACATTAAAATGTTGTGAAAAAATGCCTGTGACACAGTTGCACTTTTCTTGACAGAAACATTCTGAAAACTGCTGTTTCCACTTCTATTGCCTGTGAATACAAATAACTTTTGCTTACTAAATAAAAGGCCTTCTAACTTTTGCTTACTAAATAAAAGGCGTTCCCCTGTCTGAGCTTTGCATTTGAGCTCTGCTGAAGCAGTCCCAAGATGAAAAATGGAAATCTAAGAAGGTTTAAGTTTATGTGTAATCAGGATTTATGGCTGTGTTACTGTAGAGAAACAAGTGCTCTGTTTTTAGTTTTGGGGTTTTATTTAAATATGTAAAATATGGAGGGGTAGTTACAAGACAACAGTCAGTGCTGGGATGTAATCTAAGTATGGACTTGCATCCTGCAAGCTTAATTTTAGGGAGCTCAGGCAGCGACTGTGGGACCCAGGACTAAACAAAATTATTCCTATTCCTGTTCCAAACTCAATACCAAGTCCTGACCCAGTTTTCAAGAAGAGAGGCTTCTGATTACCTGACAGGAGCTCATATTTTTACGAAAAGAATAACAAGAGCACATTTAATCTTCCATGCTATTTATATGACAGCTGCACTTTCACTCTCTCAGCTTTCTTGAGGGATGATCACACAGAGCTAATTTTCATACGTTCAGGATTTCCAGATAAGAATATGTGTATTGTAGTGGCTGTTTATCTGATTCAATCACTAATTGTGTGGGTACTAACATGAATACAACAGGAAAGCAGTGTATTTCACAGTTAATACCAGTGAAGAGAGACGCAATGCTCAGTGGATAAAAGGCTTGTAGTCCCAGCTGGGAAAATAGTTCTATTATCTCCCAGCTGCATAGACCTTCCATACGGCTCCGTTCTGCCTCGATGAACACTGTGGCTTGCTGAGAGCTTGAAACAGTTCTGCAGAAAATTGTAAAGATCCTGAGACATTTCACTGTTAAGATCTGTAAGTACAGAATTGTGTTGTGTACTACAATGTGAATAATACTGGGGGAGCTGTGTTTTCTGCGTTGTTGGTTTTTCCTTCCTTCATAATTTTTTTTTAGTATAAGGGGCAAAGAATGAAGAAAATTCATTGCTTGCTTTGTGCTATATGTCTGTAAATGGCTGATGCTCCAAAAGTATACTTTCTCGGAAGAGAAAAATGTATATAATGAATTTGTACGCATGTGAGGTCCGAGTCAAACAGAACAGGAGACTGTGCTAGTAACAGACACCACAGGTATATTATTTGAGTATATCACTGCTCTGTGCTGCAGTAAAACAGACAACACGGAGGATGACAGTGCTAATTTTGGCACTTTCATATGACTTTCTACAGCATATTAAAAGATGAAGTGGGTAATGAAAGCATAATGTAATTTCTACCAGCTGAAGGTGTAAAAGCAATAAACATAAATCTTCAGGAAAATTTAAGTAAGTCCTAAAAGGAAAGTTTTCCCTCTTGTTCATTTTAATGATTTTTTTTTTTTTTTTTAAGTTCATAACATATATTGAACTTTGGGGTTCGAGTCCAAAGATCTGCAAGTTTTAGTTTTGATGTTGTTTACACAGTATGACACAACTATAAAGGAAATTTAGTAGTTTATGAAAAGTTTTGGAAGTTTGTGGCTCCAGAAACTAGAAAATGCTTGGCTAATGCTTTACATTAAATCATACGTTCCCATAGTGCTTTTGGGGTGAAAACTTTGATTCAGACAGTTGTTGCACATGTAAAGGGTCTCCTCCAACAGCTTGTGCACAATCAGGTTCAATGTTAACAATTTCCTGCAGCACTTACATATCTGCATGACTAAAGATGCAAACACTCCAGAGCTTATTTAAACAAACAGTTGTCCTTTTGTCAACACTGCAACCATTTTCATATAACTATTACAAGTTCAAAAACAGACAATTTGCTTCTCTGAAGTACCATTTCCTCCTCCCCCACTGTTTTTTTTCTCCACCCAGAAAGAGAGGGGAATTGTCAAACTACTCCCACATCGAGCATTTGGAAAGTTCTGCAAGTTCAGGAAGTTTCTGTGTGTGTTCAAGTGAAGCCTGCACTGTTTGTAATTCCAGGCACCACCACAAATAACCCATCTTCATCAGCCAGCTTTTGCATTGGTGCTCCAGAGGCACTATGTCAGTGTTTCACATTGCACAAGTCTCTGCTTCAGAGGTTTTATGACACTAAAAAGTCCCAAATCAGTACCTAGACGAAGTTAGCATCTACCACATATCACATTTTATTGCGCAAAAAAGAAAAATAAAACACACCAATGTATGCAGCTATAGTTTTCGAATGCTGCTGAGGTACTGATCACCCTTCATTAGGAGTGTTAGCTTCCATGCTGAGATAAAATTATCAATAATATATAACAACTTCAGTGTTTTAAATCAAATAGGAGACATGTTTCTCTTCCTCAAGCTTTATGATCAGTATTAAGAAGGTTTGTAGTGCATAATAAGCTACCCTAAAATTAATTTCTTGCAGTTGAAGAAAATATTTCCATCACAGAACAAGGTGCCAGCGTCCTCAAGGGGACTTCAAACTCAAAGTTGTGTGTTTGCATTTTGCATGAAGCACTATTTGTATTTGAACAGAAAATTTTCATTAGGAGAATGTTTGTCTCTGTCTCATGAGTATATGAATATATATCAGCTCTTCAAAATGACAGTCAGATTTTTCTTTTCCTCCAGAAACTGTATGAGTTTCATGTTACTACAAGGCAATATTCCTTTTGCTTGAAATTATGGTAAGTTTATTCCACAGACCACCTTCCACTAATCCCTGCCCAGAAGCCAGCTAGATGTTACTTACCCTCCTGGCACAGGGCTTGTTTCAGAGAAACAAGACACAAAAAAACATCCTAATTTTGCCCTGCTTGCCCACAGTCTGCCTCCCTGCCCAAGTGCAGCCGACCTCTTCCAGCCTCTGTGAAGTAGCAGACTTGCAGGGAATGCTTTTGCAGAGGATCAACACCAGAAAGTCTGTCTCAGGAAGTCCTCTACCACTTCTTACTAAAGGCTGCACTCAAAGTTTATTGTAACTATGTGCACAGGCAAATTTATAGCCTAGCCTTCTAGGCAATCCCTCTTTGAGAAGTAAGAACACAAAGAAATTCAGGCACAGTTTCACAATGACAACTACCTGTTCTAGTGGTTATCATCTCCAGGACACTAAAGAAACCTACCAGTACTTAGATGATTAAGTGACCTTATTTCCATTTACAAACTAGCAGACTCCTTCAGATTTCTTTTGTTCACGCAAACTCTTTCTACAAGCACAGAACATGCAAGAAAAGCACCACACCATTGCAAAGAGAACCAAGTATCTTCAAGTAGCTAAATCATGGAAAACAAAAATAACCCATCACAAAATAGATCAGGACATTGCACACAAAGTTCTCCACCTTGCTGAGAAAACAACTACAGACAGCTAGTGTGAGACAAAGCACCAGACGTATGGAAGACCCTATCTTAATGCTAGGAGGCTGCTAAAGGGACCAGGTCAGCATAAAGCAAACTACTAGCAAGATGGCTTTGCACAAAAACATTCACTGGCACTTGCACACATCAATTTCAAAAGCTTTAAGCTCTCCAGACTGAGATAGAGAAGAAAAGCCCTAGTTTTTCCATACCTTTCTGCTCTCAGCTCCATTTCCTCTCCCCCAAGAGAGCTCCTGGTGGGCTCCTACCCAGCTGCAGCAGCCCTAGCTCTGCCCATTAACTCAGATGCAATCGGTCAGCACATTATTCTGCTTTTAACCTTGGAGACAACAGGTGTTTCCACCCATTTGTTCAGGGACTGTGAAGATGATTGTCCCATCTTAGACGTATCATTAAAGACTCTAAACAGCTTACTCCATTTTCAGTAATTTGCTTTACAAAACTGCTCTTTGGTTGGTTTTTGTTTTATTTTCTGTAGGAAATGTTTTACTAAGGTCTCACTAGCTCATGACTTCACTGCTGAGTTAACTCAGGGAACAAACCCCTACCCAAGCCTGAAGCAAGTGTGTCCCTGTACCAGACTCTTGCCTGTTGTTGTTGTCTGCAGGCACTTGCCCAAGTGAGTGTTTTGGCATAGCTGGATGCTGAGGTCTTCTAAGATTTGTTCCCAGGCAATGTGATCAGCTTCTGAAATTGTGGGAAGGGCACAGTACAAGAAAGACCTGCCTTAAAACTATCTCCTCTTGAGCTCTCCCCATCAAGCAGTCAGCTTCCAGCCTGGATCACTCTACACTTTCCTGCTTCCTCACCAAGATGCAGAGTCCAAGAGGTAATGGGACAGGACTTGCCCTGAGTCACCTGAAAACAGAAAAGGGCAAAACAGTGAATCACTGGTGCACACAGAACTCTCCTACTTACACATGATTGCATTTCCACGAGTACAGCAGTCTCCATGGTCTGTTTGAGGACAGGAGACGGATAGTGTCTCTTCTGTATTGCTAGCAGCATCTGCGCAACATTTAATCAGGTTACATGTTATTGGCATATTTCCTGTTTTTTTTTTTTCCTTTTTTTTTTTCCCTTTTTTTCTCTGAGTGACTTAGTATTGCAAACCTGCTATATTTTTATCCCTTGTGATGATGCTGTGATTTGGTTAACCTGTTTTCAGGACAGTGGAGGAGCATGGCTTTGTCCACACTAAGGATGTTCTCTAGCTGTGGCACCTTGCTCACCATAGCTGGGCTCTGTGTGCTGCCACCACTCATGCTTACTCTTTCATCAGCATTCAAAGGGGCCTGGGGGTGGGCTTTGATACGATCTCAGGCCCTTTTGGAGATCAGTACAGGAGGAAACAATAGGGGTTGACTGACAGTCAGTGTAACTGATTATCAAGGTAGCCACATAATATTCTGTGAGGTTGTCTTTGTAGTTTTGGTTTTCTGCAAGAGGAAAAACTCCACAGCATGCTGTGCTCAGGAGAATGACTGCAACAAGGATGGGGAGGAGGGAGTGGGAGAGAAGAGTAATTTCCCTCACTTAGAATTTCCAGTATGTTTCTAGCCTATAAAGACAAGAAGAAATGGATAAAGATGGTCAGAAAGGCAGTTTGTTTTATTAAAATTCGTGACAGCATCTGCTGTAATGCTCTTGTTAAAAGAGATGGAAAACAGCAGAAAGATGAGGGAAAAGGTGTTATGTCCTTGCTCTTTACACAACATAATAATATGGGAACTCATATAATTGGCTTCCAGATAACTCTTTTTATTAGCCATATACAAACAGAGGTGACCCAGCTGCCCAAGTACACAATAACACTCTCTGGGATTTGATCACAGCTCTCACCAGAGGCATTTCAAACAAATAAAAAAAGATGCTTCCTAATTTTTCTAAAATAAGTACTGACTTTTCTTTAGGACATTTTGATATGATTATGAATAGGAGCCATCTTATAGATAAGATTATTCAGAAAAAATATGAGAATTAGTAATGAATTAAGCTCTCCTGTGGCTGTAACCAAAGCATGAGGATCACAAGTCCCTGCCTGTGCCTGCAAGGAATCTCTTCTTAAACTTGTTCCATGGGCTGGCTGGAAAACAAAGGTCCTCTGCTATTGAAAGTGGTGTATTATTATTAATTCTGATTCCAGTGTGGAATGGGCTGTAGTAGCCTGTCTCAGAGGAGCTGGTGGTCTGGGCATCAGTAGTATCACCTCATGTCTGCAATCTGCTACTCTGGATGGGATAGATTACCCACTGCTGTTCTTTCTGAACCTGTCTCATGAGGGCTTTTCCAGGGTCAAAATGACTAAAATCTGGGGTAGGTCTGCCCACAGCAGCCAGCAATCTGAGTTTAGGACACTCTCCAGGGGTACAGGAGATCACTGTTTAGGTAGAGAAGAAATTTCATCATCGCTTGTAGCCTTGGGCCTAAACTCCGGGCTATTCTGGAATCTCAGTCCAGCAGTTTTCCATATATTTGAGAAATCTTCCCACAGAAAATTCTGTCAGTGACGGTCTACGTCTGAAGAGGTTGGGTTTTGATGAAACAGCATCTTGCCAAGTACCAGCTGTTGCTATCACACTGCACTATGGACTATGTGTGTTCACCTTTTCACAATGCTCAAACTCCACTGCTGATAGACTTGGGGAGAGGAAGATTTTAGGAGGTTCATGAGGAAAATGCTCTTTATTCTGGGCAAAAGACATGCAAGGCTATGTTATCAGCAAGCCTGAGAAGACTAGTACCTTTCACCAGCACCTTTTTTGTTTCACACCTGTGATTAACATTGGAAATAGAGCAGCTGATTGCTGCACCAGGTTTCCTGCAGTCAAAAGAATTAATTTTCAGATGTTCAATGAGTATTTGCCCTTCAAATGCATCTTTTGCTTTTGTGCATTTTAGGCTTCATCCTGTCCAAGTGTCTTGTCCACTGGGAGGTGAGTCCACCAAAAATAGGTCTTGCTGGACCAGAAAATACTTGTCAATGTTTCCGAAAACCTGGTGAACCGTACACTCTACCAGTTCAAACTCATTTCTCCAAGACATTCCCTCTCAAGTAGTGCATACGCTGAGTTTGGCACATAAAGCATATAAGTAGTATCTTTGCTGAGAGAAATGGGGATTAAAAGCACTGAAGTTTCTGCAAACTTCATCTCTCCAAGCAGTTTCTGATAATCCTACCATGAAATTACAAAAACAGCAGGACCAGAGCAACCTCACTATAAATTGTGCTTCCTCCAGTTGTAAAGGAATCCAGATAAAATGTAGATTTTTATCACCTAAATTAGACAGCTGTGCCACATGGACTGTTGAGCATTCCCACCCCTCATCTGAAAACTCTCAGTAATCTTGGTAGGCAGAGTTTGGGTTTGTCTGCAGTGACCTGTGCTCTGACTAGAGTCTTACAGCTTTCAAGGAAGGAGTCTGTCTTTGAGCCAAATAAAGGAAACCAAGCATCTTACTTGCACTGTGGGAGTGTTCTCCGCAGAGCAAGCGCATGCAGTTTTGATATACATACTGTGCATCCAGGCTGATCTCCGGTGCAGCTGCTAAACATCCTTCGTGCCTTGATTGCACCTCTCTGGCTTGTCTGGTAGCAGCCACTATTACAACAACTTCTTCTAATGCTTGCTTTAGAGTCAGATAAGCCCTGTATGGTGACTGCTGCCTACTGCATTGTTTTACATATTGTATTGTAGCTGGTCCCTGGTACTGCAGCTCTTCTCCAACTGATGACATTCTGCTAATTTCCTTAATTCAGGCACTTAGCCCAAAATGGGTTTGTTTTTCTTAGGCTGGTAATAGAGGGGAATCTCTGCAATCGCTGGCAGGTCTGGGCACTGAGGAAATTTCTCTCCCAGAAATTGTTTTGTCTGCTGATTTAACAAGAGCACTTAGGCTGCACAGCAGGTTGGAGGTTTTACCCCTATTACAGTCACTTAAACTGCCACCTTTTTCTCAGCACTGACATCATTAGCTATGACATATTGCTGAAGCCTCTCCACAGAGGTGACCCAGTCCTTTCTGGAGCTCTCATACAAAGCTAAAAGCCATATATATTTTTAACTCTCTGCTTTCCAGTATTACTTACTCTGAAGCTACTGGAGGTGCAGGTCTAATTTCACTGCCCTTAAACCTGCTCTGGTCCCTCTATTCCATCATATCCATGACTTAGGTCTGTATTTTCAGTCCTGTCTCACTTTTCCCACCCAAAGATCCATACTAAATATCTATATTTACCAACTATATAACTGTGTAATGCCCAGCCAGCTGTATAGCCATCTGCTTGGTGAGGGCATAGCCACAGAGGAAAGACTTGTCAGAGGGATACTCTTCTACTTACAAGGAAAATCTTCATTTCATACACAGCTGAACTAGGAACAGTTATTCATGCATTTCTTTGCAAAACCTTACATAAAAAGTGAAAAAAGGAAAAGACGCATTCTTCAAGGAGAGAATTCTTGTAAGACTAAACGTACTATAAATGTTTGCTGTCATTGCTGCTTAAGTACCAAGAACCTCTGACCAGGATAAAGTCAGGCTGGTACCTGTGCAAACATTCCCCATGCAACACCCCTGTTCCAGGCAGGAGGTGGGATGTGATGGGAAACAGAGCTATGGTGAGGAACAGACCTATGGTGGGAAATGGAAATATGATGAGAAGAGCACCTTGCTCAGGTGTGGCTGCCTGAAAAGCAGATAACAGAGCTGTGACTTAGTTCATAGTGTATCCTCGGCATTCTCTCGCTTTCCACTATTCTGTGAAGGCTCTCGGCTCCAGCAGCTGTCACATAAGCTTTTCTTTTCCGTGTTTGCCGGGAGGGCAGCTGAGCAGAGGGCTATAAGTTTATTGCACCATTTGGCCAGATCTCCCTGTGTGTTTCTGTCTGCTAATAGGATCATTCACCCCCTGTGCTGCTGCCATGCCACAAACACCAATCTGTGCTGTGGGGACCATCCTTACTGCAGCGGCAGGGATGCTTCATGCGCCACTGCTGTTCCTCTCCATTTTCGTCTCCACCTGAGACATCACCTTGTCTTTTAGTAGCTGCCTGAAGCAAAGGAGAATCCGGGCTTATGAACCCACACACAATTGCTGCAGTTTCAGCCAGGAATAAACTGTTCTTAACCTAAATACTCCTCTGAGGACACTGAGCTTGGGGGAAGAAACATAACTATGTTGTATCTAGTGCTAGCAGGAATAAGTGAGCATAGTATATACTAGATAATTCTAGGAAGACATTGGAAAGAGAGGGGAGGGAAGGAAGAACAATGGTAAATGTAGCTGAACAATAATGACTTCTTTATATTGTAGTAAATGCAATGTTTTCAGATAAAATGTACACTACTGCAGCCATGAAGACTATAAAGGCAAAAAGCAAAAGCTTAGTCTAAAGGCAGACCATAGCCTAATACCTCAAGGAACAGGAAAACTCCAGCATGTTAAAACCCTCTTGCATAGCTGTAGGGGGCTGTAGTGGTGGGTGCTTTGCATCATCCTCCTGCCAGGTCAGGCTGGGTGTTGTGGGGCAGCAGCACCTACAGAAAACAGTGGATAACTTATATGATGAATTAAAGAGTGTTAAAAATGATAGAACAAAATAAAATGGGCAAAGAGCATTATTGCAACAAGCAGCATTGGGGGTACATTTTGATTATTCTAATCTGGCATAAAATGGGTGCACTGTGAGCTGATGTAGAGTCCACTGTTAAATTTGCAGGAAAAATATTCTGCATTTTAATGTAAAAGGCTCACTTAGGTAAGCTAGGATCTACCACTAAACCTTAAAGAATATTTGATACCTAGAGACTTCAGGGAAGGCTACTGGTATTTTGGGTTGCCCTGAGGAAGGCTCTGGGGAGTGCTATTTGGTATTATTCTGTACTTGAGGTATTTCAGCATTAATTGCACTGCTTTACTGAGAGATTACAAGTTTTAAAGCTAGTCTTATTGAAGGTGTTGAATAATGGATGATGTTAAACTTTGGGTTAGGGGTACAGAGGACTGATTTGGAAGACATAGGCAAAAGATAGCCAAAATCAAACTTTTGTCAAAAAAAGTTAGAATAAAAGTTACCTATGAAGTGTAGGAACTGACAAAAAGTACCTCACTCGCTAATCCAGGGTAAAATATAAATGACTAACCGTGTCACGATTTTACCTCTTTGGCTGGCTGACTTTCTCAGCAAGATTGATTCAAAATCCATCTAAGCCCTGAAAAGAATTATCAGAAAACCACTTTGTTTGACAATGCTGAGGGGATCTTTGAAGCAGCCGGAGCAACCAGCAGCAATACCCAAAACTAAAGCCGAAGCCCTGACTCACCAGGGGGCTCTGTTAAGTGCAGTGAAGTATGAGTAAGCCATGCAAAACTCCCATCCATACCCACAGATGCATAAGAAGTATTTTGACAGAAAAACCTCACAAGTTAGGAATTGTTCATGAGATACACTAAAGCTGAATAGCAGGTATCGGTCACTGGTGGTTTTCTGAACTGTCATGCAGAAAGGCATATCATACAATGTTGTAAACTTCATTGTTTGTAAACAGGACAAAATCAAACATGAAACAGTGGTATATACCATGAATGCCTGGGTGATGCCTGTGACCTTTGAAAGAGTTAAAAGTAGTAAGGAAATCTAAGTCCAAGGGACACTGAAGTAAAACCAGGTGAGATCCTTTTTATTAAAATTTTTGTGGGAGCTCCCATTTAAAAACTGTACTGGAGAAGTCAGGAAGTCAAAAATAGAAAATCGATTAAGAAAATACAGCAGGAAAAGCACACTAAAACACTGTCATTAATCTCAGTTCCAGATTTTTTTCCTGTGTATGCAGTGCCCTGCAACTGGATCTGGGGGAGAAAGGAAGTCCTCAAGGCTGTGCCCTTCTCCTCTCCATGTGACAGTGAAAGCTCTTCTATATGGACTGTAAATTTATGGCTTGGTTTTGCTGTAAGAAGTGTCCAATTTTCTTCCTACAACTGACCCTCTCACCAGCAGCATGTGGGATTTCTTTTTCAACCAAGTCGCTAAAGCCAGTATTCAACTGAATGTGGGATGCGGTGTTGACAGAGTATAAAGGATGTTCATAGGACAACAGGAATTTAACCCAAACCCCTGTGGGTTGATTAGGGCAGTAGCATCATGTAAGACCATCCTGGGGCCATCTCTTGCAACTTTTTGTTGACTGTCCATTGCCAGCATAGGCAGCATTAGCAGCACTGGGTATAACAGTCAAGGGAGTAGCCAAAATTTACACCATCACAGTAAAATCAGCCACATCACTCATTTCAGATGGCATAGGAACTTGAATGTGGAGGACAAGTAATCTGAGATATGACCTGAGTAAGGCCATATAATGTGTACTGCCTGGTATCCTCATGCACTGATGCAGAATCAGGGTATTTTTCATTCTCTTATGCCTGGTCAACAACCACAGCCTTAAATGTATTTTTAACTTTATTTCTCGTTATGTTTATACATATTTTAATGGCCGCTTTTTATGAATTAAGCTTAATGGCTGTATACACTATTACCAATGCATTGCCTGTCATACCATTTATACCATCTCATTTATTCTGAACAATACAGCAGCCCATGTTATAATTCATCAGAATCAGACACTGATTACTGAAGTGGGTAATTGCACAGGCTGTGGCCTGGTGATCAACTCTGGGCAAAGCATAGTCCAACAGACAGGATCAAATACAATGAATGTGTTTTCAGTGAAGGCATTTGCCGCTGATAGGTTGCTTTCTACCATGCAAAGTAAACCACTGGAATATGGCTTGTAAAATATTGCTACCATGGCCTCATCTGCCATTAGGTGTGTAAAATCATACTGATCCACATGGACAGCAACTATTATTCTCTTCTGGATAGAATAATGCAAAGTAATACCATTAATAACAGACTTGTTTATGCTTCACCTCCCTGCTTTAAGGATCAGTATTTTTTACTGCGTATTTAAAGAATGTATACATCTGAAGTCCTTTTACTTTATATATAAAGTCCTTCTACTTTAACGATATAGATATCTGAAAATTCAGCCAAATACAAAATATTACTATGAATCCAATCAATGGCCTTTCTCTGGATGAAGCCTTCCTGCCAGGTATTCTTTCTCCCATATTCTCCTGATACAAAAAGAGACAAACAAAACCCAAATGAAAAACCCATGATACCACTACCCAGGCTGGTAAATATCTCTATAGATCAGGTAAAAGCACAGAATAAGGCCAGTCCTTGAAAAGCTCGTTTTTGAAGATACATCATGAAATTAGCATAACTTCTGAGAGATCTGTTTAATTCCTGCATCATGAGGTTTTTTACAGGGGCAGAGAAAGTCACTGAGTAATATCTCAGCATCCCTGCGAGTTTTATTTCTGAGGCTGCAATGGTACACCTTGTATTTTTTGTTTGTAACTTTTACTTTGTAATTGACCATGTGTCTAATTGCTCTAAAAGTCTAGAGTCTCAGTTGTTGGTCAGCACTGGAAATAGTATATTGGCCTTGGTGAAACAGTCTGTATCCGTAAGAAAAATATCTGTTCCCATCAGTCATCAGGTAAAAATCAGCCACCTTGTTTGTTCTTGGTTTTCATTGAGCAACAAAAATTATTTGATTTGAAATGCTGTCTCTTATGTCCTTTCCTGTGGCCTGTGGAGTGTAAATGGTCAAGTGAAGACAGATTTGCAGCCTAACCATGACTAAGCGTTGACTTTCTCTTCCACAAAACTGTGTGTTTCAGAAAGCAGATGATTGTGCAAAATGAACAGCACAAACTGTTGATTTTTCACCCACAGTCCTAGGCAGTGCTATCACTCACACAAACAGTAAACCGCTAACATCTCACAGTGGAAATGTGGCAACAGGAGCTTTACAGAATCATCTTGCAATTATAGCGTGATGTCAGGAGCTGTTTCCTGGCTTTGTGGTGAACCTCAGTGCTAAGCAGCTCACTGGAGCTGATTTGCAGGGTTTTCACAGTCATGCACAGGGAAGAGGTAAAGTGAACTCCAGGCTATTCCCAGGAATTTAATTGAATTGTTCAGAGATGCTTCTGATGGCTACAGTTAAAAAAAAAAAAAAAGGAAAAAAGAAAACTGTAATGGGGATTTCTATTTTCCTTTTATTTCAGTCTCTTGGAGAAACAGTAATGCTTTGCTTTTGGGTAAAATTCTAATCAATGCAAACCTCATAAGACAATAAAACTTTATAGATTGTTACCCAGTATGCAATTTGTTACACAATATCTATGTGGCTTCTGCTTATTGAGACGTAAAGACTTCACTTTTTTAAAAGCAGATTTTATGTGACAACAGCATAAGAAGGAATAACCTTTCACACCATATGTGCCATAAACTAAATTACCCTTAACCTAAATCATTTATCATGCAGTCGCAGCCTAATGAGACCAAAATAAACAGAAACAAACTGCCTGAAAATTTCTTGAAGGGACAAATTATATTTCTATAAGCAGAGTCTTTTGCTTGTAGCTTCACAGTTTGAACATGTGGATTTTACAGTGGATTACATCAGATGCTTTGAAAAATAACCATATCAAACTTATGAAGCTTGTGAAAGGGACTTTTTCACCCTTGACTCATATCTTACAGGGTGTGAGTGTAGAATAGGTGTTATAGGATAGTTGCATACTTTGTGTTTATTTTCTGGTGTAACTTTTTGCTGGATGTGACTAAGACAAGGAAGGGAAGGCAGCCTTCATTCTCCAGCACATCTAAATAGCAGCCTGAGGGGTACTCAAAGACAAATCATCATGGCTTTTGTGATTTGGATCAAGAGGGTTGGTAAACCTTTCAGAAAGAATCATACCTACAGTACTTGTGAAGTACACTGTAACCTACTGTGCTTATTACTAAGGTATGCTGTTCTTGTATAGCAATTCTCTGTATAACACACGTTGGCCTGTACAAAACATTCTTTTTGCCAGTGTAGTTTCAAAGCAAGCAATAATTTGGAGTAAATGCAACTTTTTTTTTTTTTTTTTTTTTGAGCCAGACACACACACATAAAAGAGGCTTTTTCTCAGTACTTCCTGATGAAGTAGGAGTGTATTGACCTACAGATACACACAGAGAGTATAAGCCCATTTACTGCAACATGTGATTGTGTCATAAGCTAAGTGAAGATCCAAATCTTTAGAAAGCTGATCCAAATCTTACAGAAGTCAGTGGGATATGTCTCCCTGAGTTTCTTAAGACTGAATCAGACCTTGTATTCTGCTTATTAGCAACATTGATTACTGTGTGATTTACCCTCCACATAATGTAATTGTGGGTGATATATTCTGATGTGTGCAGAGGTTGAAATACGTGTTGATGATCTTGTACACTGATGAGGACTGATTTGCTTGTTAACAAAATAAAAGCTAAAGATAGCGGATTCCTTCAGACCTGATACTTGCTGTTTCCCCTGACTGGTGATAGATTTTTTGAAGAGGAGCAGGCCAAGAGAAGAGCATAATCAGTCTATTTCTTGCTCATAGCCTAGAACTCATGAAAAATTTGATTTGTGTGACTATGTAGTAACAACATTGTTTTATATGTCAAGAAAAAAAAAAAAATAGTCCATTATTTAGATCATTACCAGTAAATAGATGTTTTCAAGACTGAAATGCAGGTCTATCATCTCCTTCTCATCATCTCTATTCAATCTCCAAAACTCTTCCCGAACCTATAACATGTTAGAGAAAGTCCTGGAGTGCAAGAGGGGCTGAGTCAACGATCAGAGTGACATGCAGTGTAACATCAGTAGAAGTTATTAGTGCCTGCATGCAATTTATGAGTGCAATCAAACATATGGATGTCAAGATGTTGGGGAAGAGCTGCAGTATCCCAGGAAACAATCTGCATTATTAAGAACATAACTCTCATGAAAGTATGATTAGCATACAAAACTGCAGACACTTCACTTCAAGATTATCCTCAATGTCTCTTCTTCAAACAGGAAGCACATTTAAGCCCATTAGAGACTGAACTCTATTTTGAGGTTTTACAAGTGCAAGTCAAAGGAAATGTGTAGAAACTTCTTGATAGAGCAGCTTTGCAGGTATGTGAAACTGAAAATGATAGTTATACAGTAATTTTTCTACAGTGCTTGGGATAGTTTTGATGGTCCTGGAAAAACATCAGACTCGGGTTCTTCTGGTTCGTTTGGACTACAAAATTCTATACATTTACCCATAGCTTTGAATGGCAAAGATACAACTCCAAAGGTAGACTGTTACTAGTATCAACCTCAGACAGCCTTTGTAAGACGTTTGGAGAAATCACATGCTTTATTAGTGACTCCAAAAGGCAAAACTTGCTTTTGATAAAGAAATATAGAAATGCCACTAGGATAAGTAAATATTCCTTTTACCAACAACTGTAAGTTTACAACAGAGATTGATGCAGGTATGAAACTGGTAAAAGTAGGTCCCTTTTATATAATTTTCAAAAGGCAAAGACTGCTTCTTGATTTAAGATCCTGTAGAAGTATATATGGTTGTGAGGGCTTGAAAAACTGCATGAGTATTATTATATGCAGCTTGGATCATTCTGACATTCAGAAGAAGATTCTGGAGCATTTTCAGTTATTACTATAACTACTACAATAGAATAATGGAATCACAGAATCACAGAATGGTTTGAGTTGGAAGGGCTTTTTAAAGACCATCTAGCTCCAACCGCGCTGAAACAGCCAGGGACACCTTCTACATTAGCATGTGTGTGCAGACATCAGTAATTAGGTTTTGCTTGGCGCCTGTCCTTGACCAGGTTGTGAATATTATTTAGAGATGTTACAAGTCTCTATTGTATGGATATGGGTATATTCAGCTACCTCTGAGAGCAACCAGTGAAGATGAGCTGTAAGAAGAGCTGTGCAGTGGCGCTACATTTTATGATTGTGATATTGGACTAAGACAGAGAGAAAAGGATCATGCAGTCACCTAAGAGCAGTACAGCAAAGAAGATAAAGATGAGAAACTCTTTCCTTAGATCCTTATGAATTAATTCATAATATACCACATTTTTACTCTCTGCTTCAGCAGCTAAAACAAGTCTCATTTTAAATTCACATAGAGGATTTTGACTGCAGTACTCCATGCTTGTATGACTATGATCCCTCTGAGAAACAAACACGCACAATCCCAGCACTACCAATGGAATTTCATGAGTCACATCAGGAGCAGTACCTATTCCTTACTGAAAACAAACCTGTGGAGCTGTGGAGATTAGCCATGTAACTCTTGAAAGAAAATTTGGCTTTGAAAATTTCACTTATTTTACCACTACAAAAAAAAAAAAAAACCCAGATATGCATGGATTAAGAATGCAGGAACTGTTTAAGAACACCACAGAAATGCTTTGAATACAAAATAAAGAACAGGAAAATTAAAAGGGAATTAATAACAGCTAATCATGCAGCTGAATTTTCACCATCTTTCTTTAATTGACACAACAGTAATATTCAAAACTTCAGATTTTTCATTATGTTAATTTCTCATGTTAATTTGTGAGTGCAGTGCAGCACAGCTTACCTAGATGCTTGGGACTGTGTTATGTTGAGGGATGTGTATAGTTCCCCAGCACCTAGTTATATTTTGGGGTACTTACTCAGCAGAATCATTTGCATAAGTGCTTCACAAAATAAGTGCTCTGCAAAATAAGTGCTCCTCAAAATAGCCTTGAGTAAGATAGCAGTGTGTTTAATTCACTACTATTTCTTTTTGTATTAGAACATTTAGCATTGTGCAATTTACTCTGACTATTCTCTGTGATTCCAACAACATATTTTGGTGCATAAAAAGAGTCTACATGAAAGTGCTGAAGAGAAGGGTATAAAAGAGGCTTTTCAGAGCACTGACGTTACAAGAAAACAGGTTAAAGTCCTATTAGCTTTCAATGTACAGTCTAACAGATGAGAAACCAAAGTACACACACACACAAAGCTGTACCAGTAAAAATCTCTTGCTAAATATTTACATCCAGTCATGGACATGTTTGATGCAGATAGTTTTAATGGATATTCACATTTTGGAATTTTAGAATTGATAACTTTTAAATAAGTGCATACATAAATAAGTGCATCCTAAATGTTGTCTCTTTCCATATTAGAAAACCCTAAGAAAAATCATTGTCTTACAACAGATAAATGTAAAAGTTTTTTCTTTCAAATACCTTTGGTCTTAATTCTTAGCTGATGTAAATTAGCATTTCTTCATAAAGCTCAAAGCTATTCCTCCTTACACCACTGGAGTATCCAACCCTATTTACCTGTCAAAACCTGAGAACACCTCCAGACTAGTAAGTTCAAGTTCATATCTCTTCAGTGTATCCAGGAAGAGAAAGCATTCATAAATACTTATTACTATTCAAGCTAACATTTTCCTTTTCTAACATATTCTGAATATATATAAATTGGCTGCTATGTATCCAGCAGATGCAAATGTATTGACACTTGCATGCATGACTTGTTTGGATTGCAGAATAATTATAAAAAAAATAGAATCAATTTCTAACAAATTCTAACAAATCATCTGCCATGTGCAAAGCAGAAGTCCAGTAGTAAATAATGTAATGACATGTATTAATGTTTCTTTCCATCTCTTTCTTTTACCTGCTTGGTGACACCTGATAAGGTCTGCCTTCTAAATGAGCAAAGAGCTTATACATGCTAAGAAAAAGCATGAATTACAGAAGAAATCTATTAATAAACAAACAAAAATAAATTAGCCTAGAATTACATCTTAATTTTCAAGGACTTGATACAATCAGTACATGTTATGTGAGCTGACTTTGAAGTGACTTTAAAAGAACTTAGATGTGTCTATGGAATACTTAGCAAATATAAAGACACGTTTAATCGTAGGAAAAAGGAATATAAATAGCACATGTTTTAAATGTGCCATATCATTCTCTGTAATAAAATGAGTCTCTAAATTTGTGTTTGTATTTAGAGTAGGTCGGCATGTGCTTCTCCCTATATCACTGTATATTCAAATAGATAGCTCGTGATCAAGTTTTTATTTCAAATTACCAATTTAAATAGAAAAAAAGAAATCTACAAGTTATGCTATGATTTGAAATAAAATCATGTTCTAAAAATTAAAACTGCTTAATGTCTAATGTATGGAAAGTTATTAAGGACATGGCTATTTATTAAGCACTAATAAATTGCTTATCTTCAGAGTCTTAATTGAGAGTAGTGGATCTTCTGTTCATCCAGATCAGACTGGAAGCAGGGAAGCATCACCCAGTTTTCAGCCACTTGCCCTTTCTCCTCTCTGGCTTAGCTGATGCATAACCTACAGCCGTCAGGCATGCATCACCCTTTACATGCTCATCTTTGTCACACAAGTGTAGGACGAAGTCTTACCAAGCACTTCTCTGGTACTGCTGCTGTGACTGGTCCACGTGGGGTTGGCAAGGACAGAGCCGAGGGCTCCTTTCTTATAAAGAGAGACCAAAATATTAGGGATATATAAATACAATAAATATATAAATACAGGGAGATGGCCAATATCAGTGGGTTGGTGGTGGACAAGATGATGCTTTAATAACAGACTTTCATATGAGCTGGCTTTGCCTTGGTTATTAATTTCATTATTGGTGAGCAAGCCCAAGAGCCCTCTGCTCCTTTTTCTTGTAGCACCCAAAAACCTTTTGTAGAAAATGTACACAATATGCTGAAGCTGTTAGAAACCCTAGCACTTTTCCCCTTGGTTTTTGTTATGAGGACTTCTTTCCCCTTCTTTTTTCTTCTGGATTCCACTAGCACCCAGATCTATTTTGCAAGCAAAAGAGGTAAAAAACTTGTATGCCTGTTCTCACTTTCAGATCATCTTGAACCACCTTCTGTAGACATTAAAATAACCTGTTTGCTGCACTGATTATTCTACTTGGATATATCCCGTATCTTAAAATACATAGATTATGCTGAATTAAGTCTAATTTCATCTAGAAACCAACTGATTATTTTCTTCTTTTCCTCATTATCAGAGAGAATCTAAATGATAGTAATAAACAGAAATAGCATCACCAAGGAGGAAGGCAATGGTAAGGATCATCATTTCACACTGAATCATTTACTTGTTAAACAATAAACTCTGAAATTAACTTTCTTTCCTGACACACATGCATGCACATATGCATGTAAATAAAATGATTAGAGACTTCATCTTAGGTGAAAATAATGGCTGTGTGTGGCTCAGCTAATTTTAAAGTCACCCTGGCGTTACAGTCCTGTCTTGTTCCTATTTATATTATTTAGTATCCAACTTAGTCCCATAGTTAGCTGGTCTAAACTCATCTAACCAATAAGCATTTGTGTCTGCTTAGGCTGGCACAGAACTAGTCCTAGCCTTTTTATTTATTGCTGCACAGCACTGTATGGTTATTATAAAATCTAAATATTTCCTGACAGCTCTCTGGGAAAATCTAAAGTTAATTTATGTTCATGGTGCTCTTAATACCTCCTGCCAGACTGAGCACTAGTTGTGAATAACTGTGGATTTCAAGATTCTTGTCTAAAATTAGCTTTGGTTTCACTTTTTGTTTTGTTTACAAATATTAACTCTGATCCATGAATTGGAAGAAGTGGCAGGGGGACTCCCCGTGCCCCTTCTGAAGGCATCTCTCCAAGCCCCTGGTTCAAAAGAACATCTCTCCAGCTCCTCCTCAAAACTGAACTCCAGTTTTGCTCAACTGCACATTCACTTTGGAAAGAAAATGTGGTGGTTTGGTGCTTGTCTCTGTGGTTGATGTGCAAGCACATCGTGTTGGCCACTGGGAAACCCCGTTGGTGCTTACGCCAAGACGTATCCACAAAACCCAGGTTTTGTGCATTAGGTCTTTCGTTGACACCCTCTTTTCTCATGCCACACAACTGCCATTGCTGCTGCGTGAGTTATGTGCTGCAGAAGTAAAGTTGCAGTCTTGAAGGGAGGTTCTCTTTAGTTTGGGTTTGTTTTTTACAGGTAGGCTGCCATGTTACATCCTATTGTAAGATCCTAGTGAACACAAGAACATTCTTAACAGCAACTAGGAAGTGCAATGTCAGTAAATCAAACATCTCTTTTTCCAGGGTAGTTTTTTTTTCAGGCCGATAAAAAGAGTTATCTCAAAGGACTAAAACTGGTACTAGTGAGTGCCTTGCTGCCTCTGCTACTGGCTGAAACTGTTTCATGTGTAAGCTTAGATGCCATTTGCAACCCAAAAGGAGTCAGTGTGGACATCTTGTTCCACTGCAGTACTTCAGAGAAGCCTGCTTAAAGTTCTTATAACTCCCTGCCCTCATAATGCTGGAGAACTTTAAGCTTACCCTTCCAGAGAGGAGAGTGTATCACTTGCCATAGACAAAAGAAGAATAGAAGCAATACATTAGCAATTTTCAACC